>NC_086247.1:127904074-128213416 GCF_021018805.1 Prinia subflava
ACTTTCACAGAGAGAAGGCTGAATGAATACATAAACAGCAGATGAATTCTTAGAGTTGTTTTAACAAGTATGTTTCTAAAAACAGCCAATATAAATTCTTCAGAATTTACTGGGAAAATATCGTGAGGCTGAAGGCCAGTTTTTCTTTATGGAGATTAATCATCACCTGAGAGAAGGGTCTTGGACTTCATAATTTCTTTTATGGCCAGCAAAAGCCATATGCAAACAAAAAGTTCCCCACTGAAATCAATTAGAATTTTCTTGCAGACCTTAGGAGAGCAACAAGAAGCTGTGATGTTTGTCTCATCATTTTTCGTTTTTCTTGTCCACTTTCTCTTAGGCAAGGATTATTGGTAAAAGTCCCCAGGTACAATTTACATAAAGTTTTCTCCACATGCATGCTGTAACTGGGACTTTTTCTCTGGACCCCCATGTCAGATCATTCTGGCTGGCATAACTTGCACTCAGCAAGGACACAAGCAGAACCACGCCACAGCACACCACTGCATCATGGCAGCAGTGATTCTAACTGCCACAGCTGGCATTACTTCAAGGCTTGTGGGGTTTTCTTTTGATGAAAGATCTTTTTGTGTTCTCATGGACACAGAAATCAGACTTCAGGAAAATTACTTTTATCTAGGTTCAGACAGGTGTTTAAAGTTGCCAAGACTAAGCAGAATGAACAAAAATCAGCAATGCCCATGGGTGGTGGGTAATACTGAGGTGTCATGTGAAAGAGAAATATATTCCTTTCACCCAGTAGTACCAACATCCTCTAATGCTACTGTACCCACTCAAGGTGTAGGCCACTGGAATTCACTGGGACATAGGACTTTTTGATAATACCATAACTATGAATTGTGATACCTAGTTTCACATAGTTTTTACAAGCATAAATTGAGGCCTCAACTCATCACCATGTCATCTTGATCTGTCTACCTTCCCACATTGACAGCACCAAAGAGTTTTCAGCAGGACACGTGCAGCTGTCGTGGCTGTAGACCAAGGTCTGAGCCCTGACCCAGTCAGTAATTTTCACCTGCAACAGAACCATATTGCCTGAAAGTACAACTCCCTGGGTAGCTGGAAATCACCTCCAGCTGGCTGTGGTCTCCCTGAGCCTGCTGTAAAGCAGCACATAATCAGGAGGCCTCTACGTGCCTTCCTATACTGCCTCCTCACTGGCCTCTTACAAAGCAGAAAATAGAAGGGCTACAAAGAACGATCAGAGCCTGCTTTAACCCCATTTCTTGCCCCAGGAGATTTACTGAAGCACACCTGGGGAGGCTGAGAGGCAAGCATACTGCTTGGCCCAGTGGGTCTAATTGTCTGCTCTAGGGAGTTAGACTAAAACAGTTAAGAAGAAAGCGATTCAATTCCCACAGGCAAACTCTAAGTGTCATCATCTTATGCCTTAGTTCTCAGAAAATCAGCATTGCTACTAAGCAAAACCAGAAATTTATCACATATTTAAAGCAACAGCATCTCAAAATGCCAGTTCATAAGTCAAATAATGTTTCTGTGGGTTTTATTTTCTTTAAACATGGCACTCCAGCCATTTCTTATATCTCAGATGGAGAGGAAAGGACACTGGAAAGGTTTTATATCAGTTCAAGTGAAATAAACATCTTTCTGATGACACTATTGATTTGACATATAGCTTTACCCTATTAAATCACAATAAAGGTGGAGCTGTATTCAAACTAGGAGAATTTTGAAGATAACAGGATGAGATATATCAAAGATTTATATGGATATATTCTCAGAATTTGCCAGGTAGATAGTAATGAGGCTTATACTGCTTCTCTCCCTGACTTTAAAAATGTTACATACACCCTCCAAGTTGCAGTAAACACAGTAGTTATCTCTGTATGATGGGTATTGCCCCACAAATCGTAGCCCAGGGCCCACTTTCTGCAGTGGGTAGCACTTAAATCAGGCAGCTGCTTCTGCTGACATCACATGTTGCCCATAATGTGCAGGGTTACACATGGCTAAGTACAAATTACAAAGACAGGAGGGAAAGAACTGGCTCCACAGTCACTGTTCCCTTAGAGCATTCATTTATTCCTTGAGTAGCAGAGCAGGTCAAGCAGAATTTCTTATAAACAGTTTAGTCTAGTTGGCTCCCCAAACTGGGATAAAATTTTTAAAAAATGGAAAATTCTTTCTCCTATAAGTATCTTCACTTCAAACAAATGCTGCATCAGCAAACCTCCAGCATTCTCTTCAAGTTTACCTTATCCCTATTACATTGTGACCCACTTTAGAAAAGAATTAACTGTTGAAGTGTCATATAATAAACCAATATTATTGCTCTCATCACATCAAAACTAAAGATTTTGGTTATTTTCTGAAAAAAAGGCCAGTGGAATTGATATAAATGTGTCAGTTTTATTGAACACATGACTGTTTTCTCACTGTCAAATTGTTGCACTAGAAGACTTTCTAGAAGTTGTTATAAAGCAGTTCTCTGGACACACAGTACTGTAGCAAGTACTAATTCAGGGAAAGGTATGTGCTTCAAAACCTTGGGATATGGTCTTAACCTTTTGCACTTTAAAATGGGAATAATCCTTAAAACTGACAACTTTAAAATATGTAACCCAGTAGCTCTGTCCTTTATATGTATTTTCATTGGCTTTTCTGTATTGATTATCATAAACACAGATAAGTCTCTTAACACTGGGAGTACTGGATGGCAGGAGAGCATAAAAGAACTTTGCAAAAGGTGAACACTACATATGCAGCAAATGCACGGAGTGCTGAACTCATAAGGCAGTATTCAGAAGAACCAATAAGTTTCCACAGACAAGCTGTGTTTCCACACTGTCACATCTCAGTTAAAAAGACCCTATGAGACAATTATTTGTTTCAATCACTGCTTGTGGACCCAGGCTGGTTGACATGTCAGTTCCAGCACAAAAGTGTCTCTGCTCTTCCTTCACTCACCAGGGTTCTTTTTCTGGGATCTGCGTGGTCATGGTGTAGTTACATTCTCTGCTAATTAGTTTTGCTTTGATTTTTGATACCTGAGTGGCTGCTACCTAGGAATTCGAAAGCCATTCAGACTTGGCAATCTGCACATCTGTGATTGACACTTTCTTACTTTAATCTTCTGCATGTAGGAATGAAACCAACTTTTAAAAGACACAGTAGGCTCTGTAATGCAGTAGACCATCTGTGTAAGCCATGAGAGCTGCCAACAACGGAGTACCCCTCCTGTGCTCTGCTTTTTAAATAGGCTCCTTGGGGAACAGAAGCTGAGATTTACATTGTCTCAAAGCAGTCTAAGAATGAAAGAAATGGGATGCCCAATACTGTGATGGCAAATCCCTCAGGCTTTGTTGTTAGGTAGGATGGAGATGATGAGGATGGTGACAGTACACTAATGAGGACAATGATGCTGTAGGCTGGGTAAGTTACCCTGGATTCCTTAATTAGAGGTGTCTAAAGCATGTAACTAGCATGTCTTCTCTAATTTGCTTTTTGATAGTTCATATGCAGCTATTTACTTTATCCTTCTAAGAATTTTGTCCCTAACCTTAACTAGACTATTGAAAATCCATGCTTACTCTAATCTTAGTTTGAAATAATTTCATGTCCATGTTTTCAACAACCCTCCTTATGACAACAAAAATCTGCATAATATTTGCAAGTTAACTAGAATGTCTTTTGACTTTTAGGTAATTTCTGAAGTGTAAAATTCTTCTTTTTGAAAAACATTCTTCAAAGCTCATGAATCTCAAGTCTTGGAAGAAGCATGTGATGCCTTTGTAATGTACCGTATTTGTAGGTTTTCTTGGACATCATATGAAACTGAGGGAGTTTTAGACAGCAGTTCTAAAAGAATTTTGCTAAGACAACAGAAAAAAATTTAAATCAGCAGATGTTATTCTAAGTGTACCAAAACCAAATAAATGTTTATATGGACCCCTACAAAGCAAAACTGTCAAAATGAACGTTATTTCAAGGCAATCATTTGCTGTAATGAAAAACACAGTTAATGCTTTCATATTTCCAAGACAACCCATATTACCATATGTTCAAAGATATATTCATCCTCTCCTAATAGTTTTACACTTTCAAAGGACATGGAAACATATTTTCCTCTAAATAATGACAAAATTATACTGTTTCTTTCAGATGAAAGTGTATTCAGAAGAACAAAAGACAAAAGCCCAACAAAGAAGTCTAAGTGAGCCTGTTTCTGTTTCCATATATTTTTTCATCAGTGATACTCAAGATCTCAGTGTCACTGTGGTGCCATTAGCAAAATCCCATGAAAATAAGACAAGACTCCTTCTGTTAGAAAACACAGAACTGATCCTCAGTGCAGATATAACGGGCAATGTTGTCAGTATTTACCACTTACCAGTCAGAGGCTGCTTCCTTTATTGACAGGATAAAGCCTGCCGCAGTATTGCAAGTGTTTTTGCCATTATTAAGGTTTGTTTAAAAGCTTTTTATTTAGCACTGCCAGCTCTAATAGGGGACAGAATTTATCAGCATATCTGACAGAAGTCTCTTCTTCAAAATTGCATTGTACCAAAGTGTCAAGTTCAAATATTGTGACAACCCTTTCGCTTATGCATTGACTTACAAATAAGGACTCACCCCAATTATGAAATTGCAGTCAAACTTGTATTTTTAAAAATAAATATTAAGCTTATGTTGTTTACACATTCCAAGTGCATGCAAGCAGGATACCACGATAAAAATTAAAGCTCTCAGTCCAGAAGGAGTGCAGAAAAGATGAACCAATCTAATTTCAGTTATGTCCTTATGAATCCCCTGATAAGAATTTAATGCTCATTGAGAAATTAAATAGTAGTCTATTTGAAAGAAGAAACTATTGTTTCTTCCTCTTTATGCTGGGGACAATTTTATTCTTAGGTGAATTACCACATTTACTCCCTTCCCCTTTTGTTTTTTTCTCCAGAGATCATTCCTAACATGTCAATACCTAAAAATATTTACTTTACATTTATGCAGTCTTTTATTTGTATATTGTCTATCATATTAAAAGAATATGGCCCATGTTAAAAATTGAGAACTTTACCAAACAAGATACAAATCATCCAGTATCTGATTTTCAGTAGTGGAATTAAGATGATCTTTGATGTTTATATCCAAAATTTGTATAAAATGTCCATTAACCTCTGAATGATGTTGCCGCATTACTTATGGTTCTTCTGACGTCTAAATATGTCACATGCCTAAATGCTTTGTAACTGTCCATGTGTAGGACTCAAAAGCGTTCCTCAACAGTACCCACAATCTAGGCATTCCTAGCCTATCTCCTCTGAAATATTTGTGTATCTAAGTATGTTCATTGCAGGATCATCTCAACTTTGTCCTATTTCTCTTACTCACAAAGCTACCTTACTGTCCCCTTACAGTTTGTCGATCTAAAAAGTTATAAATACAAGTCAAGACTGAAATGGACACTTTTTCATAGTCACCCCTCTCGGTGTTCATTTGGGTTGTTTGACTTCCTCTGTCTTCCTCTGTCAACAGAAGTCATGCAAAAGTGGTGTCACTGACAGAGTTTCTCAAATCCTTCCATTTCCCCTTCCAAGTAAGCACCAGACCATGCTACTCTTTTTTTTATTCTTTTTTTTTTTTTTTTTTTTTTTTTTTTTTTTTGGGATTCTAAACAATATTCTCTATTTTAAAGCTTCATTAAGCTGTATATCTGATAAACATTGAAGAATGGTTAATATTATGCCTCTAGCACATGAGGATTGAGGGTGGGCAGAAATACCAAAAAGCAAATAAGGAAATAAAGGCATTAATAAAAAAAAAACAAAAAAAACACAAAACACAACACATGCTGACATTCAGACACATCCACATTTTAATGGAATAGTTCATTAGAATTGTATTCTTTATTATATCTACGATTCAGAGACAACAAGTTGGAACAACTTTTTAGGACAGCTTTGAAAGAGTAAGAAGAAATGACTTTACATGACTTTGCCCAAGTTTTTTGTGTCTTTTTCATTAAAACTACTACTATGCAATGCATGGAATAAAAATATTTTCAGTGAAGGAAGACTAATGAAAAACAGCCAGACAAAAAAATTCTTTGCATTTTACATCAGAATCATTCCTGTCATATTGCAAATACCTTCCATGAACTCATCAGCTTCATCAAGTTTAGAAACAATTTTGATTCCTCCATTGCTAAGCCTTTCCAAATCTTTCTTTGTTTATTAGGAAACTATTTCTAATTTCTAGTTTAAATTTATATGTTTGTATCCGTTTAATTTTCTGAAAGAACTATCTTTCAATATTTATGCTTTTGAATTTATTTCCTGAATGTATTTATAAAAAAATAATCATACCCTTCTCAACCTTTATTTTTCTAGGCTGAACAAACAAATTGCCTTTAATCTCTTTATGTATGATAAGTCTTCCATTCCCCCTAGTTATACAGGGAGTTCTCCTTTGCTCCTGTTCCAGTCTCAGAGGATTTTGTTAGTTTGTTTTAAACATAGATTGCTTAACAGAGTATTACTGTATTTTAAACATGCTCCTACTAATAGCTTTGTAAAGCAACTATGTATTGCCTGGAATATTTCTGAAATTATTCCACACAATATATTGCAAAACTGCTGCCTTCTTCCATGGCTGAAATTTTACCATCATTTTTTTCATTTAGGTTTGTTCTTCCATCACATTAAATTGATTAACTACTTTTGTTTATAAGAAGTATTATGCTATCAATTCCAAACTATATGATCTTGTACTGCTCTGTCTCATTGCTATCCATCCCTTGAAGATACACCACCTGATAACCCTGTGGTTCCTCACACTGGTAGTAAGTTTTGGATTGGTACAAACTCTACTGTTCTAAAACATCAAGCCCATTAAGGAAAATACTGAACAGAGGTTTTAAAAACACCCAGCACCCAAAGAAAATAAGAACTGATTGACCCACCTCCTGCATAATTAGTATCAAGGAATTATCATCTTTGTCTTATCCAGCTTTTTATTCACCATACAACAAACTCCATGCATCCCGTTGTCTTCACTTCAATAGTTACTTGTGGGCAATAAATCAAAAACACTTCCTTAAACATGGCTAAAGAAAGTTAATAAATATACCATTTTTAAAAAAAAAAGAAGCTATCTTACCAGTATTTAAGTTAATTTATTAGAAACTACCCTTCATAAAAGCACTGTAATTTTTAGTTTACTTACCGTTTACTCTTGTTTTCTGTATATAACATTCTAAAATGATATTGAGGTGTTTCCTGACCATCTCGCCACTACTTTATTTTCCAAAAGTAAATACTGTTTTTAGTATTTTATTTGTAGCTTTCTATGTCCTAGTTTCGTTTTCCTAGAATAAATGTAACCAAAATAATCACTACTTGATTTGCATTTGTTTCAGTATTTTTAAAAACTGGTTAGATTTTAAGCAATTAGTAGCCCAAACATTGTTTTCACAGAATCACAGAATCTTTGATCTGAAAAGACCTCCAAGATCATCAATTCCAAGTTTAAACTCTTTTGTTCATCATTCTTTTTCCCTTTGCATGGTTATACCATTCTTCTGGATGCTTGTATGAATTGTTTATTCTTTACTCATTATTTATCCATTGCCACTTTATTATTTTTCATCTGAAATATAAACGTAAAAAATTTGCATTTACCTAGTGTAAAGTAAATAAATTCTGGGCATCCTCCATGTTCCAGTTCTTTGTGTCTTTTCTGTAACTCACATTAACAATTTTCTTCTATTTTTTATGCTTTTATCTTCCCCCCAGATCTACTTTCCTACAAGTAACATTTTCAGAAGTACTGAAGGAGCTCTAGAATTGTTCATTTCCAGATTTTTTTGCCATTATCTGTTCCCAGTATGGATGCATGCCCCCATTCATTCAAAAAAACCTACTTAATAAATAAATTAAACTTTTGATCCTCGGTAGTTTTGCTACCTGTCACCATGAAAGACATGAGCCTATGACAGGAAGAATGAACTGGAAAGGACAAGAGGACAAGATGGTAGATTAAAAAAAACCGTACAAGATTTCAAAATGTGGTCAGGATGCAAAGAGGAAGGGAAAAAAAAAAAAAGAAGAAGAAAAATTCAGGCTAATACAATTAGATGGGGACAAAATAACATAAACCATAAATTTTCCAGGCAGAAAGAAACCTAGACAGTCGAGACAGGAGAGATAGTAGAAAGCAATTTAGACAGCAGTATGAAATACAGCAGCAAAAGCAAGCCAATGCAATTTCACACTCTCTCTACATTGATAACACAATACAGCACAGCACTCCATCATCTGGAAAAGTAACTCAAGAATTTAAGGATGTTTCTATTGCATACCTTATACAAGGAAAAGTGATTGTATCTCTTATACTACAACCAGCATAGAATCTCCTTCCAAACAACATCAGGGCTCAGACTACACTCAGTTGTCCAAAGGCTGACTTTGTTGAAATATTATATTTAGATGTGCTATGCGGATTCCATGCTGGTTGCAGTAGTGCTGGCTCAGTTCTCACAAATGGGGAAGCTGAGGAGAAGGGTTGTGCCTATGTTCAGTCCTTCATAGACATTATGTTTGCATTGTTATAAAACTAAAACAACTCATGAGCACTTCTCACCCTGGGCTCTTGATTCAGCCCAGGAAGGCATCAACTGCCTCTACAGACAGTGTTAATACTTTATTACTGGATCATTCCATCCCTGTCATACAAAAGCCAGCATAATTTTGGTATGTTTGGGTCAGTCCTCCTTCCTATTTTCTAGCACTTCAATGTTACCACCTGTACTGATGTCTGAAAAACAGCATTTGTCCAGTATCTCACCACTGCTCACCCCTCCTCATCTCAAGTTATTGCCCTGATCGATCATGTTTTAAAACATAAGCACAGTTTCTGTAGAGTTTTTTTCTTATCATGGAGCAGAAATCTAGCCTTCATGGTATGCAAAAAGCAATAAGGTTTAACACTTCACTGATTAATAAAGGAGACGACAGCACTGAACACATAATCATTAGTATTCCCTAAGTAAAAAATATAATGTTGTGTAACCTCAAAATCCTCCTCTCAGCCTCCCATCTTTTTTCTCCAGCTTCCTCTGAATGACTATCCATCTTTTGTTTACTGCAGAATCTCTCAGTAGATTGTTAGCTGAGCCACTCAAGACAGCAAATACAGCAAACACAGAGTGACTTTGTAGCAGAGCTCTAGTACCATTTATCAGGTATTTGTAAATCACTCTGTAAATACCTGCTGCTGGTTTCCTCTCCATTTTTTCTTTCAAGGAGACCTGTGCTCACAAGTCCATTTCAGCAGGGAAATTCCTAGAGCTCTGTTCCAAGTTTCATATGCAGTTTAAACACACCCCAGAGTAGGAAGCTGAGATACCAAGTTGCCCAACCACTGCAATGCTGAAACCCCCTCAGTAAGATTTCCCTTTGTACTGTGCTAGATGTGAAATATTTTATGAAACAGACATGGAAATTGCATTTTGTCTGGAAGCTTTTATGACAGAGATAGTATACACCAGTATTTCCTAGAATCTAGGAAAAAATATATCTAGTATAAACCTACAGTTAGGAGTAATGATTTGCATTTCATCATTTAATGGAGTCAACTGGCCTTTCTGGAGATATGAAAGTATTCTGAATTCGGTTTGAATCTAAGGTGAGAATGTGAATGGAGAATTTATCTCAGATAACAGGGACCACAGGACATATCTATTTGTTGTTCCCATTTGCAAATCATAAAATTGTATTTTTTATTACAATAATATTTTTACTGTTAGAGCAGAGGACACGCCCATCCCTCATTTGCTTACAAATTAGGCGGCACGTTTCTCTTCTTCTATATACTTCCCCTATCATTTGTATCACCAGTATATTTTAGTTACTTTGAAAATGTATTTTATTTCAATAACTGACTTCCTCCAACTCTGCCCTACATGCTCAATTTCCAGATTAATCTTGAGTGGGATGTCCTGTGAATTCTAATCACTGAAATTACATTCGTATCTGCACACAAACTCTGCTTCTACATTTATATCAAAGTCAATCTTAGGCCCACCTGTTTTAAGGATTAATTTTGAACTGCTTTACTAGAATCTATAGATGTTTGAGTTCATATATTACTGAAGGATTTGATAGAAGGAGAGCTACAAAGGTTTAGTAACTTAAATCATCATCTGACCTATACTTGGCGTTTCATTCCACATCAACTATGTCTATAATCTCTGAAGCAAACATGGATTACAGCAGACTAGAATGAAAATTGATATTATACTTTATATTGTCAGAGGAACTATTTCAGCAGCTCATTGGATTTTCCAGAAGTCTGACAGCATTAAAGACATCCCTTGTTTATCTTGATGTAATGTAAACAAAATTTTACCTTAGAAATTAGTATTTATAGCCATTTGCCTAAGTAACATCATAAACTTAGATTTTTTTCTGTCTTGTGCTTTGAATCAACTTCATTTATTATGCAAAAATTAGTTTTCATTAAGGTGGTTGCTTACATTAATCTCCTGAAAATGTAGTGTTTATCTTGATAGGAAAGCAAGGTGTCACCAGCCAACACATCCCTTGTAAACCTTGTATCCCTTGTATTCCTACACAGCCATGCAAATTTGGGTAGAAGTTGTATTTAACCTTTTGCAACTACAAGTTGGAAACAACGAACATTTTCCTGAGATTTTCCAAGAAGGAATCAAATAAGACCTCAGCCTTAGTTGCCTGAGATCTTAATATAATGCATAGTTTTGATGGGTAATTGAACATGCAGGTATTCCTATAGTGAGTGGAGTGAAAGAGTGATTTTCCTTTCCTCTTGATGATACAGAAGCACGGTCAAAGTCTTGTTCTGTTTTTACTGCCAAATCTGAATGTTGAATGAATAACTCATCTTTTACAGTGGCCTGCAAGTATTAGACTTGTCCCCCTCTTTTTCCCTGCTGTGGAACTTAGTGTGTTTTAACATACTCTCACTGAAGCTCTGCAGCTTAAAATGTATTGGTCTGGGTGTTTCCTAATGTACAAAGACTGCTTCTGGTAGAAATATCAGAAATAAGGTGTACAATAGGAATTTCTGAATCTGGCTCTTGTTCCCAGACACCTGCACAAATGACATTATTCTTGAAGAGAACATAGCCATTCACATCAACTACATTCAACTGTTAACAATGTAATCGTATGAGTAAAAAGAACAGGAGTTATTGCTTTTAAAATATATTATACTAAAATTTGTGAAGTCATTAAATTCTCCTCTGAAATTTTTAAATTTTTATTTCTAAATACTTAAAAGGCTTATTTGGAGATTTTTTAAAAAAACATAGTAATATCAATTTCAAATCTACATTTCCTCTCCTGTTGATGTGAGGTAATGATTTGCACACACTCTTAAATCAAAGATATCTCTATAGAAGTCGCCCATGATTAAAGCTCCATCATTTTACCATCCTTTTGACACGTTTACTCTGAGCGAAGTCTGTATATTTTTAATATTCATGTAGTGAAGCAACATATTGCCTTAATTAAAATAAGTCACATTAATTTATCAATCTCTGTTTGAAATTTGTCAAATAGTGATTAAGGTGTAATAGAAAGATGCAGTCATAGCTACCAGGAATTCAGCAGTTGTCTCACAGTGAGAAACTCTTGACCTTACAACTCATTTACTCTTCAGCTTGGCCTGGTAATCTCCAGAAGGAAATGATGTGGAACACATGAGGATTCAGGTCAGAACCTTGTTAGAATCAGTGTGAAAGAGCAAAATATTATTAGGACTCTCAATAAATTATGACTGAAAATTATTTAAAGGTAAAATTATGCTAGGATGCAAAAGGAGCAAGCAGAAAAATAATTAGATAATAAGACTGCATTCTACTGAAATCACATCAAGCCTGATATATATTGACACTAAACCACTATACAAGATGCCTACCTATGTACAGACTGATTTTCTCTGTTCTGTTGTAAATACTTTGTTTTCAAAAGCCTATTGCTATTTATGATAATGAATGTCAAGAAACAGACACACAATTCTTTTATGTGTATGTAGGTTTTTTCTATTTGCTCTACATCTTACAGCAATAAAATCTTGTAGTAATTTATGCAAAAATATTTGGACAATAAACAGAGCCAGTACTGTTTAATTACAAACAACCAAGTTCTCTCTCAAAACTCCACTAAACTCCCTTCACTCCCAAATTCAGATACTGTGGTCATTCACAGTTTTCTGTACTTTACATAAGAGTACCAATACCTGCAAGCTTGTACACAAATTGGAAGCAGAAAAATGTGTCCAAAAAAGATTTATTCAGCCTAAAATCATAACTGACAATATCTGAACGAACTGTGCTCTTTGGCAGGTTGTAGTTGTGTGGGTTTTTTCTGTACATTTAGCACTACTCCCTGTCTGAGAGTGGTTAAGTATTGTTTAGCATCATCTTATCATTATTTTCCCACTGCTTAGCTTCTGCCTTGTATCCAGACTTTACCTAAACTCTCCAGTTTGGAGAGTGCTATCACACACAGTCCCATCACATCTGTTACTCCAAATCTCTAACCTCGATGGTTAGCCCCTTGCCTCCCCTCCAGGTTTGCCAAAATGTCTGTACTAGATAAAGGCCTATTCTACTTTTATTGACTGTAAATCAATAATTTAGCCATGGCTTATGTGTTTCATCCTCTAGTTACTGGCTACTGATGAATAATCCTCTTCAAAATCTCAATCTTTCCTGAAGGACTTAAGGATCAGTAAAATATTTGACTGGAAAATAAGCTTTGGTTTTTTAATTGCATATCTAGGCCTGACAACCTGCCCATATGAAAAGAGGATTTTAGGTGGACTTTCAGGTTCATCATGTTCTTGGAGACTAGAAATGTGGCTGTCTTTATCAATACCTCCAGAGAAGGTAATCTCCACCAAAAAAAGTCCTTTCTGCTTCTGAGACACTTCCTGACAAAAGAGAAAAGTCTGTGAAACTCTGCACATTGTTATCCAAAAAGCGAATGTAAGGGAACTGATCTTAAGCAATCATGTCAACACTGAAAAAACGAGAAAAAGTTATCCATAAAATGAAGGGAGAAAAAGGTAAGCAATGTGTTGAAAAAATGTTTCAATGTGATCACCAAAGTTGGGCTCATCAGAAGACTCTGGTCTCTCACACAGCAGTGAATATGCTGTGATTCCTCTATTGCTACCAACTGCTTAACAGGAAAGACATTCTTGGTTAGTGGGAACAAGACCTTTGTTATATATACATTCGAAAATTCATTTTAGGATCAATAAGTAGACGTTATTCTTTCATGTCCAGGACACACACATCCCACATTGGGATGCCAGTGAAATGCTCCATTCCTTATTGCACTTGCTGCGATCCTCAAAAACAATCTCATGATATCAGAATTGCCATTAAGAGATTCCTTTCCCAATTACTTGTCGTTGTACAGGAAACCACCAGATGGCGACTAGAAATGCAGATCATCATTTCCTGAGACTGAATAATGTTCTGTCTTCAGACATGGCTTGCTGGTGGCCTCAAAGGGCAGTCAACTTAGAGCCGATGAAAGGAAAGCATTTATCACCTTCGGCAGTTTACACCTGCCTGCCAGCCAAAATTTTAAGAGAGCTGCAAACAACTTAAGCATGCATAGATCTGTTTATAATGTCATAGTCTGCTGTGAAATTTATTCTACAAGATCTCCTTTGCTCCCAGTTTAGCAACACATACAGTCTCTGAATGTGGCAGAGATAAATCTGCTATTTCACTCAAAAAATTCTAGGTCACCTATCAGTTCAAGCAAGTCATATTGTAGCAGAGGTGCCCAATTGTTCTAAAAGATGAAGTATTAGTATAAAGTATTATACTGCAGAAGAAAATCAAAATAAAGGGGGAAAGGCTGAGAGCAGAAATGAGAAAGTTTTTCCACTAT
Source organism: Prinia subflava (assembly GCF_021018805.1). Classification (NCBI taxonomy): domain Eukaryota; kingdom Metazoa; phylum Chordata; class Aves; order Passeriformes; family Cisticolidae; genus Prinia; species Prinia subflava. The sequence continues at coordinate 127,918,012 of NC_086247.1, forward strand.
TATAATAACGCACATATTTATTAATCTGTCTTAGTGTTCATTTAGTCCTAAACCTCTATGTATCAAATGAATGAGAGTCTTCTTGTTGCCAATGTGTCAGCTTAACTGGGTTTATGATTTTCTTTGTTACATCTGCTTCATTAATTTGCTTTAAATGACCTGAGAAACTGCTGGGAACATATTTTACTGCTAAATAATTTGTGTGGACAGTAATGATATGTGGATATTAGTCTGCAGTTGCCTTCCCTTGTACAAGTAACAGTCCACTCTTGCAGATAACAAAGCTAATTACAAAGCATCCACAGTTCTTGAATCCTCTAGTTTGACTAGCTGTGCAGATTCAGTGGCTAGTGGCACTCACATTTCCTTATGTTGCATTGAATTCCCTCTGTCTTGCTCAAAAGAACACCTTTACCATACTTGCATTGTGTACATTGCATATTTGAATACGCAAACTATGGGTTAGAAGATTTTAAATGATCTTTATGCTCAGCGTCTTAAGTTTGTATGAAGAAAATATAGCTCTGGATGGATCAGAGTATTTTGATGTATTCAGGAGCTAATCTTTCTACTTTCACATTTGAAATAAAGTGTTTAAGTGTTTTGGGTGTTTTAGTGGATGGGGCAGTTTTTGTTTGTTTGTTTTGATACTTCTGCATATCGTGAACATCTTTATCAAGGAACAAAGTAGGAATTCTTCCCAACTATCTCTTGATAAAAATGACAATGACACTAAAAATTCAGTGGAAAAAGCCAACTGTCTTTTTTTAATATATTTTTTCAGTTTCAATCTTATTAATTGGATATGACCAAGAATATTCTTTCTTTATCATCTTAAGAATTTCGCTTTAAATAAGGCTATCAAAATGTTAAGCTAACATGTAAAAAGAGCTTGGAGAGGTTGAGGAATCACCACAAGTCAAACAAAACTTGTCATCAAGAAATGTTTAGTTTTGTGAATTTTGCCTTGCTATTAATAGGAAGGGGACTACTACTTTACCAAAGAACTAGAGTCAGTACAGTTATGGTATCAAATATCAAGTACAGTTATAGTACCAAACAAAACATATTTAATAGTAGAGGAATTAAACATGGATTAACTGCAGGTGTAGCTGGCAATATATTCCTATTATCCTTAAAACTCTCTTTGCCCTTCTCTTTAATGGAGAAGATTGTTCAGTTGATTTAAATTTGAATTTCTTTTTTTAGTAGTCCTAGAACCTGAAGATGTGCTTCTTGATGGTGAGTGGAATTTGAGTTGTCAGTTTCTTCGGCTTTCAGTCACCTTTCCAAAGAAATGTTTAGAGCTGGGCCTGGAGAGGATACCTAAAGCTAAAGGTACAGAAAGCGTTGTTCTGCTTTGGAAAGTGGCCTAAACAGGTTCATCTCAGAGACATCACTGGAATTATAGTACTTCCAGAAAATATCTTATTGCTACTAGTCCTTGCTACTCCCTTTGGTACTTCAGCATACATTCCCCACTCTTCCAGCCAACCCCACATGAGCTGTGTAAAGATGCAAGGGGATGAAGTAATTTCCCATTTTCTTCAAGCATTCTTGAACACCAGCTCCATCATTCTCTTCAGATCTTTACAGTGGTTTTCAGGTGCCTTACAGCTTCCACAGAAAAAGGAGAGTTGACAGATAAAAATGTAGTGTTCTTACAAGACCAGTCTAGCTCTTGCTGTTCTGCAGGTGTTTAATATTGTCTGAGTATATTTATTCAGTTACCTGAATTTCATGTTGAACATTCTGTATTCCATAATCTATAAAAATTATGTTAGTGTATGTGGTGTGTGTATACATGATATATTATCCATAATGTCAAATATATATTCTATAACATAATAATATTCTGAGCTTTGTCTATCCCAAAATACTGCCTCTGATGACCAAATTATGGCTTGAGTGCAAATTTTTATTTCTAATTTTTATAGATGACATGCAATAACCATGCCCATTACAGTTTAATTGGATTTGAGCTCTTTAAGCACTGGTACAAAACTATGTATACCACAGTCTGTGATATAAAATATTGTTTCATAAATGCAGTGGAAATGTACTAAGAAATACAAAAAAATTAAAGAAATGAAAGAAATAGAAATATTCTTCAGAGCTCTTGTTGATAAGCCTTTAATATTTTGGACATATTTTGCCAATAATGTTTCACTTACTGTAGGTTTCATTTCATAAATAAAATAGCATGCACGAAAGTAATTTTTATTCCACCTATTTCCTTCAAAACCTGAGGATATTCCAACCACTCTGGTTTTTGTACATCTAGTAAAGGGGAGTTGTAAGCAACAAAACAAGAAGCATTTGAAATGAAGTTTGGGCATGTTTTTCTTAAACTGTTCATTAATAAGTCAAAAAAATCTATCAAAATTATGTGTGACCCTTTGCAGTACTATCACCAAATTTTGGCTGAACTAACTCAGAAAAGCTTATTTGCTTTTTTGTAGATATATGAGATATACAAACAGCCATGAGAACAAAATAAACTTCTGAAAACAGCCCTATTCCCCTAACCCATTATTCTGGGGGGAAAGCCATCATCTGCTCCAACATATAATGCTGAGCTGACTAGGCCATCTCCTTTCTTTGCAACATTAGATCAGATAAAGCCCAATGAATTTAAAACACATCCATTAATGATGGAATCAAACTACTTCATCAAATAACAAACTATTTTAATGTTAAAACTTACCCTTATGCTGACTTTTGAGACTGGAAAACCAAAATGAGGACACGGAAAGGAGGGAATGTATTAATTCAGTGGTGTTCCTTCTAGTCTGACTTTTCACTGAGCAGGGCAACTGAGAAGATGGTAATTTCAAAGCCACACATTCACAATTCTTGTCCTTCACTGCATGTCATAAATTTCAGGGTCTAATACATTTTAAGAGGCATCAATGCTTGGTGTGATATAAGCAAAATATTTTGATACCTGTCTCAGTTGAGGTCACCACAAAATTAGAGACATATTACGAGATTAGTATAACTAAATGAAAAGTTTGGTTTAAAAAATATGGAAAAAGAGGATTTTGCTATGGAGCCTACTTGTTCAACCAACTTTTAACTGTAATGATAACTGTAAGCACAGTTTTCCACCTCCAATTGTTTGCTATGTTCTATTGTAAACTTCCATGTTTACTTGAACAATTTATAGGAACATTTTCTATGTGAGAGAAAGTGTAGTTTCACACTACAGTGAGGCGAAGGCAGAGTTTCATTCCATAAACTTACTATTTCCACCAGAAAGTCTTGCATCTACATTTTCTCTGTAGTGTGACAGGTTGCTCCTCATAAAATATGATTGTAACATCAGACACAAGAGGACCTCACACAATTTTCAGTCAGGCAGATTTTATACTCGATTTATGAGCTTCATTCTACGTTGACACCGAGTCAAGATGTCCAGTTGGTAAATCTGAAATCTCTGAATGTGCAATTGGAAAGTGCCAAATCCAGAATGTATGGGGCATGTCTACTAATGCCCACTACTGTGGCTTCCAAAGTGTTTTGAGGTAAGGACATTTTCTCTTTGTTTTCATAACAGCAATAACAAAGCTGTACATGGGATGCCCAGAGAAGCTGTGAAATCTCTGTCTTTGGAGATTCTGGAAACCTGACAGTACAAGTTGTCCTTGTTTTGTTCAGGAGTCACTAAGTTACAGCTCTCTACAGATGACAAAGTTGATTGTCCAACCTAGGTCTCCCTATGATTGAACAGCAGAAAGCCAAGAGACAGTAGCTGCCCTTACTTCTCCCACTGTTAGAATGGTAGCTGAGGGTTGCTCTGGACATGCAGCTCTGGAGGGACTGTGGGAAATTATGCTGTACTGTCTTTCCATCAAACAACCCCACAGACACACCTAGCTCTCAGTTCCTGAGTCACTCACTATCAGAACTTTTGATTTCTCAGATTTCAGAGAATAATCCTTTCTTACCTGCTCTCTCACCTCTGTCCTCCTCCTCTATTACCCCTTTCATTCTTCTGTCCTAGCCTGTGGATTAACCAAGAAAATGAAGCATCGTAACCCATTATGGTTCTCTACATTGATGTCACCTTAGAAGATACACAAATCTTTGAAGCCTGCCTCCTAAGTCCTTCCATTTAAAGCACATATCATCCTGTTGGACATCCCACTGCCAAAGATTCCCTTGCCTCCTCTAGACAGAAGTATCCCACTTCTCCCTGATAGGCTATAATAATCAAAGAATGTCCTGTTGTTGTAAAAGCCAAAGCCCTCAAGACAGCACCAGCCACTAAGCCAGAAGTTTGTTTGCATAATATGACTGTTTCTGGCTGCACCCTTTTCTCTAACTGGTAAAATGCAAGAAAAGACAACTTGGGTGCCAGTACTTCAGTTGTACATCCAGAGTTTTGTAATTTTCTTTCATTTTGTCCTGGTTCTGGCTTGCAGTGTCATCTATTCCCACATGAAAGGGTAGCAATGGACAGAAGTCTGTGCTCTTGACCACTGTGGCACCCTCCTGACAGCCTCTTGGACCTTATCTCCCAGAAGGCAGCACACATCTCGTGACTGTCAGACCAGCAGATGGGCTCCTGAGTGCTCCTGAACAGAGAATTGCCCCCTCATTGTTGCTTTTTGCTGTGTATACATCTGAAATATCCGTAAGGTAAGAAGCATTTTTGTCCCCATTTCTGAGCAAAGAATTGAAGCACTGGAAGATTAAGTGAATTGCCCAAAGTGATACAGGTAGTAAGGAATAAATCCTAGTCTCTGACACCAACTCAGTGCTTTAGTAATCCTCTCAGTTACAGTTGCTATAAGAAAATAAGCCTGATCCCTTGTAAATATTGCCTAGACCTCCACATGTGTAATCCTGCTTGAATGTGTAATGTCTGTTTCATTGGCTGGAGAACGGAAAGCCAGCCAGCTACATGAAGACATCATTATAGCACTTTAAAAGAGCCCCTGCCTGCACTGAGTGGCACTCACACTCTGCTGTTGCCAGTAAAGCCAGGTCAGAATCTGCAGAGATGTGAATTTACGGATTCCTCTTCTATCAAAACATTAAAGAATGGCTTTGAAATCTCATGCACATGTAAAAGATTATATTTGTACATATACCAAACACAGTACTGGGGGGCAGGGAGGGGGGGGTAGTATTTTGAAACAACTACTAATTACACCTTAAAATACCCTCATGAGTTAAAGGCCTATACATTGGTCTGAAGTTCTAGCAGGTCATGCATAACACAGAAAAGCAAAGAATCATCAATTTTACATAACTAAAATGTAGCTATGGTTTCATGGGGCTGGTTTGTATCACCAAAGTATTTTAATGTGAACCTCTGGTATTCAATTCTGAGGTGTATAAATACACAGAGAATGCCCAAATTTTGCTAAGGCTATGACAGCAGAGACAACAAAAATACTAATGAAGGCAAAATCAACAGAAGAATTTTTAAAGCACGCCACAAAAACAAACAAACAAACAAAACTCAGATAAGATTCAGTTAATACTTATAGCTATATTCATGCATTTTACGAATAGTGACAAAAAGGAAAAATATCACAAATTTGAAAAGACTTGAAAGTTTTTTTGAGTTTGATGTTTATAAGTGATGTTTAATGGTAATGTTAGTTATTTGATATCTAAGTTTTGCTAAATGGTTCACATTTAGCCAACCAGAAAAAATCTCCAGTGGTTCAGAAAGGTTAACTATAAAGTATACTTTGACACGATATTTCACCACACATTAAAAATAAAATAACACATAAAATCTCACTGTTTGCTTTCTTTTCTACCAAGTATGTTCATTTTCATTCCCAAAGGTTTCTGCTCTTCCTTTGTTGTTCCTTTATTCTCTGATTTACTCTGGAACTCTTCCCCAGTCTTAAGAGGGTTTATTACAGCCACTGCTTTGTCCTCTAACACAGGAGGAATAAATATCATGTCAATGAATCTCTTCATGTCCTTCCTCCACAATTTAATAATTCAGATAAAATAGTGGAAAGCCACACAGCACAAAAACTCTTCTCATGATAAATATGGGTTGCAAGAGTCTCAATGTCTTGCATTCCACACTGTTTTTTCTGCTGTTAGACTCAATCCCTATAAGCATTCTGTCCCACAACTCACCACCACTACTGAAAACTCAGCTCTTTATACGTCCTTATTACCAATATTCCCTTCTCACATCTTCTCACCAAAAGCAGCTCCTTCGGGCTGTCACAACCATCCCCACCTCATTACGAGCACAAACCAATAAACTTTAAAGACTCAGTGTGACTTTGTCTGCTCCAGATAGGTCCATCAGCCTGCTCAGAACTGTTCATATAGAAGGAAAACGGAACAAAAGGGGAAACTGGGGGTAAAGAGAAGGAAAACCAGGGCAAATTCAAGGCTAAGATAAACAGAAATGCTGCTTTTTCAATGCCATGTACCAAAACAGACTAACTTGAAATATGCTAAGATTACGCATAATATGAAAAATATTAAATTGACTAGCAACTGAAATTTATCTGAATTTTGTCTGGAAACTATTTTGTGATTCAATTCTCTACCAGTCATGCTGAGGGCTGTAATATCCACCCTTCTTTACAAAGAGTTTAAGAACACCTTTAAGATTTTCTCATGAAACCAAACCTTTGGCATAATAGAAATCTTTACCTGGGACTGTGTTACAGCAGAGAACCCAAGTGTTAGAAGTATCTTGGAGGAATGGAAAGAAAAGGGAATGGAAGGATGCAAGGATGATGTGATGTAAGCAGCAGATTAATAAAAATAGTGCAGGTTACGAGCAATAGCATATTAACCTCCTTGAAAACCTCACTAAAAGTATCTCTGGTCAAAAATTAAGATATTAAATGCTGTTTTTTCCAAATCAACATAATCTGCAAAGTTAGAAAAGATTCCTTTTTGTGGGAGGGAAAATTCCAAAAGATCCAAGCACTTTGTGTGATAAGGTATTAGAATGAACAGAAAACTTTCCAGGTTTCAGTGCAGCAGACAGAACTCCCCATTTGGCCTAATCTACTCAGTAGCATTTTCCTGGGCATGACAACCTAGGACCATGAAAGGTCCTAGGCCAGGTCACAGGTCAGAGCTGACTTGCTGACACTGCACCTCCCTTTGCTCTGTCTCCTCACAGCCAGGAACATGACTACAAAAGCAGGTACTTTTATGGGAGTTTGTTGTTGTTGCAGCTGTTGTTTGTGGGTTTAGGTTTGTTTATTATTATTATTAATAATAATAATAATAATAATAATAACAACAATAACAACAACCACAATTCTCCTTCTTTTGTTTCCACTGAATAGAAGTCTACAGTGTCCCTTCCCTCAGCAGTACCCCACTGGCAGGCAGGCTTTAGCAAGGCAACATGGGGAAAAAGCTGTCAGGGAGACAAAATATAGCTATCCTCTCCCAAGGAGTTCCCTAGCAAAAAAAAAAAAAAAAAAAGCTGAGAAGCTACCACCATTTATTCCCTTAATTCTCCATGATATGTAATTCTATGGTACATTTTTTTAAAGGCAATGCAAAAGTGATGCCTGGACATTGAAGAAGCTATGTATATTTATACAAAGTAAAATATGGCATAGAAACATGATAATATTTGCACATAATTACACATGCTTTAGCATACTGCTGTCCCTGTAGGTTTGTGAATCTGCTGTCTCCCAAATAGGAGGTGTTGTGAGGCAAAGGGTGGCACCATACCTTTTGATAGTGCCTGTACCAGCATCAGTTTTTTAACTGTATGAATATTTCCAATAAGAATTTTGAATATTAAGCTTTTCCCCAAAAGGGGAAATATCAATATGCCTTGAAAAATTTGGGACAGGAAATCATTATTTGAAAAAAATTTGGCATTATGCTTTTGATCACAAATTTCTCTTCTGATATACAGCTGAGAAGCAATTATCTTGAATTTGGTTTAAAGGAAGTAGCATTGTTTTGCAATTGGAAATAGAAAATTTTCAGAAAAAAGGAATTAAGAATTTAGAGGAAATTATTTATATTTTTGAGGGAAGTGACTGTAAAATAACAAAACACTCTTCCTTCATCTGCTTTCTTACATGCGCTGTGGGGAGAAACAAGTCCAAGAAAATAACAGAAGAACAGTGGGAATTTTCTCTGTGCAAAAAGGGTTTCTTATTAACAGCTGTAGCTTGAAAGCAATAGGTTGAAAATTCTTCAACAGCCATTCTTCTGGGAGAAAATTCTATTTTTCCTAAACTGAAATTTTCAAAGTGAACGCAGCAGGAATTTTGCATTGGAAAGACTCTTTAGTTATACTGGATTTTTTATCCACAACAAAAGAAAAGAGAGCTCACCCAGAGTAGTCATAGCTCAGTAGTTGTGCAGTTACCTGCATAAATGGGTACTTAGTTTAAGGTCCATTTTGCCCAAGTCAGAAAAGGACATTTTTACATCCCAACTGAGTATCCTGGCTTTGGAAATAGGATCAATCATATCCTTTCTTCAGCATTTATATATTCTATATAAATGATCCTGTGGGCCAGCTACTTAAAGACTGGCCCAATGGTAGCTGCATTCCCTTGAGGAGCAAGAAAGAGAGAGTCAAGGTCCCTCTATGAGAAATATTTAATTATTTATCCGAAATAAAACAGTTCCACTAAGACAGCTCGGAAAAGGGCACTATACTCTGCCAGCTACCATGCATATCTAGTCAGCAGGAATGACCTTGCTTATCTTGTTCCATCTATAATGATACACTAAAGAAAGAAAAACATGGTAACGAACACCTTTTTTTCCTAGCATACTGCTTTGATCGCTATAAAGGCTGGAAAAGTTTATATGGGAAATAAGGGGAAGGTTTTAGCTAGAACTATTTATTGATTACAGTGATAGATATTTTTTCAACAATTTTTAGATCAAGATGTAGTCCGAGTTCAAGCAGTTATTATTCAGGGAACTTTCTTGGCCAAGTCTGTCAGGAGGGCTTATTAGGTGGTTACAGTAATTTCTTTGGGCTCTGTAAGTTTAGAATTTATGAAGATGACACAATTAAAAAAGGCAAGTCAGCAGCAAAGTACAACGAAGTAGCTATGAGTGACCTACTGAGTTGGTTGCATGGTTAGGCCATTTGTTCTGAACATGACACATACCAAACATTCAGTGGCCACATTCCCTCAGATTTGAGGATAAACATCTACCCTGAACAACTATATGAGATTTTGGACAGAAAAGGATCTTGTGGGCTTCTCCACAAATCCAAAAGAGCAAACAGAAATACATTCTTTTCTTCCAAGGCTGTTTGCTATTTGGGCAGCCAGAGCTGCAACATAAAATTCTACTCCTCTATGAAGTTTTTTGTAACTTGAATAATATTCTTAAATTGAAATGCTGTTAAGTCACCAGTATTTCAACCAGATTTCATAGCAGAGAACCGCAGATGAGAACACAAAATTCTTACTCTAGATATCTACCATTTAGCCTGACCAAAGCAGACTTACTGTCTGAACTCCATTATATTCTTGTGGAGATAATCAATATAGTTAATGGAGTTTAAAGAACAATTCATGTGATCAAATTTAGGACGAGATGAACTGCTCTCTAGATGCCATTGACTGTATTGGCTATATCTTCATTGACTCTAATGGGACCTGTACAATTAATTCCAATATGGCCAGATGCATTACATGTAACCAAAGCAAGATGAATCTCAACTAGACCCTTTCCATTATGTGGGTAATGAAAATACTCACAGCTATATTAGCCAGTGTACATGACATGGCTGCACAAGATGTTTTTTGTTTAAATCTCTTTGTTTCATCTGAAACTGAACTGAAGACTGCCCTCAGCCTTTATCACAGCTAAGAAGTTGGGAGCAAGCAGACATATTGCTAATAGTACTGCTCCCTGAGTGACATGGTGTAAAAGAGCTGCTGCATCTTAGGAATGCTACACTGGCTGGCCATCTAGGTTTGAGCAGATTAATGCCTTTGATGTGTGTGTGAATATGAATAAATATGCATCCCTAGAAATCAATCTGTATCCTTGTCTGCTCATAGCAATATGTCCAATTCAGTAACACAAGAGATAACTGGACTTCAGTGTCGAAATTTTCAAACATGTGACTACTCTAACCTGCACTGATTAGAAATGAGAGTTTTGGATCTTCAGTATTCTACTATAATTTGCCTTAGATTATAAAATATATTTAGTTCTGTGTGACATAATGCAATCATTTTAACATAAATTCAAATCCAAATAGATGAGTACAAGAATCTAAATATAGAAAAAAAACAGAAATAAAATCATTATGGATCTTTTAGAAAGACCTACATGTCAAAATGTTTTAAAGGATGCTAGAAGGTGAAAAGTTTCTTGTAATAACTATTCTCATAAAGTATATGCAAATGTTCTCTATAATGAATAAAAGATTATTAAATTCTTTTGTACCCTGAATCCATGTTTGGCTTGACCTTATCTCATTAAGAACTTGGTGCTGAAATAATATCTGCCAGATGGCATTATGATTCTGGGTCCAAGGAGCATGGGCTAATTCCTTCAGGTGAAATGTTTTCAGCCAGGACATATCAGAAGTGGTCTCCTGCTACCTTTAAAATTTGTTTAACAGGGACTGATAGTTTGTCTAAAAATACAGTCATACAGCTCAGTCTAACTCCAATACTTTAACTGATAGGAACACAATTTCAAATGACCAGCTGGAACATCCCATTTTATTTCTTGTTATTGATTCTGGCAGGGAGAATAATCTGTGAGTTTTTCTCAAAAGCTCAGTAATACAAAATAGTTGTTTTCCAAAGAATTATTTGGAATATGGATTTTTAGATTGCATATCACAATAAAATTTTGGTTTCATTACTGACAATATTTCTGTAAGTTCCTTATTTTCAAAAATTCTGTTCCTTTCTGAGCCTAAATTATTTACTGGTAAAAGTAAGCAAAAGGACATCTTTTCCCCAAAAACATAGGACAGCCTTCAGTTCCTGTGTGAGATGGCAGCAAGGAGATTCTTTGTAGCTTTACAATTGAGTATATGAAACTTACATGTGCAGACCATAAGATATTTCATTTTTAAAGGGATTTATGTCATTCTGAGCATGTAGCTATGAACAAGCACAACTGCTGTAGGTCAGTAGGCAAACTAGAAGCAAAAGGATAATGAAACTCCATTTGAGCTTTCCATAGGGAAGTAAGAAAGCTATACAACCAGCCATTAAAAATTACATCATACAAAATTACAGACCTCATCAGTTTCATCTTTAATTGAGTCATGATACAGAACTGTCATGGCCTAGGAATGGTACTCCCCAACTTAGTACTCTCACTACAAAGAAAACTACAAACCCTCTCCCCCTCTGATGGGAGAAAAAAGGTAGAGATCACAAACTGAGGTAAGAATGACTGACTGGAAAAAGCAATGAGATAAGAAAATTAACAGTAGGGGCAACACTACTAGTAACAGAAAGTGTACAAAAGAGAGGGTGATTTACTTGAAAAATGCTCACTCGGCCTGACCCAAAGCAGTTTGACACCAAGACAGAGAACAATGGCTAAAGGGTTCCCCACCCAGACGCAGACTCCCTTCCTTCTGCCCCCAGGGGTGATGTATTTGCTGTGGAACAACAAACCCAGAGGTGCCCACACCTCCAAGGCACTGCCCTATCACTTCTCCACTACTACTGTGAAAAAAAATCAACCCTGTCCTGGCTAAACCACAGTGGTGCCACAGTGATTACTTAGACTGTCCTGAGTAGTGAATTAGTAGTGAAATTATGGGACAAAGTAAATTAAAAATAAAAATTAAATAAAAATAAAGGCAGAAATGTAATTTTAAAAGCCCATGTGGAAAAAAAAAAAGCTGCCAAAAAGTCCTGTGTGAGCAACAATGACAGTCCTGTTACCCCAGACAAATGCTCTGCCACTTAAGAGTCAGCCCAAGGACACGAACATTGAAAACAGTCCCATGCAAATGTCAAGAAAAACTGAAGATCTTTTTGTGCTTGTCAGCTCAGACACAGACCAATGAGCCAGTTGTACAAGACTATAACTGGAACCTACTCTTGGCTTTTAGAAAGCATGTGTTTTAATGTGGCAATAGGGCAGTAAAATGTTTATTGAAGGTATGGCCTTCACTCAAAACCTAGACTTTTAAACAGTATTGAGGAAGAGCTGTTTACCAGGAAGCATCCATTTTGACTCAGCAAAATTATGTTCTTTGTCAGTCAGAAGGTTCTCAGACAGAATGATAAAGCTCAGAAAGGAACTTCACAGGTTTGCTTTAAATACCAGAGAAACCCTGTAACTTGATGTGGACTGAAATCACCACAAACTGAACTTATCTACTAGCAGAGTACAAACGTTGCTACACAAATGATGCTGAATACCACTGGACCTCCACAGGATCAAAAAATAAACACAATAAACCCATTCAGGTCTTCTAAAGAATTATAGCCTACATTATCATGGTCAGGAATTAGCAGCTGTCAGACCATAGTCATTGACACATCAGTATCTTGTGTATTGTGGCTCCGCTAGGTAAAACTATGCTACTACCACTATGTATGATCATGTAATACACATACAACCTCAACATCTCAATAATAGTAAGGGATTTGCAGAAGTGCTTTATTTTCTCCTTTTTCTTTTTTGTAGTTGTGTGTTTAACAGCACTGTGCTGGTTTTCAGTTTCATTCTTCATGCTTTGGGAGTAACACAAAGTAACCAGAACTGATAGTCAGCAAACAGCAGGGGAACGTTTTCAAAGAAGAAGAAACAGAGAAGATATTTTTGATCATGTTTTTGACCTGTCCTAGTGACCCTGTGGAGCATAGCACAAAACTTCATGAAAGGAAATATTTGTTTAAAAATGTCTCTGAATCCCAGGATGTTGTAGTAGAAATTGTAGGCTGGTATTTTTCTACGAGTCTTCTCACAGTGTTAACTCAGGATGTAGAGTCTATTCTTAGCATCAGTGTTTTATACTGATCTTAAGCAGTATACTCATTTTAGTGCCTCACAGATCTTACCTTCCAAAACCTAATTTTCAGCATGCTCACACAACATTCGGTCAGCTTAGCATGTGGATGTAATTAGTTTGATGATGTTTCTTTAACATTAGCTATGTTACCAAGAAGTGCTGTGCATTTCCAAATGTTAAGTTTCTACAGTTGTAAACACCAAAATAATCAATTCCATGTGCAGAATAGAATTGCAGATTGAATAGTGGTATTAAATCACATTAATCCTTCTGCTTTGATGTACACCTTCTTTATCCACCATCAACAATCACCCTAGCAGGGAGGACAGTAATAGCAGATCTTCTGACACTCAGAGGGTTCAGCCACAATCTGTGAGGTTTAGCAGAGATCAACCTTTAAATCTCTGAAGCCAAATTAGAACATAAGACAAACTAGTTTTGTTTCAACTCTCAGCTTCCTGAGTTTTTCTGTTTTCTTTACAGCACTTATAGACTCTGTCTTCCTGTGCCTAAAACCTTTCAATTCCATAATCCTCCCTCTAGCTGTATGCTCTGTAACCTCTGAATGCAAATCAAGGGACTTCAGCTGGTGATTCTAGCTGGATGCTAAACAGTCTTCTCACGCTCCTGTAAAGTCCCCATGTTATGTGGAAAATGCTCCCTAATTCACTTAGAGCTACCTTACACTTTAGAAAAGATCTTGGTGCAAATAATTTGCACCAAACCACTTCAGACTTGTGTATTTCTGCAGAGACATTTAGGTTTGAATACATAAATGTCAATTTTATACATGGAGAAGAGCAAAGAATTCCACGGGACTTTGGATCTGATTCATACCAGTTCATCTGATAGGCCAGAGAACACCTTCATGTCTGCCCCTCACTCCTAACCTTGTATATGAGCATAGTCCAGCTGTAAATTTGAAAGTTATTTTTTATTTTATGTGAAAAAATTTAGATTAGTTTCATTTTCACCAATCAAGCATAAATCCTCCACAATATCAGTTAGTAAAGAAAGAGAACCAAGTAGAAACATTCAAGAGCTCTGAAGACAGCTAATGGAATTTATCTATTGTGCAAGTCAAACATTTTCTGTAAGAAAATTCTCCATTCCGTAAACTCTGTTTCCACTTTTTCTCTCCCCTTTCTTGCATTTACTTGAGTCCCATCCCCAGGGCAACAAAAACGCTGATGAACATCAGCAATCTGAGTCCCTGCAGGCCATTCTGGAATAACTCTCAGAAGACTAGGAAAAAGCAGATCCTAAGATTGGCCATGGCCAGGGGAATTGACACAGATCCCTATTTGCCAGGGGTGATTTTTCCAGTCTGAGTTTTCTGCTGCAATGCTAAATGCTTTGCTCACTGTTTATTAGAGTCAAAAATTACCAAGTTCTTTGCAGATTCTGCAAAATATTTTGAGCTTATCTGGATGGTGCCATAGGATCTCTACAGAATGGATCTCCAGATATTATTGATGACTGATTCCATGCAATGTTAGAATGAAAGTGCAAAACCTACAGCTGAATATAGATTCCATGACAGATTGATTGGTTTGTTGGTTGGTTTTGGGTTTTTTCTTCCATTTTCTAGAAGATCTAAGATATTGCTTCTCTTGTTGAGGAAAGAGATAGCTGAGCCATTTTCACTGCAGTGTGAACAGTGAAGCAGATAGATGTTTCTCCCCAGAAGGAGGAAAAGTGTCATTTTCTTGGAGGTTAAAGGAGGTCAAATTTATGCCTTCACCATGTATAATACAAGAGGGTTTTTATGGATATTTGACTAGCTAAAAATTTATAACAAAAGTGTCCATATTCTTTATAAACAAGTTCATTTTGGAAATTATGACATTGCATGTTGGGAGGTCTGGCTTGCAGGCAGGCCACTGGCCCCTACTCTTGGGAAAGGAGATGATGCTACTCAGGGCTCTTCTGGTCTGTTGTTCCTGAATGATGGTGTCCAGATGAAGCCCCACCATGTAGAACAGGAACATAAATCAACATAGTTCTTACAGGATGTCAAGAGCATTTGTTGTTTGGGGGTGGTTTCCTGATCTGTTCCAGTGTGGAAAAGAGAGAACATCCCTGTCCTGTAGATCTTTATGGAAGTTCATCGGGTTTCTTATTCTCAGCCTATTCTGCAGTGACTGTCACTCCAGCTGTCCTGGAGGGCAAAGCAGTTACTTCCCGTGAACATAAATGTCTTCAGAACTACCCCAAACTGAGTAATCTAAGGGCTCAAAAGCTATAAAGGAGAATTGATAAGCAAAGGGATCATAGAGACACATGTACACAATTCACACACAGGATGTAAAGTTTGAACACATGAATCTTATTCTCTTACTAGATCAGACTGAAATACATCAATATAAAATGTGTGGAGACATTTATTTAGTAACTAGCAAGCAGAATACTTTGATCCAGCTCATGCAGTCAATAGGACACACTAACTATGCAGGCTGACGTTCCCACAGGCTGCAAGAAAAGAGCTACAGTTGTCAACAGCTTACATACATGTCTTTTTGCATAGATGCATTAATTTGTTTGTGGTGGGACTAAAAGGATGTGGAACTAAAAAAGTGCATAAATTTCACAAGATTAAAGCAATGTATCCAAGTACAACAACTATCTGCTTCTGATTTTTAAAAAAGTATTAGCTTGATGTTTTCCTACGTCACCAAAAAGCTCTTTATCCTTGCTTTTCTTCCACTGCTTACAAAACAAAACATCTCTTTTCTTATACAATTAAAGAAACAAGAATCTCGCTGGTTTTAACCAAGGGAAAGGATACACAAGATATCATATACTTGAAATTCCCAGTGAGAATTTTAGGAGAAACAAGGAGAAGGTTAATTCTCTGTATTGTCAGCAGGCTTCCTTCACCCCACAGTGAAAATTCCAGAACAGAACAGTAAGACCCAAATAACAAGGCAAATCATAATAATGATAGAAAATAAATAACAGTGTTAAGACATATTCCAGTCATCTCTTCTGCCTTTTATTTTGCCAGAGGCATTCTACATTTTTCTATTAAAATAAAACAAATAAAATGCAGTGAGATTTTTTTATCAGCTTTGAAAATATTACTTTAAAAAATGGATCCCTCTCAGCAATTTTATTAAAATAAAGTTGAATATCTTCTGATTTTAAAAGTGGAAATGATTCTGTGCTTTTAATTTCTTTCTGAAGTAACGAATTGCACAGCACCAGAATGCTGCTTACCATTACTGGTTCTGGCCTTAGGGACTGTTACTTTATTACCTTTCCAAACCATACTTCAGAGGAATTAATTAATTGATGCTCTTAGCAGCCTCATCCTGACAAAAACATATGATACTCAAATGTTAAACATGGAAGCTAAGATGAAACTGTCAGGAGAAGGCTGAAAGTGGTTATTAATACGGGTTTTGATAAATATCTTCTCAGGCTCACACTGTGCCTCGTCTACTTTCATCTTAGAAAGTAGTTAATCTGATTGATGAAGATCCTGTTTCAGATTGTCTCCATGCTGAGTTTAATAACTGCTTCTTTTTTTCCCCCTCAAAAATAAAAAGTCCCTTATTGCAAGGCAAAAAAGCTTTACACTGGCATGTTTTGCAATCATGTAAGAAGCCTAACAGTGAAACCCTTGGGTTTTTTCACATTCCATGCTTGAACAGTGTTGCTTAATTACCACACCATCCCATATATGACAGTCCACTTCCTCCTCCCTAAGTGCTTTGCAAAGCAGGCTCTGATAAGAAAATTGTCATATGCTGCTAATGTTAAGCCCTTAGGCTTAAAGGAGTAAGCTCATCACGACATCCTATCAGGCCTCCAGCACAAAGGGGCAACACAGCAAGCCAGTTTTGTGTCATTACTAACATTCCAGTGTTAAAAATGAGCAACCAGGGGGGTTTGTTATTATTTAAATTATTCTGTTTTAAACATATAGTCACAGTTATGGTTGGCAAGTTGAATAGAAAAGTGTACAGATTAACATCTGCAGATGCATTACCATACAGAAACAAAACTTCAAAATACAGTATATATTTTAGCACAGAGCTTCAAATATTTTCTAAGCAACTAATTCTACAGATAAACTTGGATAACACTGAGGGCTAGTGCAATACTGAGGAAGAGGCTTGTATCCACAATCTAGCCAAGATTCTACAGCCCTTTAGGAAATTGTCTGGGAAATGTTATTTTGTATGAAAATACTGACTCATCGGAAAATAAATTTAGGAAGGTTAAGTTTCTGCTGCCTTTTGTTCCAAAAACTATGTAACAGAATGTTCTTTTTTGTGTGTGTTTTTATCTGGAAGAGCACTTTATTTCAGATTTAAGTTGCTTTTTCCCAATTAAAAGCATGAAGGGAAAATATATCTAAGTGAATTTTAAAAATCGTTCCAATTCACTGAAACTTCATTTTTATACTGGTACCATGCAAATATTTCTGAAAGGGCAGCAAAAATGTTTTTCCTCTATAAAGAATTATTACATATTAGGGAATAGTGCCCTGAAGTCTTCTCTTAACAATGTAGGCAAACTTAGTTTTGTTCCTGCAAGGCCAAGGGGTCTACCAGGAGCATAGGGCTCCTTGTTCAGCAGCTGAGGCCTTAGCAGACTTCTGAGGAGGCAGAGAATATGTGCATCTGTGTAGAGTGAAGGGAAATCACCTGGAGGGCCAGGCTGGGCTTTCCTTGCAGTAGTGGTAAGGAACAGGCAAGGTGAGAATTGAATCTGGACATCTATTTGCTACCCTTCCCCACTTACCCAAACCCCTTACTGGTGGGATTGGGGGCACTGCTGAATATGGTTTTCCAGGGTCTAAACACCAAAAAGGAAACAAGACAGACATGCAGCATCTACTGCTCGTCAGTTCCCCCAGGTAAACTAGGCCTGTTCCTTCCTTCCTCAACCAGGGAAGGACGCAGTTCTTTACTGTGAGGGAAGTTGCACCTCTGCCTGCAAATGCCACACACACTGTGGTGTACCAGAGAGAATCTGAGCTTGCTGCCAGTCAAAGACTGATGATATCTCTGTCTCTTTTGAAATGAGGAAAAACATTTCACATACCCCGACTCTAACTGAGCACTAAAACTTAGCACTACCTGTATTATTTCTCAAAAAATGAACAGTGGAGATAAGAGGGGAAAAGAAGACTCACTTTCGTGAAAGTTAATGTCTTGATAGACATATAAAAAAACATGCTTAAATGATACTTTTATCAGTGTTTTTTCATCAGATTATGCTGCTCATAACAATTTTAAACATCACACAAGTGCCTCAGGTGCTGCATCATTTTAGGTGTACTTTCCCAGAGGAACAGCACGCTGAGCCAACTCCCAGCAAATCTAGAACACAAACTTTGCAGGGAGGACTGGAAATGCTCAGGCTGACTATCTTCATAGGAGCAGCTGGTGGACTTTAGTCATGGTGAGCACTCCTGGGAGGGTCCAAGGACCACAAGCCCTCGGGCTCCTGAGTGTCCTCAGCGCTCAGCAGGCGAATCAGGGTATAAAGAACAGGACAGGCTGTGCTTGCTGCGCTGAGAGTCAATTTTATTAACAGAAACACAAAACAAACTCAGCTCAAAACAAAGGCAGAGGGAAAGACCTCGAACACACCAAGACGGGGGGATTTAGGGGACTGCTTAGGGGCGGGTTCGGGGTAGGGATCCAATAGGGAGAGGGGCGCAAGGCGGGGATTACATTACAGAAACCAATGAGGAAACATAGAGGGAGAGGAGCAACCTAAACAACCAATAGAGCATTGAGGATTAGGGGATTGATAGGGAACAGTCTGGAATAAGGGGCAGGGCCAGGGAAGGATTGACAACCAAGAAAGTGGATACACTCCGGGCAGAACCAACAGTACAGTAAGCAGGGGGAGAGGGTGCAGAGCAAAGCGTTTTGAGGGACCACAAAACGTACACTGAGAAAAACACACACCAGCACAGATTTTCACTCCAAATTGGAGTGGCTGGTATCCTTTTGTTTTGTTTTGGGATAAGTTACAGACAGTGCAAGAAAGAGAAATCAACTGATCCCAAAGGCCAAACAGAGACTATTTCATATCAAAATGGAAATAAAATCACACTTGATTTTAAAAAAAGAAAAATGTTTAAAAATTAGTATTTTTTGTAATGATGCTGACTCAGATTTCCTCTTGCACTCTGACTTTTTATGGTTTCACAGTGGAAGAGAGGACAATAAGAAACAATATATCTGCCATTGGGAATTATCTTTGCATGGATGTCCCAGCTGGAGAAAAACAGATGTGGATTTTGTCATTACGGGCCTTGTCACTCATTCCCATAGCAGGACTGATAGATATGTTGTGTATTAATAGAGCAACAGGAGAACTGAAATAACATAGCCTCATTCATCCATGACTGTAAAGATGAATTGCTAAATAACAAGCTTTCATCCACAAAAGGATACCCCAAAAACTTCCACAACTGATTACATTATCAGAACTTTGTTCCCCAAACTCTTCATGGACAACATGTTTTTGTCAAATACAAAGAAATTTTTTTTTCAGAAGGCTATCTGCACATAGTAAATATGTCCTGTTTGTCTGAGGTCTCCTCAGACATGCTGTAGTTGGGTTTCTCATTTTTATGCATTCTTGAAAAAAAGGAGTAACTTAACTGTGTTTTGGTGGGAGTTTGATTTAATCAAAAAGAGATACATGGTTTTCTCTGCAGAAAAGCAGTATTGTGAGTACTGATGGGCATGCAAATAAGTGAGGTTTCTCAGTAAGAGAGAGGCAGAAATCAGGGCTGGGTGAGAGAGGAAAGGGAAAAGAAAGAACTTTACGTGAGAAAAGAATCCATCTTGGTGGATGGAGATAATAAAGTGTTTGGTAGAGCAAACCCAGGAAGAGCTAGTAAAATTAGATGTTTTGCATGGGAACTTTAATGTTTTTATCATTCATGGTTTCATCGGTTTCATTGGTTTCATTCAAACCACAAGATTTATGTGGTTTCATTGAAATTTCCCTTCAAATTATGAACATCTCTATCCACATTGCAAGACCTCTGATTTGCTTGAACCAGCCTTTTCGCAAGGTTTCATCAATGATGTAAATAATAGAGCTGTGCAGGGTGAGGCAGTATCTGGTCTCTTGGCACTAGCTCAGATTCTTTCTGAGATTCTTTTTTATAATACAGCAGTGGTTGATTCTTTCATGCCGCAGAGCCCAGAAGGAGAAGTGATTAATCCTTCGTATTCTGTCATCAGCCAGGTCAATTGATCAGAGTTCAAATTCCTCAGATAGGAAGTTTTGTCCCAAGTAAGGAGAAAGGGGAGCCCACTCAGGGACGCCAGTTCTCTGGTTCTTGTCCCCGAGATTCGGTGATAAAGTGTCTTTTGCCCTCTGAAACACCTCACGCCAGAAGCAGAAGAGTCAGGAGTCGCCATCTCAGGTCTTCCAAGGTTGTTTATTCTTTCTTATCTCACAGTTCTCTCTGTGCTCTGCCAAGGTTCCTGCTGCAGCAGAGAACTTGTGGCAACTCCCCTTGACTGGGAGGGTCTTGACTTCTTATACTACATGTCACATGTCTATTATTTACAATTAATCACCAATGCCTATTACCTGTGCTAGACAGGTCATATCTACTCTAAACCAATCTCTTGTGACCCAGTGTTGCTCTGGTTTTTCTGAGTTTTTTTAAAGCCTTCTACTTGTTCAGAAGATGGAGTCAGTTCTTTAGTTTCTGTGCAATATTAAGGGTCACTTTTTCACTTTCTCACACTTTGGAACATAAACAACCTTTCTTGGTTTTGTTCACTGTCCTTTGTCTACATATTTCTAGCCTGAAAATAATGTTGGCTGACAGCTGGTCCGGCCAGTGGAGTGAAGGGGTAGTAACCCAAGAAGCCAATCCATAACCAGACCCACAAATGTATAAAACTGGAAAAAATAAACAGGCTCTCTCTCTTTTTGGGGAGCACTGCAAACCTCCTGCCTCCGTGTTGTTGTTTTGCATGCTGTTCCAACAACCCAGCACTGCAGAAGATGGAGGGCAAGGACAAGAAGGAAGAAGAACAGGTCCACACCCTGATTCCCCCATCTTGGCTCTTCAGCCTCCATTCTAAAAAACTCCAAATTCTACTTTTTCACCCTGTGATTACCTACTACTCATTTCACACTCCTGAGACTTGTAATTCTTCCTGGGCTCTGTGCCAAGGTTTCTAACCCTTCTGTACAGGCTCCAAACCTTCCTGTACAGGTTCCAAACCTCCTGCTTGGGTCCCAGACCCCTCTGCTGGAGTCTCAAACCTTCCAGGGCAATCAGAAGGATGCCCTGGCTTCAGACAGATGAGGAGGGAAAAGAGGAAGTGACAGAGTAGTGCTGATTCTATCATGATGGTTCATAGTAAAGAAATCAGTATAACCATCTTCTCGTTCTCTCCATTAGTTACTGGTATTCTTTTGTCTCTTCCAATAACTTTAAAGGATATGTTGCAGAAGATAGCTCAGTGGAGGAGCTCTTAAAACTTCCTAACCATGCATATCACCAGTTGACTAGCTCTTCCCATTCCATCCACTTTACTCCTGATTTGTTTTATGTATAAATCACTAGTTTTCCTCCCATACCAAGGCTGGGTCTTATAGAACCAGAAAAATCGTGCTAGAACTGGAAAAATTGTGCTATGTGATTTAGCTCCCCATCTTGGAATGTAGTCTGTCAGGCCAGTGCTGAAGGGACAAATTTGTATCCAGTTCTGGGGTCCCCATTTAGGAAGGATGTCAAGATACTCAGAGATGTAAAGTGAAGGGCAACAAGGCTGGTGTCTAGATAGACAAAGCTCTAGAACACAAGCCCTACTAGGAGGGGCTGAGGGAGCTGGAGAGTTGCTTATCCTGGAGAGGAGGAGGCTCAGGGCAGACTTTATCACTCTCTACAACTGCCTGAAAGGAGCATTTAGCCAGGTAAGTGTTGATCTTTTCTCCCAGACAACCACTGACAGGACAAAAAAGACACAGTCTTAAGCTGCACCAGGGGAAGTTTAGGCCAGACATTAGGAAAAAGTTCTTCACAGAAAGAGTGACTGGACAGGGGAATGGGTTGCCCAGGAAGATTGTGGAGTCACTGTCCCTGGAGGTATTTGTAAAAAGACTGTATGTGCCACTTAATGCCATGGTCTAGTTGACAAGGCGGTGTTATGTCATAGGTTGGACTTGATGATCTCAAAGATCTTTTCCAATCTAATTAATTCTGTGATTCTATGATTCCTTTGTAAATAAGCACATTCTATTAAAATGGTTAAAACTTGTCTACTAACAGGAGAAGTCAATTGGCTCATCAGTTTGTACAGGGGGAGAGGGGGGATGGTGGTACTGAATCCTGCTCTTTTTTCCCTTTGTTACTCCCACATTTTAATACAAAGAAAACAATTAGTCATATGGAAAAATGATAGCTGAAGTTTAATTTATTTGAGAGGAGAGAGATTCAATTTCTACACCAACAAACAGTAGCTGTACAAAAATACAGTACGCTGTTGGCAAATTACTATTAACAAATGCAGTTTTAAGGATTCAAATTGGTATCAGATTGGTAGTTCTGAGACGCTGTGAGGATACAGGTTAGTTACTTTGCAGCTATGGAAGAAACTGAAGGCCTAAGTGTCTTGCTTTTGTTTGTATCAGTCTCTGTGACTGTTAAAGGGATAAGTATGTCTGACATGTTTCCTTTCAAAGAAACTTCTTTGTGACTAACAATGAGTTTTTCTCATTACCTGCTTCTTGTATCAGTCTGGGGAAAGAGTAAATCTGAAGTTCAATTTGTCAGTCTTTCTTCTTAATCAGTCTGAAAAAAAAAAGTCTTTAAACTAAAGTGACTAATGCAGAAAAAAAGAAATGGAAAACTAGATGTTCTTATCTTTTGAAATCTGGGCTCTAGCTGGAAGCTACATTTTTTTATTAAAATACCTTTTATAAGCCTAAGATATTAACTAGTCTAGAAAGAACATTTATCAAAGCTGCAGTTAGTCTCTGAAAAGCAGTTAGGTTTGAGGAAAATGAAATTAAATATGAAAATTCAGTGCCGCTGTGGAAGAATCCCAAAAGCAGTGCATGTTAATATGAAAGTGCTGGTATATATTACAGTAGTTTAGCACATACCACACAGAAAAAGTCATTACATAATTATAATTAGAGGGCTTTAATTGTATTCCTACATTATTATTACCAAAGGCCAAGTATCAAGAAACCTTCACTCATATATGTGAGTCTCCTTCACTAAGGCTTATCACCCTTGGGAATATAGGCATCCACAAAAGAGTGAATGTAAGCACCAGATACTCTTTTGGTTTGCTGATTAGTCTTCTATATCACTACAATTTGTAAAATAGAACCATTTAAGAATGCATTGTACATGAGCTAAACTTATTGTAAAGAATTTCCGTTTCAAATAAGAGGGTAAGAGAACTCTCAAGTGTGGGACACTACTCAAGCAGGAGAAAATACAGGTATTATCAAAATAGCAACGGAATCATTGAATAAGGAATAGGGCAAGATGGAGCGATTTGAATGAATATAAGAGCAAAAAATAGTGGACAAAATGGGAAAAAAATAAAGGGGGTAATTTACAGCATTAGTTGAAAGAAGAGAGAAGTCCAAGAATCATCAAGGTGACCTCAAAGACACAGTCAAGAAAAGACCTGAAATGCGAAGAGACTTAAAGTGTCTAAGTACAAGAAGTCTCACAAGGAGTATCAAAGAGTTTAAGAGTTTAAGGTAAGCTAGAAATAGAAAATGCAACTTTTACGTTAGAAGTAATATTTCTAGTGTTCAAGTTTTGACTAAAAGGAATAAATATACATTTTTCCCCACTTTATATTATTATATATAGAATGTGTTTGCATCAACTATTTCATCTTCACTTCACAGCAATGATGCACAGGAGAAGCTTTTCAGAAATGAAAGTTGAAATGCACATATTTTACAAGAACTCAAAGGAACATGTCAGCTTATTCAATTTTTTCTTAAAACAGCTTTGCGTTCTGTAATGACCTAAAAAAGCATGGAGAAGAAATCCATATGAAAATGAATGATGAGTAAAGATTCTATACAACAAAAAGAAAGCCCATATTTGGTGTGGAAGGTTTGCCAAATGTGGCACTGAGCAGTACCAGTCTGCCCCCTGGCATGGCCACTGACCTGGGAGGGGCTGTGTGGCAGAGGGTTCAATCTGGGTACTCTTGCTCTACCTCACTTGTCTTCAGCAAACCCTGCTTGCTGCAGCCCCATCACTTCACTGCCTGTGCTTCACTTAGCAAGCAAATTTGTTCCTTGCCCATGGCATATGAATGGGGAAGTTCTGCTAGATTTGTTCTTTCCTGCCCTATCTTTAGCACTTTCCCCACTTTTTTTATGTTACATCCTGAGACCTGCTTGCAAAAACTTGCTAGGCATTTTGATTTGGATGCCAAATTATATTTTCTTCTAAAACTTTGGATTTTTTTGCCAAATTACATCTCTCATAATAGACCAATTTTATGTGGTTTCCAGTACATTCTTGGAAATGAGGCAAAGATGAGGCTGGGATACATTAAGAGAAATGCAGCCTGTACAGAGAACTTAAACCATCAGAGAGAAAAGAAATAGGAAGCTCCAAGACTGTAACTGGAGTGCAATTATTGTTGTCCCAAAATAAAGTTTCTCCATTGCATTTAAAATTAAGATATTCCAATTAAGGGCAGGTTTACTTGTGATATTCCTAAATTGGAAACAAAAATGTTCAAGCAGTATCCTATCTTCACACTGACAATATATTTTCATGTAGCAATCCTAAGCCAGAAAGTATTTTGACGGAAAATTGTCAGTGACATCTTCCTTTGAGGATGGAAATAAAAAACAACTACAACAAAACAAAAATAATAATATCAACAGAAAACAGGTTTAAACGCATAAATTCACAGTTTTACTAAAAATATGTTTGCATCAGAGACATGATGATTGAGAGAGACCAGTGGAGGTCATTTAGTCTAGTCACTCACTTGAAGCAAAGCAAGTGATGTTGGTGACAGAATTTCTTCCTCTTTGCCAGGAGAATTATGTTGATTTCTTCTTGCCCCCATATGGGGAAGATCAAAGGTTCATCTTCCCCTGTGTCTTAACATTTTCCAATATACTTTCATGTTACACTCTCTCCATTGATCTTCAGCTCAGTGTTACATATAAACATATGATAACCAGGGTGCCAGAGATATTATGGACATTTTTTCTTTGCTTTCTTCTTATCCCTAAAACTGCTTTTTTTCCCTTGCTCACAAGTTTTCATTCTATCAAATGACCGGTGGTTTAAAGAGTTGGTAAGTTCATTATCACCTCCTGCCACTTCAGGCATGTATGCATTTTTCTCTCCTTCATCCTGCCTGAATCTTAGCTGCTTTTTGTCTTCAGATACCAGGCTCTTGCTAATTGGTGAGAGCAGCTGCTTTAAATTTTAAATTTAATTTTTAAAAATTGTTATTATTATTATTATTATTATTATGACAACATAATTTTCCTGAGAATTGTAAATAATACCTTCATATTACTACCTAGGTATCCTACACACCTTAAAAGGCTAGATGCTTAAATTTATTTTCTGAGGAAAAAATAGAAACTGTTTTTTCAGTATTAGGTCAGTAACCTGATCTCGGAGAAGAGGGAGGTTGAGTCATGATTTCTGCATGCTGAACCCCTGAGATTGGCCGTACTGGTGATTAGGAGAAATGTTCCTCAAAGGAAATAGCAAAAAAGAAAAGAAATGATTGTATGTGGTTGATTTACAAGTACGAGAATGAAACAAAGAGGCAGATGGTGGAGAAATATAAGAGCAGGAGAAAATGGATGAACACCAGTATTTACAGGAATGGTGATGAGGGAGAAAGAAACAAGGGCAGTAATGGTAAGTGAGGAACATTGTCTGTGACAGTCAATACTCAATGCAAGCACCGTTCAATCAATATGCAAAGAAGCAGCTAAAGTGGCTACAGCAAAAGGCTCCGGGAAGAAGTGAAAATGGCTGCAGCACATACACTGAGCATTTGTTAATCAACAAACAGCTGGAGTCGTGCCATCTACTGCAACATGCAAAAGAGCAGAAGGCAGGGAGCAGGCAAACAAAGGTTAAGTGACTAAAAGGCGATGGATTATTAACAAGGCCAGCAAGCAGGTGAGAAGCAAAGGCAGTTAAGACTGAAGGATGAAAAGCACAGCTCTTTGTAATGACAACAGAAAATGCCTAATACACACACACACACACACACACACACACACACACATACATCTGCAGCTCTGCTCTGTTCAGAACCCTTCCAGCCTCACGAACACCAGAGGAGCTGCAGTGTGGCTCAGACAGGCTGGAAATTTCCCACAATACCCCATCTTTTTTCTCTCTACCTGCTAAAGAGAATTCCCTCGTGCAGATTCTGTCTTGTTCCATGCATATCCTCAACATTCATACAATACCTCCCTTTTTAGTCCTATATTAAAGTAGTAAGTAGGAACTATGATTACCTGCTATCAGCATATACACTTTATACTGCTATCAATAACGTGCACTCTGCTCTTTCAGTTCCCTTAAATATTCAAGGTTTTGCTATTTCTTTGTCCTTTTTCCTGCACAGATTTTTCCTTTGTTACTTCCACTTGTGGAGCGTATTTTTATTGTAACATGTAATGAAATAAATACAACTTGCCAATGGAACAGTGGGACACATACAGACAGCACGTTGCAGTCAATCTAAAAACCAAGAAGAGTAGAAATGTTTAGTTAGAGCCTTTAGAGACAAGAGGGACAGCCACTACTAGACTTCCTCCAGTATTACTGTGACCTTTTTCTCTTATGGTTTGTGTTTTTTTGCTTGGGGTTTTTTTGCATATGGGATAGAGTTGGGTTTTTTCAACTTATGAGTAAACTGAAATTTTTCCCAAAGGAGATATAAGTGAAGGTGAACAGGTTCAATCAATTATATCAGTATTCTGCAACAGGATCTATCAAGAAATTTGTATACCTTGTTTGTTTAACAGGACTGCCCAGGATGGCTGTTCAGAGGCAATTTCTCAGCATAATCAGGAATCTGAATATTGCTCTTAATAGCTGAACAGGTCATGAAATTATCCACTCTGAGAAGAAGAATATAGTTAGACTGTGATGGACGTAGCCCTTATGAGCTTACAGTACCATTTTCTGCCTGGATGCTGAAATTCTACAACACATTACACATTTTAGGTAACAAATATTCAAAACCAATAAAAAGGTCCTGAGTTCTCAGCAAATCTGACTACATTTTCCCATAGTAATTTGAAGTGGAAGACATTTAGCATAGGAAAAATACTGTATGTATTTCTAAGAATGACTCATGCAAAACTTGCTGTCTCTGGCCTGACATATTTTTACATCATGGTACTATAGAGTTAGGAGTTATAGATTACAGATCACTCCCTTACACTCCTGTAATGGTTAAACAGTAAAGGGCACAATACAGAATCACATATTTTTCACACATATGCTGTGCTTGGAAATATATTTTAGGTAGAAACACTAGGAAAATGCTTTCCAAGATTCTTTTTGGATGATAAAACAAATAATTATTTTTTATTAAGGAATTACAAACCATGTTTGTACAGACCCTCAAAATACATTCTTTTCCTAAACTCCTATAACTTGAAAAAAAATTCATTAAATCTACATGCAATCATGTTCTCTAACACCTTTTGTGGAATTGGCATTTTCCTGGAGGTATCTCCAAGAAAGCATATAAACTACATCTGACTTTCAAAAAGGCTTTAGTATAAAGAAAGAAAAAATTATCTGTTTCTCTATGCCATTTTGTACAGTTACTCTCAGATATCATTATCAACTAAAACAGTTTTTCCACATAGTAGATTTATCTATAGATATATGGAGTCTGCATACAGCTCCGTAACTGCCATAAAAAATAGACATCAATATGCAGATAGATCAATATTACTCTTTCACCTGAAAATGAAGAAAAAAAACTATCACTTAAAAGAATAAACATTAGCAATAATGT
Organism: Prinia subflava; assembly: GCF_021018805.1. NCBI lineage: Eukaryota > Metazoa > Chordata > Aves > Passeriformes > Cisticolidae > Prinia > Prinia subflava. Next base: position 127,945,975 of record NC_086247.1, read on the forward strand.
TCAGCATACCACAAGCTTACCACTGAATTTTACATTTTCTATAACATAAACAGTGAAAGTATAAGCATGTTTATAAATGAAGGCGAAACAGCACTCTATAAAAATAGGTGCATATTGTGTTAGATTAAGGGGGAAAAAAGCCTAACAAATTACAAGAGAATTCACACATCTTAAGGAGCTGTTTAGCAGAGTTCCATACAGGTGTGCCTACATCTACAGAGGTTTGAGAGCCCTCAGTAATGATTTTCAGATCTATTTGTTAATCTTACCCACACTGGACAGAAGGTAAGGTCTTTTAAGACATCTGACAGAAGAAAAAGACAGCATCAATGAATAGTGATGGAGGACTTAAGACTCTTTTGGTGTTCAGCTATTGCTGGTCACTGGTATTTGGTTCATCTGAGAGCCATTACAAGCTTCACAATTGCAGAAAGGCTACAGTACATATTTTCACCTTAGTAAATATCACATAATACAACTGCTAAATCCAAATGCAATGGGAGTTGAATTGGATTATTCACACTTACAGAGCAAGTTTTCAGAGCAAGTTTTCATGGCTCTTTATTTACTAACATAACTGTGAATTTCTGCAGCCTGAGCAGAAGTAACTTCTTGAATAATATGGTGTTAGGAGTAGTGACTTAACAATGCCATGTGGAGATGAAGAGATTTAGACAGAGGTCCAGGATTTGTAGGACACTGCTACAAAGGGGAGCCTTTCCTAAAGGAAATGTTAATGGAAAAGGACTCTGAGAAGGACAGATTGCCTAGTCATTGTAACTCCCATAAGTTCTGAAGTGACTGGGAGGGAAATCTAATATAGTCAGCCTTGGTGAGAAATCTGTATCTACAGAGGGAAAGTGCTAGTTACTGTAGGAGGATTTCTTTCACATAATTATACGTATCTGCATAATTGTAAACTTATCTTACCCAGCTGCTGTGATATGGATTAAGGTTCTGGAGTGTAAGGGTTTAAACTTTATTCAATATTATTCCTCTGTGTTTCAACAGCTGTATGCTGAAAAGGGAGTGGGGAGAGGTAGTTTCATGCCAGCTGCTTTGATACAGAAAGGGCTGAGAGGGAGTTTCCCACACTCACCTCAATGGGCTCTGAACTCCTCATACAAAGTGAGAAGGTGACATTAAAAAGACATTTGTGTGGGTTGACAAGAAAGAAAATTATGAAACCAGACAGAGGTCTGGCGATATAATGCATTGATAGATAAGCAATAAGCAGCTATGGCAATCTGAGTTCATTACAGAAGACATAAATCAAAAAAAACAGATTCAGTCAGGACATATGGAGATGCCATCCATGTAGTGCAGGAAAAAGGCTAATCCTGTGACCTGTCATAATGTCAGAATTATTTTAAGGTAGAAAACATGGGGCTGACTTTGAAGAGTACTTCATGACGCAGGCAGGTTTGCCAAATTCAAGTACTGGGGTAAGAGGAAGTTCTGCCAAAGCACCTCTGAGGACACTGCCCTCGTTATCAATCCTGTTTGAAAGTTACCTCTGTATCAATTTAAGAAACATAATGTTGTCTCCCCTTCTCCACCTTTAACTTTCCTAAAGAGAAAATACTTAGTAAATTATATTCCAACTACTCCAGTTGTATAGTTCCTGAATGTTTTTCCCAACATCCTTCTCTTGCAAGCATATAGTATACACATATTGAAAAATGCAATAAAGATAGGACAATATAGTTTCCTCACACTCTAAGGGGATTTGTCTGTTATCCCCAGAGCAGTAGTATTGGGAATGGGGAGGTGTGTTCTCTTCCCCTGGGGAAGACTTAAGTATATTTCAGGTAGGATTTTCTGGGAAGGCCATATTTATATGGGCTACATAGGCACCTAAGGAATAGTAAGAATCACAGTGAGGTTTATAAAATCATCCAATTTAACAGTGGATTAAAATTTTAAACCTAGGCTGAAAAGCAAGGAAAAAAAGTGAAAATAAGACTCTCACAGTATTTAAACACTCTAAAGTCTCAAGTAAATCGAATTTAAAAGCATGCAGCACATAAAGAAAACCAATGGGCCCTCTGCATTACTTCTACATTACTTCTACATTCCTATGTTATCTATGAACTTATGAAAAGTCCACCTTTAACAGCTGTCACTTTTTGATTTTGACAAAAAATGCAAATGTCTCAGTTCTAGAAATAAATGCGACATCATCTTATGTTTTCTGTATTAAACATGAAAATAATTAGGCATATAACACTGTTCTTCTGGTCACTCAGGAGCAGTGGCTGCAAAACATTTTATAAAGTCAGTGAATTGATTGGGCTGTTTCAGTGATCATTGACAGCTGCTACCTATTTCACTGTCTGTAGTTGCTGCAAAAATTATTAGTCTAACTAAGACAAAAATAATGTCATTATCCCAGAATTCTGTTGCAAAGTAAAATGAGTGAAGAACCAGCTTTATGTTTGGATCCTATTTGAAACGTTATTCATGACATTTTCCAACAAAAGTTGCAATTAGTGTCATGGACATTGCTGTCATTGCAATGCAAACACTTTGTTTCTCATCTGTCAAAATCAGAGCAGCTGTCAAAATTTAACTAAATTGAAAAGAATTGTAATTAGAAATCCCTACTTTATAACATTTCTTCTATAGTTTAGCTAAAGTCAAAGTAGTAATTACACAGATTTCAGTCAAAAATGCAGTCTTCAAACTTTTAAAATAGAAAATACTGCCCTTTTTGCTTTTCTGAATGCCAAGAGCAATTAGAAAAAATGGAGGTTAACTGAGATTAAAATATTACTGTATATCCGAAGTATTAGAAAATAATACGGTGAAAAAAAAATTAAATCACATAGATTGTATATAATCTTCTATCCATTAAATGTTCTGTATAGACAACTATTCATTTACCCTAGAACTAATAGGCTGTAATGGGGAAAATAAAGAGGCATTTAGAATTAGAGACTGAGTTTGCATCATAATTTTTCAGGTACTCAGAGAGACAGATTCCACCAAAAATTTCTTGTTATTTAAAACCATTAAATGATGCATAAAAGTATCTGATGTATCTAGAGCCCCAACACAGCTGTTGATTTGGGTTGAAAAAGAAGGAAGAGTTAGTTTTAAACCTTTCAGCCAATTCAGATCTCTACAGGACTCTTGTTATAGGGAAGGCAGTGTTTTAGCATACAATTTATGAAAAACTTGGCAGCTTTGACTTGCTTTATTAATTTATTAAGAGGTATTTTATTTAGTCTAAATGTAATTCAAATTGCGCAACCATTAGTTCTTAAAAATAAAATAGTTTTCAGTAAATTCCTTTACTCTTTTTTGCCATAATTTGCAAGTATTTCTCCTTGAAAAAAACCTTTTTAAAACTTACACTTTGTTGTTCAGCAGAGTCATTATTCAGACAATTTTTATTACTATTTGCTTGCATTTAATCTCAACAAATTCACCAGCATTTCTTACAGAGTAAGAAATAGACTCAGTAAAATATTAACAGTCAAACCTCTGTCCGAAAATTTCTGCAGAAAGATAATAAGGCAGCTGAATAATGAGGGAGTAAAACTTCTTCATGAACAGACATAAATGCTTGAGTCTGTTGAATAAGTTACTGGCTGCAAATAATATTTTTTAATTTCCAGGTATCCTTGATTTATTTCCCACTTGAATGTCCATTTTATTTTTTAAATATGTTTATGTCTCCCTTTATAGAGAAGCCCATATTTTCAGAGTTAGACATATGAAATAAAAGAACACTGAGTTATCCAAGTAAGTGACCTGATTTTTGGAAATGTTGAGACTCAGCTCCCAGTATGATCAATATATATTGATTCTACATACTACATTCTCTTTACGCAGTTGAAAACATACCAATATTGCCATCCAGTATTTCATCAGGAAGCTATAAAAATTTTTAGATATCTGTATTATTGACAAACTAAAAGTAAGTGTCCAACTATAATTCCAATGCTGTATAATCTTCGTAATGCTCAACATTGATTTGTAGAGTTTGAATTAGAGAACTTATTTATGTATTCTCTGAAATGCAACAAAAGTTTTCAAACAGAATGCTATAGAAAGGGCTTTGAAAGTGCCTCTTACCTCTCAGACAATTCACTTGAAATCTTTTTTCTTAGATATGTAGCTATTAACAGTATATATTCATGTTCTACATTTCATGTAAGAACAGTTCCTCTGTGAAGCCAAGCCACTGATTCTAAAAGGTTTGTTATGTCTTGCTCATATCATTCTTACCATCCTGAAAATGCCATAACTTCCCTTACCTTATAGCTCCTACTGGATTATAAACTGGAAAAATCGACATCCTATCTCTGTTAACCTTTGGCAAAGCTTGAGGAACTATTTCTTGCTCATGAAAAAGCCATCTAATTGCTAATCTATAATCCTTTTAATATGCTCTACGTTGTGGATTGATCTATTGCCAGCTGACCCAGCAGTGCCCATGGCTATATTAATCCTATTATTCACATGTTCCAATGGAACTCTTTAATGAAGTCTGAAAGGCTTGCATACTACTGATATTAAGGATGGTTACACTTGTATTGCACCTAATTATGGAACACTCTATTGTATCACCTAATTGTGCAAATTACTTTTTTTCTCAAGACATAATTTATTTTGACAACAAGCCCTATCATATTGTTTTCATCTGTGTTCTTTTGTTTTGGAGGCAATGACTTATTTACATCTTCAGTGTTATGTTTTTAATATCCTAGTAAGTGTTACATTGCTTGACCAGACTGAAAATAAAATTAGCAAGGTAAAGGAAGATGTTCTGAAAAACAGGAGCCATAAATAGTAATAGTATCTTGCATAATTAGAATTTAACTAGAGGATTTAAAACTACTTGCAAAACAATGACAAATTGCTAGACCTTAAAATAGTCTTTTATGAAAACATGTTGAACAATATTATATATCTGTAGAGAAGAAATTAATGAAACGCGTTAATAGCAATGACACTCTACTATAATCCACCTTAATTGTTCAATCCTGACTCTTTGACTTTCTTCCTCATAGAAAATACAGAAACAGTATGGTTTGTATTGTCTTCTCCTTTAGGAGTTTGAAGCAATTTACTGTCAGCTGTTGAGGTTGACATAATCATTTTCAGTGTCCCACACTAAAAAACAATTCTGTCTTTTCACTTCATGCATTGCACAACAACTAAGCACATCATCTATAAATACAGCATCAAAAAAAAAAAGTTTCTAATCCAGTCATCTGTAATCCAGTACAACTTAGAAAATAAAGGCCCCTATTCCCTTTACCAATGCCCTTCAGTGAGTCTTATTATGGTTTGGGTCATGTATCTCCACAAAACCTGCCCTGCAGTTACAGGAGAAATCACTTACCCTTCATGATGCCGTAAGAAAAATAATAGCATGCTCACTCAAAAAATCACTCAAACCAATTGTCACATGATTCCCTGTCAACCACCCCAAGAAATAAGAGAATCAGGAATACAACCTGTGTTTTCTAAACTGTATCTCTGGTATGTTATCACCTTACCCCAACTTGGCAGTAGCTTCTATTTGCATTGTATTGGAAATTACTATTGTAATATTAACCCTTAATAATTAAGGAATAGTAAGTATGTTGTAATGTCTCAGCTGTTGAGTGATCAGCAGAATACATATGCTCCTCACTAGTAAAACAGAAATATCAAAGCCTCAACTGAATAGTAACCTTCAGCTACCTGAGCTTTTTCTCTTAGGTGTGTTTCAAAATATTAAATCTATCCCGTAAAGCATAACCTTAGACAAGGTAATGCAAGTGGAATATTGAATTACTTTCTTAGTCTTGATAAGGTTTATGTATTTATACACAAATACAGATTCACAACAAAATACACTTATAATAGCCAGCTTATACTACACAATACTGTGCAGTTGACTTTTGCTTGTGCTTCCTAAACACCAGAGAAAATGAGGATGAATGCATGTTGTCTCTGAAACACTTCATTAAGGTTGTCTAATTACAATGCTACTTAATTATCCAATATAATGGCTACAAGTGCTTATAAGACATGCAAATACTCATAGACACATGTCTAATTCAGGATAATATTTTAGAATGCACTACATTGCTGGCTTTGGGTGTCATAACTGTAAATAAAACTGCAACAGCTGCACATTACTCAACATGTATGAGTTTTGATACCAAAATACTGGTCTCACAAAAATCTCTTGAAAGAATAATCTCCTCTGGCAAGAAGTAGTGCTCAGTTTCAGTTTGGCTTTTCTTAAAAGTCTCTTGCTTTCCCAGGTCACTCTGCCTAATTCCTTCATGAGTCTTTCCCTAGAGCATCCTTCTTTCCTGTCTGCACATGCATCTGAAGCTCCTGACAAAGAAATAAGAGACAATAAGAAATTCATTCTGTCTCTTCATGGCATCAGAAATTTGGGACCTACTTCAGAGGATTTGTGCCTTACAGCATAGATCCAGACAGCATTTCCCTCAACTAAGGGACCAGGAGCAACTCCAAAGTATTTTCTCACGCTCTTTTAGGTCACTTCCCTGCACTGTAAAACAAAACTGTGCAACTCCCCTGACATATTGTCCACACTACAGGAATCATCTAGAAATGAAACATACAGTGCCTAAAGAGACTTGATAAGCCAGAACTGGAGACCAAAAATTCATCTGAAGTTGTGGAGCAAACCAGACACCCACACTGAGTATTCTCCCTCCTTACCAGTAACCTCACTGACATCCCAAGGAACCTCTGAATTCTGTGAGATTCAGCATGGACAACAAGCTGGGAAAGAGAGTAGATAAGAGAGATTAGTGAAAAAATAAGTAGTTCAACTAAGGGAAATCAATATCTTATTCAACCCTTGGCAATACATGTGATTAACATAAATGTGTTCATTAGTTTGCTAATAGATTTACCAGCATTCTTTCCTTTAGGAGCATGAACACCACAGAATATAAGAGTCTCTGACTCTCTTAAAGGAAGGAAGCCATGCCAATGTTGGCTAGATTTGCTTTGGCCATCACTAGCAAACCCTAACCAAACTGGGAAAAAAAAATAATACACCCCCAAATCAACAAACTAACCAACCAAAAAAAAAAAAAATCCAACTGGTTATGCAGAACATCAACATTGCCCTGATGATATCTTAGAAGTTGCTTGCCTAACTGACACAGGAAACCATTAAAGAAGACAGTAAGGACAAAGTTAGGACAATGTTATCAGTCACGTAGGCTGAGAGAAAGGATATGAAAGACCCAGACGACCAGGGATTGCATGCAAAAATGAAAATCATCTGGGAAAATATATGTATAAATTGATTGTTTTTTATTTCAGATTCCTGAGATCCTGCCCAATCCTTTATGTTCTCCTTTATTACAATTTCAATTTGTTATCATCTCTTTTTTTTAAATATCTTATTTTTTGAAAGAAAATAAAAAATGTGGCTTTTAGTTTTGGAGGGAAGGAGAAGAGGGAAGAAATTATGTTTGTTGTCTTAGATTTTGACTAAATGACATTGATAGTCACTATCAGTTTTTTTCCACATATTTCTGAGATATTTCTGATAGTTTATACTGACCAACCATATGTGTGTATCACTTATCTGGTGTGTTCTCTGGGACCTGTTGAAGTAAATTGGCGCAGATTAATTTGGGTCTTAGGATTTTTTTTTCAATCAATTTTAACCCATTTTTAATTGCCATTTAAAAATCTTCATTTATTTCTGAGTAAGGAGTAGTGATAGTTTCTTCATTTTTTATAGTTAAAGATTAGATGATCTTTCTGGAAATAAATGAAGTTTTAACTCTGCAGGTTGTCAATGTGTAGCTGGAATGCTGCTGAACTAGACTTCGAACACCTTTGCAAGAAGGCTTCATAAAGTTTCTGTTGTTGATGATACAGTTAGAGAATCTGAAAGAGTGAAAACAATTGAGATACTTCTGCTAATATATTGATGAGCTTTCTTAAATTATCATGTTTACAGGTGTATTTGACATACCCTGTTACTTGTCTGACTTCATTCTGGGAGCTGGTTAGTAGAGCTCAGCACAGCCATTAGCTCCTGACCTCCTACCTTGCAGTCACTTTGAAAGTCTGAAACAAGTTTCTCATATATAAGATTAGTAAATTTTTTATCTGTGGTTTGCTGGATTACGTTTGGTATTTGCTTTCTCCAGAAATATGTATTAGAATTTACGTATCACTGGTACATCACAAGGATTTAATTCATCTTAAGAATTTTCAAGTGCGATATGTAATGCTTCTCTGTACAAAGTACAGCACAAATATTAATTAATTTTCCCAAAAAATGAAACTGACTGGCCGCTGTATCTTTTTCTTGGTAGTATACTTAGTATTCCTAATTTCTACCAAAATATCATGAATAAGTCAATATTCAGAAAACAAGTGACAGTAAATTTACAGATTGAGCACGCATTACAAAGAACAGTTCAACTATATTTAAAAGTCCAAAATCAAAGATAATTGTGGATTGTCATAACTATCTCATTTGGGAGTTGATCGATCAAACAAACTTCAGCAGCAATATATTTCATAAAATTGTGAGAACCTTGCGGCCAAGCCATCAAACAGAAATAGCAACATTAATCAAAAATGACTCACCGCAATAAGTGAAGGTTTAATAAGTATAAATGTACTGAAGCAAAAACATTTAGTTAACCCTACCTGCTCTGCTGAATCAGCAGACTACACCTACACCATAGGCTGTTCTTGTAAAGCATATTTGTATCAAAGAGTAATTGAAGGAATCAGTTCCTGTTGTGCCACCAGTCTATTTATTTGTGAAGAAAATTTTAGTGTGGAAGAAGAGAAAGAGGGAGACTATTCATTTGAAGCAGATGAAAATAAATATTTTGTTTATGCTAAGCCAGTGGAAAAAATATTACCTGAGGATAAATTTAAATATTTCCAGGAAAATCTTATATTTTTTCTTAAAATCTGACCAAAAAGTAAAGTTACATTCTAAGTAAATGTTGCCATAAAGGTTGAAAAAAATTAACTTTTTGGGGGGATATATTTTCATGTCCTTGTTTTATATTGATGCAGACTTATCAGTGGTTTTTGTTTGGTTAGTTTTTTTCCCCAGGCTAATTCTGGAGAATATTTCTTAACAATCTAGTTATTCTAAAACACCATTAGTGCGCTCAGTGGACTATAATGAGTTACACTGTGCAAAATCTATCCAGGGGAAAAAGTTCACACAGGAAAAAAAAATCAACATCTTTAAAATGAGTCAGTTTGTAATGTACTTCAAGACAAACTTCATTAATTGAAGGGGGGGGGGTTCACCTCCTTTTGGTTACATTTAAGCTCCATCAATAAAAAATATGGTACAATGGAAAAAGAACTTTGCCCCACATGATAGTGATGCCTTTTCCTGTTTTTAAGGAACTGAGAGCCAGACAGGGTGAAGGGATAAGGGGGTTTTATCTCAGTGTTTTATTAAGGATCCTTATTGGTGCACCATTTCGCCCAAGCGGAATGCGCCGCAATGCACACACACAACAGATCGCATATAGAATTTATAAAGACTGACTGTCGCTTGATTTTACTGAGTAAGGTTTTACTGATCAGGACAGAAGGTTGTGTGTGTTTCTAACCACATATTAATTGATCATTATTTGTAAACAGTGCTTTATACTTTAAAGACAGACACTTGATTCATTGTAAGGCTTACTCGTGAATGGAAAATAAAACCTTATCTTTCTGCCAGTTCCTTGACTAATGTTTTACAGACTACTCAAAGAAATTAATCAAATAACTAAATATAAATTCTTACATTTTCCTGTTTTTAATGTGGTCCATATTCCAAGAGTGAGTTAAGTTTTTTTCAATGTTGGTACAATAAAAATAAATTTAAATGAAAACACGCACTCACACAGAAAGAGAAAATTCCAAATCAAAACCCTCAAAACTTCAGAATACTTGAAACTCAGAAACGTTTCAAAATATCACAAGAACTTTACTGCCATTTCTCATCCTTTAAAGGGCATCAGCTTTATGACAGCTCCTGCTAAATCATAGTTATATGGGTAAACTTTGAGATAGAAAAATGCTTAATGGCAAAATACAGAATTTGACTTGATATGGAAACAGAATACTGATTCCTTATAATACAGAGTACATTGGCAAGTGAAAGCAGAGTAAGACCTAGTCCACTGAAGTGAGCAAAAAGATAATTGATTTCCTTGTGTTTGATATATTTTAAATAAATATATAAACACATTCTTTTTTAATTGTGCCATATGCATTTAAAGAAAGCTTCTGAATTAAATATGGAACTTTTGTTTAGAAAAAGCCAATTATTCACCCCGGTATTTTCCAAGATAAACACTATTGCAAATAGTGAAAATGAGCAGAAATATCATTTGAGCATGAAAACAATCTTAAATAGAAAAAACACAACTTTTCTATTTCAGATTTCTCATCTTCCTATTAAACATTATCCACCTTCTCTAATGCACAATTCAATTTCCAGCACAAAAGAGATAAAACACTGATAATGATAATGGATATTAATCTGAAATGGAATGAAGGAAGAAAAAGAAGCATGCGTTAATATATGCTAATGTTGGTGTTTGCAAAATATCCATAATATGATTTTTAATGTATTTAGGCAAGCTGACATTAACAGTGGATTACAAATCCCTTTATTTTGTATGTCCTCGTATAATTTACATGCTGAGATCATTTTGTTTCTTGACACACATTTGCAATGAAAACGGCAATGAAATAAATTGAACTGGCACTACTGAAGTGGGCACTGCAGTACAGTACCTCTCAGGTTTTGAGCCTCAAATACACCCCAAACATAACAGGACACACAGTTTCATGTGTCCTAGCCTACACCACAGAGTTCTCTTAACACACAGAGAAAGTGCCAATGTGCCCTTGCAAAATATATTGCATTAAACATGTCAATAGCAAATACTATCAGCTTAATGAAACAGATGTTCAGGATTCCAAGTGGATTGAATGACACTGATAGCTTCATTCACAAGTAATAGTCAATATAAAATATGATTTTCTTAATAGAGCAGAGCACAGTATTGATAATTAAATAAACTTTTAATAATGAATCTGTCACAGAGCAAGAAGTGCCATGAATCATTCATAGTTACATGCTTGAGGCAAAAAGTGAAAAATGGCTGATATTTTTCACTTTTTTTTCTAGCCAGATTTGATTTTCAAAATTAGCTGGCCAAACCAGCTGAATAACAAGGTCAAATTTTTGACAGGGTTAAAGCATCATGGGTTTTACATCTTTTAAATAAGGCAGCAGTTCAGCTTTAACGTTCAGTAAATTATTCATTATTTAAAGCAAGAAACTATGATAGCATTTACATGAGGTTTCCATTGCAGAGCTGTAGTGAAAAATAAGTGTTCTTAATATTTCACTGTATCTACTTCCTATGAATATACATTCTTTCTTCAGTTCAGTCCAGTCTGGAAGTGTCTGACATGACTTGGGGTAAGAACTGAAAAACAGCACAACTGTGTTTTACCAGGAAAGTTCTGATGCTTCTATAAAGGTGGCCTGCTAAAGAGAACTCAGACAGGCACCTCACACAAAGCTGTGTAAAGGGACAGAATTTACTCAAAAAAAGGAATATTGGCAGGAGATGAAAAGTTGTGTCAAGTTTGCAGATGACACCCAATTGGAGAAGACAGTGAACAGGCTCAGGAGCAGAGCTGCCAGCCAGTGGGACCTGTAGAGTCTGGAGGAATAGGCCACTGGAGCCTGAGGAAATTCAGCAAGGACGAGTGCTGAGGCCCACACATGGGAAGGGAGATCACCCTGTAACGATGTTGGCTGGGAAGAAACTCTGCTTAAAGGTCCTGGAGCAGTTTGCAGAAAGTGAGTTACATGAGCATGAACTCAATGAGAGTTACTGGTACTAAAAGATTACAAACTGGCCTGAGTATTTTTTGTTCAGTCTGATTCTGCTGAGTTTTGTGTAGATGAAAACAGACCAGGCAGAATAAAGACTGCACAGTTAAATAGCCAATTAAGACTGGAAACAGTGCTAGAGACCTTCTTGGATAAGACTCTGCCCAAAGGATCTTGAATGCTCCAGACTGTACTCTTCTGTTATTCTGTTCCCATCTACATCTTCCTGAGTGTCAAGCAACAGCACAAAACATTTCTGTGTTGCATTTTATGTAGCGTAGATTGATATATGACATAATTTTAAAACAAATTATCTTAAATTACAAAATTAGATAAATTAGCTTGCATTGTGCTCCATTCTACTAAGACTAGTTTTCTTCCTCGTAACTTACTTTACCATAGTGACACAATGCTGCAAACTGCAAGAGAAAAACAGCTCAGGAGAGAAACTACTCAGCAGATAATTGGTGACCTCTAGTATCCGTTCATCAGTGATGTGTCAAGCATTGCTGCAGTGCAGCACCACTCTTTGCATTCTCCCAGAGGACTGCACACTTTGTTTTCCTCAGCACTGCAAGCCAGGGTTAGTAGTTTTGCAAAGACATTTTCTAGTCTGTCTCATATTCTTTCTCTGCTGAGCCATATTTCTTAAGTTTCCTCATACAAAAGGATTTATTTCCTTACAATCAGATACATATGGTGAGTAATGCAAGTAGCTCTGTATTATATTCACGTTCTCAATTAGTTCCTCCCTATTGAAGAAGTAGATCCAGGACAGTTTCTCCTCTGGTTGCATTTTCTACTTTCTGGATCATAAAGCTGTCTTCTCAGTATTCTTGGAACCACTTTCATGTTTTACTGTCTTCATTACCTAATGGGTTTCAAAATGGTTATTGTTAAGTCCCTCATGAATATAGTAGCTTCTGCATTTTAACACTTCAAGGGCTGATGTGGGAATTTTCTATTCTGAGTCAGGTGACCTACAACAAACACACACAATCATATCTTCATCATATCCATTTTTTCTTTCCAAAATGTACAGTATGTCTAGCTGGTACTGTTTTTACTCTTATTTTTCTATTTAATTATTCAAATAGTTTATATTCTATAGCTGTATTATCACTTTTTTTTTGTATTTTAATTTTCCCCTAGGAATATGTTGGTTTATGTTTTCTCCTCTTTTGATGTCTTAGCACTTTTGTTGCCCTTTCTTTCTCTTGACACATGTTGCATATTTTTTTCTACTGTTTAATCCAAATAGCCTAGAGCAACTAAAAGATTTCTTTTTTTCTGTCAACTGAAAATTAAGCATTTTACCCTATGGGCTTTGCCAGAAAAGATAAAGATCTTTGTCATCTATTTGTATACATTCCTTTAAGAAAGCATGTTCTGTATATCAACTAACAGATACTGTAAGGCACTGTAGTTGCTAGGAGAATTTTTCACTACAATAACAGAACAAATAGTGATTTGTCTGAATATAATTTATAGCTTCCCTAAGGCTGCAGTAAATTATGCATCTTCTTTTACTCACAGAATGTCTTACAAATGTCTACTGAAGATACCTCTTTTTTCTACCTGTGGTTTTTTTTTCCTGTAATGCTTCATATCTTTAATACAGACAGCAATATGTTCAGAGGAATGAATAATATTTTGGGGCTTTTTTAAAGCTAATACAATAAGTATGATTTCCTAATAAGCACATTCTAAAGTAGCCAGCTTCTAATGACGTATAGTGATTGTTAATTTTGAATCATTGTGGAACATAGAATTGGTAGAGTGCCCATTCCTTCTTCCTTCTCACCAAGGGTATAAAGATATTTCATAAGCAACTGAAGTATTTAGGAGAATCACAGGATGGGTCATGTTGAAAATGGGTCATCTGGTCCAACCTCCCTGCTCAAACAGGGCCATGATAGAAAATGAGTGCTAAGTTTTCAGAAATACTTCTAACTTCTTTGGGTAATTTTTAAATATGCCCTTTGAGATGCTGAAAATCAAGCCAGAGTAATTTTTTTTTTTTTTTTTTGTATTGGTTTCCTTTTACAAAGAAGAGCTCTGGTAAACTCTCTGGAAAGAGGGCTCTAATTTTATGTTCTTCATCTTGGTCATAGAATGCAGCATCAGTGACTGTCACTTGCTGAATTATTTTTGGTTGTCAGAACTGACTCACTGATGTGACATACCTCTACTAAAATTTCTGGGAAACTCCACATCCTTCAGCTTACAGATTGCAGAATTATTTACACAATAGTGTTATAATACACCTATGGAATAAATTTATACCAAAGTAACTGCAAATTACCTGAATTTAAAATAAAAGTCTTACATGAATCACAGTTACAGCTTCCAACAAGTTCCAGTGTTCTCAAAATAAGAGAGCATTGAGAAAGTAAACTCACAAATAAAGAAATGAAAGTTTGAGCTCTCTAGAATATAATTTGTGCAGTGTCCAAAAGCTAAGAATAGTCACATTCTTTAGCTGGATTAATTTCAGTATTTTTAATTACAGTTTGCTTTCATGGTATTAATTTTAAAGATACAGGTATTTGCACCCAGTGAAAATATAAGTGCATTTTATACACCGAGACAATGTGGAGTCTGAAGACAGTGGAATTTTTGATGAATGTAAAATATAATGTCTAAGGCGATGAGTGCCAAAAATAACATTAAAAACCATGATAAAAACTTATACTAAGAAAATTTCTTATTTAAATGATCAAAGAGTTTATTATTTATGGAAAAATGCACTTTTGACCTTATACTTCTAAGCCTATATTGTCTTCAACTCATGGCAAGGCATGAAAGGCTGAAAAAATCCAAGAGCTTATGTGAATTAAATGATTCATTTCAGTCATAGAGCAAGTGTAGTAAATTACACTAAACGCAGAACAAGACAGCAAAAGACAAAGCAAATAGCTCAGGAAACTGACTCTTATTTTAGAAGGCAAAATTATCTTAAACTTGCACAGCAAATCTTGAAGAAAATTCATAATCAAATCAAAGTTATCTATATTATTCCAATGTATGATTGTAGCAGCTTGACCCTGGCTGGATATTGGGTGCCCACAACGCTGTTTTACCACTCAGCTGGGCAGGGGAGAGAAAATATAAGGAAAGCCTCATGGATCAAAATAAGGACATTGTTGCTTCTGCTCCTTCCTCCTCAGGGTAGGACTACTCACACTCTTTTTCTCCAGTGTGAGGTTTCTCACATGGGAGACAGTTCTACATGAGCTTCTCCCACATGAGTTCTTCACACAGGCTGCAGTTCTTCATTCACTCCTGCAGTGGGAGACCCCACATGGTTACAACTCCTGCCAGCAAATCTGCTCCAGCATCATCTCCTCTGACTTCATGGCTCCACAGGTCCTGCCAGGAGCTTGAACAGTCCAAGCTTCCCATGGGGTCACAGTCTTCTTGGGATGTACCTCCTGCACTGGAGGTACATCCTCCTCCTCCTGTACTGGAGGTACATCCTCCTCCTCCTGTACCTCCTCCTGTATCTCCTGCTCCTGCACAGAGTCCTGCACAGGCTGCAAGTCGATTTCTGCTCTCTTGTGGACCTTCCTGGGCTGCAGGGGGACAGCCTGCCTTCCCATTGTCTTTTCCAAGGGCTTCAGGGGAATCTCTGACCTGGCACCAGAAGCAGCTCTGCTGCCCAATCAGAGCAGAGCTCTGCCCAATCAATCTGCCCAATCTTCACCAGTCTTGCTGTCTGCAGAGCTGCTTCTCTCTTGTACTCTCAGTCCTCTCTCACCTGTCTGCAGTTGCTGTTGAGCAGCACCTTTTTCCCCTTCTCAATTACATCCCAGAGGTGCTACCACCATTGCTGATGGGCTCAGCCTTGGCCAGCAGTGGGTTCATCTTAGATCTGGACATCTTTGTCTCCACTGGAGATTAGAGAAGCTTCTGGCAGCTTCTCAGCCCTTCTACCAAAACCTTGCCACACAAACCAAGTACAAGGACTTCCTCTTAAACCTTTTGTTTAAAGAAAGGAGACAAACAGTTACATCTAAATGGTTGTTTGGGGTTTTTTTCACTGCTGGTTTGATTTTCTTAACTGACCTTGTTCAGTTTTTTCAGCAGGATCATATGAGCATCAGACTCAGCACAAAAATATTAGATAAGAACATGGCACAGATGACAAAATGGGCAAAGATGACAAAAATATGGACAATTGCAAGAGAATGCCTTAAACCCTCCCAGAGAAAAACACTTTATCTGCTCTGTATGGAAAATCAAATCCTCATTTATATATTCAGGACATGTTTATTCTCTTAGGCCTGTGACATTTGGTTTTAAATTCGACAATATTCCAAATTACTCTGGGAGTTTTGACTTTCTATGCAAGAAGTTTGCAAATATTAGTTAGCTTTTAAGGAAACATACTGACAAATATAACTCAAAGGTATGAGCACTGAAAAACTGTGACAGAAGTTATTTTCTTAGCCTAAGTAAGTCTGCATCAAGCCAAAACTGAGATTTCTGAAGGGTTTTATGGGAAAAAATAGAGAGTATCTCTTCAGAAGAGGCAGTAGCTCCCATGAGAGATGAGAATTGCAAGTTCAAGACATTCATTTCAAATGAGTCAGAGCAAAGATGTAAAGTCTGTTTTTTCATACTATCAGTGCATGGCTGTCTGTTTGCAATGACAGGATTTTTTTTTTTTTTTTTTTACTTTTGACAGAAATTAAGTGTTGAATAAGAGAAATCTTTCATGATTTAAAGAAACATAATTCTCTCCATTCATTTGGGTAGTTCCCTTCCAGTACCTCAGTATTTCCTACTGAAAATTTCTCAACTTCTGGTATCATTTTTATAAGCTCTGTTACTTTATTTCTTGGCTTTTTTAGACTACTAAAATTTGTCATAGTACACTGATCTTCCTTAACAGAAGAAAAAAAAAATAGCCTAGAGTTAATGATAAAAGATACTTCAACTGTAGCTGTGCAAACTAAACCATTATATGGGCTCAGTGTTACCATTAACTTCTAGCTTTCACTAAGCAAATCTGCCTGGTCTCTAGTTCTTTCACTATTTCTGAGTCATAGTCAGTCTTTAATTCCTGAATTTCAGAGAGTGATATTTTGTATGTAGTTAGTCTTCTATTGTATCTCTAAGAGAGTTTTCTGCAGTGTTAACTTTCTCATGTTTCACACACCCTAGGAACTCAGCAGGTTCAGAGGAGTTTATAGTGACAAATGTTTTAGAATTATGGGGGTTTGGAGCTGCTGCTGATTTGAAACCTATGACTTCATACTGCAAGGTCCAAGGTGACTTAAGGGAGAAATTTCAGATATTTTCAAGTTTTCCAAGTTAGTGGTTGACCTGCCCCAGCACATAGGAAAATTTTAAGCACAGATGGAGACACTGCACCTTGATCCATGACTCAAGAAGAAAAAGGGGAAAGGATTTGACTGTCAGCTGCCAAGGAATGTAAATGAAGATTGCTGTTTTATTAATAACTAGATTGATATATTCTAGGTAAAAGCACTCTGGAGCACTCCTGTTAGGTAGTGATATTGGGTGAAGTAGCTGTTTTGCATCTTACCAGTTATCATTATGTTAATTAAGTTAATAAAGTTACAGCCTCTAGCAGTAATCATATTCTTATGTGTGAATCTTATTTGCCTGAGGTGTTTAAATCAACACACAGGTCTTCTCAAGCCTGACAAAAATCCATATTTCATTACATGATTACCAGTTTAAAAAGAAGTTTTGGGGGTTTGGGATGTATTCAATTACTGGCACATTGAATTTTTTCCATTTTTAGGAAATATACGAAAGGGATAAATATATAACTTTCAAAGTAAAACTGCATCCCACAGATACAAACTCAGGTTGCATCAATGAGGATTTTTAATGAGCCCAGGGTAGTGTAGACAATCATATTTCTTTTTTAACACTATTTTATATGTCATTATGTCAAATGCATTAACCTCTACCTATTTAAATCTTTTTTATCTAATTGGATGAGATTTTTCCAAATATCCTAAAATTTCTAATTTCCACAGTTTTCAGAGCAATTTTTGACTTGATAATTAAGAGAGTTGTTTTCTGATCTTGCTCTTAATAATGATGGTGTAATTGGGTTTGAAATTAAAGTGAGAGGAGAAAATTCACTTAAAACTGTGGTAAATAAACATTTATCATTCCTATCATTTAGCAGTTGCAAATTAGCTTATGAAATCCAAAAGACATAATGGAAGCCTAAAGATAAATCAGCTTCATCACAGTTTGACTCGTTATAGTTTGAAAAAATTAATATTGAAATGGAAACATCTTTATTAAAAAAAACGAGAAACTATTTTTGTTTAGATATAAAAAAATTTTTGAGGACATCTGAAAGAAAAGGTTTCATGAACAGGTTAAGCCATATTATTTCTGCAGTAAACCACATCCACCCCTCTGAGGAATCCAATTTCAGTCACTGTCTGAGAAAAGCTGTAAAGTAAATGTTTCTTTGATTCTACTGAGGAATATCATTATATCACACCAACAGGATTAAAAGAATTTTACATATCTAAGGATTACTTCCTTATTTGTTTTGTCACCTCACTATAGCTGTTCAGTATAAATGCAAAATAGAAGATGGCAACCAGCAGATGTCACAACCAGGAGGTGTGACAAGATGCACTCCACACAAGATTAATCTGTAAGCTTGCTCACCATTCTGGAAGACTCTTCAGGCGTTTTAGAGTGGAAGGAAAGTGGATTGATAGGGTTGACAGCCCTGAAGGATGAGATGCCATCCAAATGGACCTGGACAGGCTTGAGCAGTGGCCCATGGGAACTCAAGAGGACCAATAAAGCCAAGTGCAAGGTCCTGCACCCGGGTCACAGCAGTCCCCATTATCAATACTGGTGGGATATAATGGGATTGAGAACAGCCCTGCCCAGAAGAACCTGGGAATGCTGGTGAATGAGAGGCTGGACATGACCCAGCCATGGCACTCACAGCCCAGAAGGCCAAACGTGTCCTGGGCTGCACCAAAAGCAGCGAGGGCAGCAGGGCAGGGAGGTTTTGTCCCTGTGCTCTGCTCTGGTGAGAGAGAGCCCACCTGGAACACGGCACCAGCTCTGGGGCCCCAGCACAGGAAGGATATGGAACTGTCAGAGCAGATCCAGAAGAAGCCAACAAGATGATCAAGGGGATGGAATATCTCTCCTAAGAGGAAAGGCTGAGAAAATAGGGATTGTTCAGCCAGCAGAAGACAAGGTTTATTTAGAGGAAATCTCATTGCAGCCTTTCAGTTCTTGAAGGAAGCCTATGAGAAATATGGGGACAAACTTTTTAGCAGGGTCTGTAGGGACAGAACAAGTGGGAATGGCTTCAAACTAAAGGACAGTCAATTTAGATTATCAGATTGAAGTTTTTTCAATGAGGGTTGTGAGACACTGGAACAGGTTGCTCAGACACATGGTAGATGTCCCCTCCCTGGAAATATTCAGGTAGGCGTGATCGGGGTTCTGATCAACCTGACCTAACTGAAGATGTCCTTGCTCATTGCAGTGAGGTTGGAAAAGATGATCTGTAAAAAGTCCTTTCCAACTCAAACTATTCTATGATTCTTTGAAGAAACAATGAAAAATCTAAGTGTACGTCTGGATCAAAATATGTGACTAGATGTTGCTTTAGGGTATTGTCAAATATGGGGGTTGAATTCAGAGTTTTTGTGGGCCCTTTGGGTCCAGAACTGAGTTGGCAGTTTGGGGAAAGAATGTACAAAAGGAATTGTTGGTGAAAGGGACATTGTTTAAATAAGTTCTGGAAATTCTACAATGTTAGGTATTTCATAGCAAAACTGACAAATTAAAATTCAGAAAACAAAAGACAAAAACAGTCAAAATTCATTAAAAATAATGGTCTTATTATTTTTGAACTAAAGTCAAACTCATGAGTCTTTGATTTGAAAACTTATTCTGGTTGGGGGTTTGGGTTTTTTCCATAATGTTCAGCAAAATTTCTATTGTGATATTCAGTGAAGCTCTTCCATGTTCATATGTGAAACTACTGAATACAACAGAACAATTAGTTGATAGACTACCTGTTAGTTATAGTGAGATGATGTCAGCCACACTGATATCATAAATAAAAGTGTTTCTTTCTATAGAAACCAGTAAAGCAAGCAGAAATCTTACTTGTTTAAAATACTTTGGGTTCTAATAATAGATTTCAGACCTGATCTGAGATATCTTAAGGTCAATTTAAAAGCTCCTAACAGTTATTGGGGCTTTTGATCAGGTTTATGGTTTGGTGGGTTGAGGGTTTTCTTCTGAAAGGGAAATTACATCATATTTTTTTTCTGAAAGGAGTTCATTGAAGATAATTGCTATGCTTGACTTGATGATGTGTGGAAGTGTTGGACAATGGTTTTTTTCCCAGCTAGTGCCTTCCCCTCCCCCTTCTACAACTACAGACAATTCTGGTCTACCTATATTCTACAATGTAAAGATTCAGCTAAACTCCTGTGTCTTTCAAAATTTGCCCTGCAATTTCATTCTCAAGAGAAAAAAATCTATCATACTCTAATATATGATTAGTGTGATCATTTGATTAAACTGTGTCTGCTTAATATCAATCAGCAGTGTTAACATATAAGGAAAGATTAACTCAGTCTAGCCCATTTTCAAAACTGTCGCTCATAAATTCTTTGTTGTGTTGTCACCCAATACATGAGGTCAATGGGCATTTTCTCTTGAATGGCAGCTGGGACAGGCATCACATGCATAGTGTTGGTATCAGCACTTCCATAGTGTGCAGTCTGTTCTGGTTTTACTGTAAATGCTTTTTCCTGTATCTGATTCACCTAAAAGCCTCAGATATCATCAAAGAACAAAACTATTTATGCAAGCCTATTTGTATAGCCATAATTTTAAAAAATACTGATCAAGAATACCAATTTTACAGAGGTCATCCTCCTTATATTTAGAGAACTTATATCACATTTGGGTTTAGTTTTCACTTTTCTTTTTATCTGGGTTGGAAAATTTAGAGTGGATTTCTTTTCCAGTTCTCTCTATTTCAGAAAAATTAGCAATGCTAGTTCTAGTACAAATCCCAAAGTTTTGGTATTGATTTCACAGACACCTCAAACAAGATTTTGAAAAGGAAAACCTATTAGGAAACTTAATCATTTGCAGTAAAATTATGTTAGCTACCACTTGGCAAGATTGCTTTAGAACTAAGGCTTTGAAGCCTGTCACAGGTCTTAAAAATAAAATTGCTTGAGTAGTTGAGGAGAACTGTATTAAAATGCAAATTTCCAGCTGCTAATATTTCTTCAAAAACCAATAATCCCTCAAGGCCACCAATATGTCAAATACTTAATGGAAAAATACCCCTTAGGCAGAATGGCCTTTCTAAGTTGACTTTTGATTAAACTTAAAATACTATATAGCAAAAAAACTTAAAATCAAAAAGACCATATAAATATAGTACTAGACTAAAATGTCATAAAGAATGCAATTGGAGAGGCAAATTTAAGGTCTCTAATTTTTAAGTAATTTTCTACCTGTTCTGAGGATTAG
Organism: Prinia subflava; assembly: GCF_021018805.1. Classification (NCBI taxonomy): domain Eukaryota; kingdom Metazoa; phylum Chordata; class Aves; order Passeriformes; family Cisticolidae; genus Prinia; species Prinia subflava. The sequence continues at coordinate 127,967,399 of NC_086247.1, forward strand.
TCAAGGAAATAATTGCTACTATAAGGTATACCTTATAGCACACGCTCACAAATGGGCCTTGGAGGAACAGAAACTAATATTTTTTCAAACTAATAATGATGTAAACAAAAAGTTCTGATACAGTTGGTGTGTCTAGCACAGGGGTCAAATCCTCCACTGCCAAACACTTCTTCTACTCTGTTGTACAAAACCTCAAACATAAGGTTCAAAATTATCGAGTGAAAATGCAATGAATCTTGTTTTCCCTGGCTACCAAACTCCAGCGCTCTGTGCATCTCTGTCAAACACAGGAGAGAATTTTCCTTTGAAAAGGAATGACTCAGTAAAAAGTCTAACCCTGTTCCCATGAAAACAGTGACAAAACATTCATGTGAGGAGGACTGGGATATTTGTTTGCTCATGTTGCAATACGCTTTGAGTACATCAAAATTCTGAGGAAATGAAATTGTTGTTTAAACATTAAATCAATCATAGAACCAATAGCTGCTAGCATATTGAATTCCATCATTCCTAAGTGTTGTCCAATAACACTTTTGTGGAAATCACAAGATGTCTGTTTACTGATTAAGATACTCTGACAAGCATGCTGTTGCAATATCGCCTTTTACAATGAAAACTTTGTGGCAGCAAGGTAAAAAACCGTGAGATACTCACAGTTTGTAATGTCACTGAGTAAAACGACTATTTAGTATCAAGAAAATTCAACACCAGGTGTCTGATGAATAATCCAGGCTCAGGTCATTTCTAATGTGCAGCACAATTGTTTCTGAATAGGAATTGGACAAGTGTTTTGGTCAGATAAGAAAATCTTATGTGATCCTGGAGAAACAGCGGCTGGATTCTCAGCTAGGGTGAAGCAGAATAGTCTGACTAAAGGATCTTGAACATACAAAGATCTATATCAGTTAAAGACATGACATTGCATTTGATCTTCAGAAGATGTGCTATGATGTTCTTAATCCGTAATATAATTCCAAAGAACACACTTTCAGTACTAAAGGTATCTTACAGTCCTCCAAAATATAATAATCTGTATAGCTTCACTTCAACTTTTGAGGTTTCAGTCACCAAGGCATTAATCTAGTGAATGTGAACCAAGTAAAAGGAATGAAATTACCCTGAGGAAAAGGTATGATGTAGAAGCAATATCAGGCCCCTGCTTTTAAATAGTTCTAGTTTTTTTAGCAGCACAGATCCATAGCTTCCCTGAAGAGTTACAAAGGCACCCTGAAATCTGTATTCCTCCCAATCAGCTCCTTACATCTAAGAAAACAAACTGCTCTAGGTCTCACCCGCAGATGTTTGACCATCTTCCCATGTAGCCTATGCTTATGATACAGGATGCTGAATTTTAACCTTCAAATTTAGAGAATACAATGCATTTTCTGTCAGTAGTCAATAATCTAATCTAGTAACCTTTAAAGACTCTTCAAAAGAAAAGTACCCACCCTTTTGAAACCCCATGGGTTTACTTTCTGGGTGAGCAGATAAAGTAGAATCAGAGATGGACACTTCATGTGATCAGCAGGATTCCAGTTCACCAAGGACCCAGTTCTTCTTGTAAAAAGAAATTGAAGTCTAAAGAAACTTCAATTTATTTTTTTCTCAATCACAGGGAAGTCACTTCCTGAGTGTTGTGGACACTATGTCAAAGGCAATGACCAGTGATCATGTTCAAACCTTGGCTGTGATCAATGATCAAAATATACTTGTTGACAAAGTGTGACACAGTAGCATTTCTCGCAGGATCAAAACAGCTATACAAACTTTTTCATTTACACTGGGTGGAGGATGAAGAGCAGTACTTCTACATTTTCAGTCTGACAATTCTATGCTTAAGAGAGGGTGGAAAATAAAACGAAGTATAGTTAGAAGTACAATAAACAAAGATTACTTCACTTCCAGTATTTGGCATGAACAACTTTAAATGAAAAATATTTCAAGTGCATTTCAATCTAGCTCCCTGAACTTGTCATTAGAATTAATTTTGTTGATTCATGCTGTGGTCTTAGCAGCCAAAGTACATATCATCAAAACCCTGTAAGTATAGTCATATTGTTATCGCAGATTTACATGGCATTTAACAATGCTTGTTAAATGTTTGTTCTGAACTAATTTTTGATCGTTTTTGAGCCAGACTTAGTGGTTATAAGTAGTTGTGATGTGCGCTGTTAAACCAAAGATGGAACCAGACAATGTCCTGTATTCAGTTCAGGGAGACCTAGACCCCTTTCTCTTCATAACTCCAGGGAAGAAGAAATGAAAGGTTCTTTCAATCTTTTTGAGATTCAGAATAAAATGATGTCAGATTTTCACTCCTTTAATGCTCTTTTGGGTTGTATTGTTAGCTATTTAAGCTCCCAAACAGGTGATCTATGTGATAGGGTTACAGCTTTCCTTCAGTATCAGTTATTCAGCCTTTTCTATCTAGCGGGATCTCCTGACAATCTTTTGAAAGTCAGCAGTCTTACCTTTTATTTGGTCTATTTTCTGATACTTCCCTTTATTTTCCTCCAGGTCCATTAGGAGTTAAATTTTAGTTTTGAACAAATTCAAACATCCTTATTTCTCTGTTCACTAAATAGTTGTTTGGCTTTGGGTTGTTTTTTGTTTTCTTTTTTAAATCGAGCTATTCCTAAGGGGCATTTTTACATTTTAATTGGGACAATTGAGAAGCTATTTCTATTACTTGTTTACCTTTCATCTTAGAAAGACTGTTGGGTTGACCTTGACTGGATGGCAAGTTCCCACCAAGCCTTTCTACCACTCCCCTTCCCAGCTGGACAGGGCAGAGAAGATAAGACAGAAAACAATTTATAGGTTGATATAAGGAACTTTATTAAAGTGAAAGCAAAAGTTTGCGGGTCCATAAGCAAAATTTAAAAAAAAGGTTTATCCTCTACATCCCACAAGCAGGCAATGTTCAGCCATTTCTGGGAAGAAGGGCTTCAGCACATGAAGGGTTGCTCCAGAAGGAAAATACAGATAATGAATACACCCAAGTCCTCTCCCAAGACCTTGTCCAGCCCCTTTGATGGGAGAAGGATGTGGAGAGACAGAGCTGATGCCATGCCAGGCGCAGCCAAAACACTGGTGTGTTATCAGCATCTTTCAAGCTACTGATGCAAAGCACAGCACTGTAAGGGCTGCTAAGGGAAAGTGAACTCCATCTCAGCCAGACCAAAAACAAAGATTTACTTTGTTTTTAGTTTGGAAAGGAAGTTGCTTGAGCACTGTCAGATTTCTAATTAATTCCCTAAATGATAGTGTTGTTTGTGACTCATTGGGGGGTTTTGGTTTTTCACCTTTAAATCGCTTTTTACTTTGTTATCCAGTTAAAGCATCAGATAGCCTTGTTATATCGTAGGTATTTTTTTTAGTGTTCACATAGCAATGGAATCAGGCAGGGATTATGCAATGGTTTACATTTAGACATATGGTATTTTTAACTACAAATTTTAAAAGAGCCTTATCTTAAATAGTTGAGAAACAATTAAAGTTTCCATCAGAGAAAGAACATGAATAAGTTAAAAGTAATGAGTTTCTATAAAACAATCAGTGTTGTCTAAAAATTAAATCCTTTGGCATTCTTATAAAAATTGCTTAAGCTAAGAATTATGGTATGTTGTAAAATGAGGGTTTATCATCAAAGAAAGACAAAAGCAAGAGAGAAAAAGTCTGATAACTGACTTGGATTTACTGCCCAGCAATAATGCTTATTCTGAATGTCCTCCTTGAATCACTATAAGCAATGGAATTTTCCCTGTTGTGTCTGATGAGTAACTGTCATTTTGTTGGGTGGGTAAGATTAAACTTATTTGCAAGGTTTACTGGTATCTTTAAAGGTGAATTTTTTTCCTTGTCATGAACTTATTATTTGCTTGACTTTTGACCAAAGTGGCAAATAGATTTATAACTTGTCATTTCCTACTATGGTGGTTTGAACTTGGCCAGGTGATGGGTTCCCACTCAGCCACTCCCTCCTTTTCACTTCTCTCCCAAGCCTCTGCCAGGAGAGACAAAAGATGAAAAGAGCTTGCAGGTTAAAACAACACCTTCCTTCTATCCCTCCTTCTTCCCAGACTCAACTTCACTCCTTCATTCCCAACTCCTCTACTTTCTCCCCGTTCCAAGTAGAGCAGGAGGATGAGGAATGAGTGGGGTCACACTCAGTCCATACCAGTTCCTTTCTGCTGCTCCATTCTTTTTCTCTTCTCCAGTGTGGGCTCCTCTGTGGACTGCAGTCCTTCAGTGAAAACCTGCTCCAACATGGGCTCTCCATGGACCACAAATTATTTAGGAAATACCCACATGCTCCAGTGTAGAGTCCTCCATGCAGAGTAGATGTCTTCTTCAGCATGGTCCTCCCATGGGTTGTAGGACAATACCTGCTCGGTCATGGCCTCTTCCACATGCTGCAGAGGATTCTCTGCTCTGTTCCTCCTCCTCTTCTGTCTAGGCTCCATATGTCAATAAACTGGCAAAGACTGCCCAATCCTACTATATATCATGATATTCATGTTCTTTAAGCATTGTCTGTAGAACCATGTCTCTTTAAGTCCGAGAGAATGCAAGTAAGAGTTTAATAACATAAATTCCCCACAAATAAATTGAATTATTTTATTGAAAAGCATTTTTTTATCTCTAATAAGATTTACTTCCTATAATGGTTTTGCAAAAACCTGCAAAGCAAGCAGCAGTTTGTTGCTGTAAATGAAAAGAGAGGCAATGATACCAGATGGATGAGTAGACAAAGGGTCAAATTAACCATAAAAATAAGTGTCAGAAGAAATCTGATTAATTTTCAACTTGTTGATAAATGAATAAGGGCCCTTCATTCAATTTTCAGCCAAGACAGTGGCTGTAAAACTGCAATACCGTAGATAGACAAACACTGTGCATATGCATTTTACAGAAGTATGTGAGCATTGTGACACCAAAGGGGCAAAGATGTGCATGGTTCAATGTAGAAGGGATCCAGGCAAAAACAAATTAAAGAACAAAATAAGTACAAGAGACTGCAAAAATGCAGAATATAATGCCAAATACATTAGAAAGATATTCATATATGAAACAATTATTAATGACTAGCAGCTATGAAGATGCAGGAATGATAACTAATAATTTGTGAAGGTTTAATGAAAGAATTTGGTAATGTCTTCTAAAACTCAGAACTGTTCTGTTTTGTCAGTATCTTAGGCATCCCCATCATATCAGTCTCCGACTCCCTAAATTTTTTCTATGTCTACATATATCTGCACATGCAATAAACTTCATGACATTTATTCATCAGCATTTTTAAACACAAAAATTTTAAAATTTTCAAATGAAACCATTTCCAAAATACCAATACTCACAACAAGTCCACTTAGAAAGGAAAACTGAAATTACTTCAAAAGTATCTTCCTAAACACACTTGCCAAGAGCATCTTTCAAGCTAAGCTAATCTACCAAGTCAGCAAAGCCAGCAAAAGGAACTTGAGCAGGGGATGTTTCTTCTTCTCTTTACATTAACATGGTGCTCTCACTTGCAGTATCAAATCCTAATTCCACAGTGGCAGAGAAGCTTGAGATGCCAAGTCTCCTCAGTGTTCCTTCTCTACTGGGAGAAGCAATGTAGCTTGGAGAGAACAAAGTTCAGACACACAGAACTGCACATAAAACCATCAAATGTGTAAAGGCTATGGCATGAGGCAGGCAATAGGAGATCTGGGAGGGTTGGTTGGTACAGGTGTGGTTATCAGCATTAGTCTGTTCAGATCTCTCTGGAGCTACTGAAAAATTCATTTTTATAGGACTCCCTGAGAAGTCTTCAAGAGCTGGTTTTGATGCAAAGTTCCTCAGTATCTTCAATCTCTTTAATCACATTGGCAGTTTCTGATGATGATGGAGATTGTCTGCATCCCATGTAGGGAGTTAGGGTTCAGTCTCCAGTGATCAAAAGGTCTCTGCATTTGGATTCTGTAGAAAACATTCCCTAGAAAACATATACAGTGCACTGTTCATGTCTCCTCAATACAGCCACCCCTTTCTGGGGAAAAAAAAGAAAATCAAACAGAATGAGCATATTTTAAATGCAAAAAGTTTTGGTGTATGGGCTAGACAAAGATCCTGATGCATCCTGGATCTTGAGATTTATCCATAGAATGTGTGTCAGCTGTACATCACTCCAAAAAGCAATCACAGAAGGGGGAGGCTGTGTCTCTTCTTTACTATTATCCCCAAACCTGATGCATAGGTGGCTTGGGTAATCTATGTGTTGAGTAGTACTTGGGAGGAAAAAAAAATGGCAGCACAAGAACATACTTCTACAATATGTAACATGTTATGTAGAGAAACTTTCGTGTAAGAAAATTTTGTTACCTTAAGTTTTCTTTTGAAGTACCTTATGTTTTGATTTGCTATTCATTCAAGTGACTGAAAGTTTCTTCTGAGAGCAGACTTAATAGAAAATAAAAAAAAATTGTGGGATAAAAAAAAAAAAAGAGGAAAAGAGAGAGCTAATGAATATGATGTTTAGTATGCTGTCAGCCATTTAAGGCTTATGCTGCCACAACTCCAGTTAGCTGAGCACAGCAGTAGTTATGAGGAGTAATGAGTTTGCCAGACATTTTGAAATTCCCCTCCTGCTGTGTCCTGTCAGTTGAAGAAGAAGGAGACAGTGATGGCCAACAATTTAAACATAACGGATTGACCATAACTGGCACCTAAAGAACAATAAAGCAAAGTCCAAATGGCAGGATCTGACCAGCTAGCTTGTAAGCTCCCTGAATATGACCACAATTGTTACATTTCATGTTTTGCTTGAAAAACAAAAAATGCAGCTATTAGAAGCCAGAAAACACTTAATTAGAAATTACCATATTCTATTAAAAAACCAAGATAATTTATGACATAATAAGGAATATTAAATATGGCTACATAATTTTTGTTCTTTTTCTGCACAATTTAAAATAGGGAGGTATTTCTTCATGATTTTGAGTAATAGGTAAGAAAAAGATACATGCCAAATATATTTTTCGACTTCTAGTAATGTGTCTGTGGAAGACCAGAGATTACTTTCCTTCTACATTTCTCTTCAGAAAAATTGAAGTCTGGATTTTTAAAAAACAAAGCAGATCTTCATAGCTGTCATCAGGCTGCATAGTTAGAATATTCATTACTTTCTGGTTAAAGAGGGATTGGACATCAGATTTTCCACTCCAAAGGAATACGCTCTGCCAAGCTATTTAGATCAGATCTGTATGAACAATTTATCCTGCTAGAACTTTATTTCCAAAATAATATTTTAGTATTGATAAGAAAGACAAAAAACAAATAGTCTTAAACTCACAAGAAATGGCTTTTCAGTTCTACTATTTAGTTGGAGCAATTCAGTCTGGAGAGGGCTGTGAAACTGTTCTCTCTTCTGGTATAAACTAGAAGACTCATCAAAGGAGGGGGTTCTCATTTCTCCTGCTGAGGAACCCAAACCTTAGTTCATGGGGCTGAGCTAGTCACCCCATGATTCTGCTATAGACAGCAGAGAAAAAGGAAAGCACCTCTAGATAATTGTTTATCTCCCTAACACAATGGATCAGATTAATTGTATCTATTCTTGTTCATATTGGCTATAATGGAGTCTCAAGTGTTTAATTCTTAAATAAATATCCAGGTTTTAGACACCTAAAATTTGTGCAAATCATTTTTGCCACCAATGTGGCTTATTTGGTTATTATTCTAGAAATATTCTATTTCACTATGTTCAAAATAAAAATTACAAAGCTCTTTTCTCTAAAGCCCAGTTCTTCATGATTCCAAAAGTTCCTATTTTCAAAGGGCAGAACCTTCAGACTAAATATATAAAATTTGTATCATGTGGTATTAATTAAGTTATGCAAAGCAAATAAAGGTAATGTTGATCATACCTGATAATGCATGTCTGTTGATGTCAGCTGTACCTGTGACACAAGAAATAACAATTTTTTTTTTTTTTCTTTTCAGATCACAGCTGTGACTTGTTGCAAGACATGTTTGGACAACTGTCAGTTCACAGCATTATCAGCTGATCTGGGAGCCCTCAGCCCCTGAATCTGTAATTCAGCCACTCTGGACTTCGTCAGAACTTAGTTGACAGATAATTAGCTTGATGGAATGGTTATCTTAAATGCCTAACTACTTTCCTTTTATTTTAAATATTAGAAAATAATAGGGTAGATTTATTTCAAGGATTGGGCATGCTAAGCTCAGAGCTTCCTCTGCTTTGTCTCCATCAAGCATCCTGACTGTAGAAGAGTTATGCAGAAAAGCCTCTGGACTACCTGGATAATCTATGAAGCTCTGCCAGATTTACTGTCTTGGGTTATGTAACAAAAAAAATGCGTATTCTATTTCATCTGTTGAAAGCAGCTGGGGAGATGTTTATCTCTTGTAGCTCCAGAGGGGAGGGGTATGGATGCCTTCTGATAATGGACCAGCTGTTAAAACCAGGTGGGGCAGTGTTTCTTATCTCTTCCACCACTGTCCACCCTCCAGGGGATATCTTAATGGGCCATTAAGGCTCACCAGTGACATGACACATTGCATCATCTCACTGTGAGATGCACCACCCAGTTGGGGGGGGAGCCAACTGTTTCTACCTAGATAAAAACTGAGATGTAGGAACATGAAGCCAGTTTTCTACTGAATTCTCAGAGGAAGACTGGACCCATCTCGCCAGCACTGGACCTTTTTTTTTCTACAGGACCATCTCCACTTCATAGAACAACCTCTGTTACTCCAGGAAGACTTATTTGGACTTCCAATACCCTGACAACATATCTCTGACTCTGTGTCATGGGTTGGCGCTGGCCAAATGCCAGTGCACCCATGAGTGTATGTTTTTCCTAATGAACTACTGTGAGATGTGGTCAAGAACAGAGCAGAGCAGGCCTAAAACTTGAAATAGAAAGAAAATTTTATTAACCTACATAACAAGAGACAATAGACAAGAAAAGAAAACCCAAACACCCAAAAGCAGAAAAGAAAACCTCCCAGAACACTTCTTCTCCTCCCCCCAATTTCCATCCCTTGCATGCTCTAACAGTTAACACTAGCACATTACCCTCATCTACTTGCTTAAACCTTCCACAGCCCTGGGTTCCCAATCCAAGTCATCATCCCTTAAAAAACCAATCTTCAATCCATCCAGGGAGAGAGGAGTCTCTCTCACACCACAGACCCCCCACAGGAAACACAGGTCCATCCTCCCGTGTTCCCATGTCACCCATGGCACTGCCCGGAGAAGTCTGCCAGGGTGACACCCTCCTTTCCATGTCCAGTGCTCTCACCACCGTCCATGGACCAAAACCGTATAAAGGGCTCTTTCAGGGATGCTTAGACAAGTACCAAAACCCAGCCATCTTCTCATATTGGGACAGCAGCACCCCCCACATTTACCCCTGGGGCCGAGGGTTACAAGAACAGGCCACAGAGTCTTTGGCCTCTTTTGAGCCAAAATGCATCCACCCAAATACAGTCTTATTTATGTTCAGGAGAGTTCAGGGTCCGTCTATGGCTAACATTACGCCAGAAAAGTCCAGCCCAAAAGACCACTCCTCTTCATCCCTAGCAACCAAGAGGGGTTCTTTTCATCTTCCTTTATCATCTCAGTCCCAGGCTGTCCCTTTCTCTTCTGAAACCACCAGCCATGAGAATCAATGTCTGGGAACAGTCTTCCTCTGCGTCAGAAAGACTTAAAAGCTTCTGGCTCCTGGCAAGGCCACAGGCTCAGGCACTGGCAGGCTCCGGCAGCTCCCACACACAGCTCGGCACCTTCTCCCTGGGGGGGGGGGAGACGGGACGAAGCGGGGGGGGGCAGGGGGACGGAGGGCAGCTCCAGAGTTCTCCACCCTCCATCCTGGATGGGGCTGGCCCAGCTCCAGTCCCGTTCTCTCTCTTTCCCAGGCCTACCTCAGCCTGACCACCTGGCCCCACTCCCCCACCCAGCCTGGCCAGCTGGGCAGGGCAAGGGAAAGGATACTCCTCTCCTGATAGCGGAGCCAGGAAAGAGGAAGTCCTTCTGGGAGTCCTTGCTTTTAACCCCTTGTGTCCTCAGAGGCGTGTCCAACCTCTCAGTGGCCACCGAAGGTGCCAACATTCAAACCTGACCACTGATTGGTTTGACCTCAGCTTCCTGAAAAACTCACTTCCCCTCAAACCAGGACACTCTGCCAGGGTTTTCTAGGACTTTTTTTTTGTTTGCTTGTTTGTTTTCTGTATTGCTGCATTTGTATTTTTAACATTCCTAGTAAAGAACTGTTATTCCTATTCCGATATTTTAGCCTGAAAACCCCTAATTTCAAAATTATGATAATTGAGAAGGAAGGGTTTTTTACATTCTCCATTCCAAGGGGAGCTCCAGCTTTCCCTGACAGATACCTGTCTTTCCTAACCAAGACATTTCCTTAAGGAAGGTAGTGCTGGATCACAGGGTTCAAATATCTGTGTCCAAAAGAAGCAGAGAGACACCAAGTCAATGTAATGACTAAAATCTTCCCTTCCACATCCATTGGATGTAACTATATTCCCACTTTTGTGACACAAAGGGAATGTCATGGTTTTGTCACATTTCTTGGCAGACACTCAGCTAGGTGCCACATACCCAGAGCACTCATGCTGCGCACGCAGCAGCGCAGGTGCTGCTCACGTGCACAGCAGGAAAGGAGCTGCAGTTGTGTGTTGGCCACATGTAAGCTCCCAGTGCTACTGCACCAAAGGAAACGCTGGCATCCGACTTCCCAAAATAATTCCCTGCCTGCTTAACACGCTAAGCACCACAGAAGGACTGCAGCTTTTACAACTAGATAAGGAGAGCAGCTTACAGCAAGAATGGCAATAGGCTTAGGTACCGTAATCCACAGCCATGGCTGTAGCCTTGACAGAGTTTTGTGAACTGCATATAAACCTATCCTGGTCTCACAGAGTCTTCTTGCTATTCAAAACCATTTCAAAAAGTGCTTTTACATGTAGCTCTGTCACCCACTGTAATGGCTGAACTGTATCATCTTTTCTGCTACATGATTATTTTTCATCCAGGATTCCTGGTAGAGTTCCTGCTCCTCGAACAGACAACACAGAAGTTTAAGCAGGGAATTTACAAGTAAAAATTAGAAAATACTAGCCCTCTTCAAATATAAAAAGGAATATTCCTGTTGACATTTCTCCCAGGTTTTATATTTGGCAATATTTTTATGGGGAAAATAATGAATTTTTAAGTAATAATACTATAAAACACAGTAGAGGGAAATAGACATAACAATCATTCACAAAGGTATTTCAGATAATTTTTTCATACAAAGGCAATTGTCTGTTTCACAGCTTTATTTTATCACTCAGAGAATAGTACTTCTTATGAAACAAGGGAATCCAGGGTATTTCCTACAAACGTAATCCGGGGTGTTTCCAGCAGCTGTAAAGTGACCTGTATATTTTGTACTTAAGCACAACTGAGTCCCTGAAGAAATAATTTTCTCTGTTTGGAACAATAAGAGTGAAACACTGAGTGTTAGAAGGAGGCGTGACCTTAATGCTCTAGCTTTTGAAAGCAAGTATTTATGAGGTTAATCAAATTTGCAATTAGTTAAGAATTTTGCGGTTAAATGAATGTAATGTCCATACACACATAGATGTCAGTGGTACAATAAATTCATATTGTCTGACTTAGCTGACAGGAGCTGGTTTATTCTAGGCTGGGGACTCAGTTCCTGGTCTGACATTGATCCTGATAATGTTTTGAAAGCAATAAAGCTTTGGAAAGCTATTGTTTTCCACAACTGCCAGTGTAGGGCTGATGTTTTATTCTTAAAACTGAATAGAAAAGCAGCATGGTCTATGTTCTTAGGGTCTTCAGAGGGGTCTGGCTTTCACTCTGGTCTTGCCCTTATTCTGGTATGTAACAGGATGCCACTCACTTGTCTGTGTTGCCATACTCTGTCTAGATTCTAGCATCGTCAGGGAAATTCTTCTAACTATAAATGCACAAATTAATTCCAAAATGCTATGCCTTGGGTGGGAGGCTAAATCTTAGAGCATATTGACTGCATAGTCAGTCATCTCACTACAGACACCTAATCTGAATCTTTATTCAGTTTTATCCATGAGAATTCTTTGCTGTGGTACTGAAATGTCTCCACACAACAAAAAGTGTTTATTAAAAATCTGTCTGAAATTCAATAGCAATAATTTTGTTGTGTGAACCAGGTTATCATCTTCCATTTTAAAACAGAGATAATGGCAGATTCCTGTAAGGTGTACATCACTGCCACAAGATACAAGACTATCAAAGTTCAGAAAAAGGGAACATTCCATGTCAAGCAGGAGATATAGTAGTCAATTTCTTCCTTTGTCACTAGTTCTGTTTATGTCCTTAGACATAACAATCAGCTTTTATATTTTTCTGTATTGGTCTTCCTTCAAGGATTAATAATATCTCCCTATCTCCTTATATAATATAATAATATCTCCCTATCTCACAATATTTGGCAGATAATCCACACAAAACTTTGAAGCATTAGGATACAAGGCTACCAGTACTGATCTACAAAAGGGCATTCAATAGGAACTCAACACCAGACTCGTTTTTGGGCTCCACTTCGAAACCTTCACTCATGGCTTTTAATTTCCATCAGCCCAATCCCCACCCAGTACATCTGTACAAAGTGCAGCCACCCAATGATCAAGATCAAGACCAGCTTCCACACCTCAGTTCATGCAACCAGCATTTTTTTTCTCAAATTTCTCTTATATGTTTTCATTCCTTTTCTTTGTTGTTCCTCCTCTCACCATTCTTTCCTATTTCTGATCCTGAATCACACTGAGTTGCCTCTTGTAACAAAGGTTTCTCAGTCCTTTCCTAATTGGCAAAACCCTCCTGAGAGGATGAATTTTTAGCATTTCCACATCTCATATTATTGCTGTGATCTTTTGCGTAAAAGCTGCCAGACAAAAATGATTCAGGTTCAGTTTTCCAAATGAGATGACTAATGGGAGTAGACAATGGATCTGCAGATGGACCTGTTTGTCTCATTCTACCCCGTGAATGTGCAGATATATCGCCATTCAGATGACTGGCATTTTGGGGGGTTTGCAGGAGTTATTTGTAACATTTTTACACATTCAAACTAGAAAATAATCCTCCTATTTTCAAACCATTATCTCTTAGAGATTACATTGCCTCAAAGTCATATTAAATCCTAGTGTTGGATATAAAGACTTTTTCTAATTAATTCAATTTGGTTATGCAGATTTGGTCCTGTCTACATAATTTTTTCATATAGCATTTTAATATTTCCTCTTTTACAAAGAGATTAGACTTCAGAAATTAAAATAAAAATCTATGTGAAAAATAGGATGACATTGGTCTGCCTTTAACCCTAGCATCTACTTCTTCTGTAAGATAATGGCTGCTGAGCAGACTAAAGTTCTTAAGTTGAAATGTGACTGCATAAATCATGCAAAACAATTCAAAGTTTCTAGGCATCAAGAGGCTTGCAGACTTGAGGTGTGATTGAAGAGTAATAATGTGCGTTTGTCAGTGAGTTAGCCCGGATCTGAAAAATAGACTAGCTGATTGAAGGACTTGACCTAATGATCTCATTCTTCCATCTCTACTCTGTCCTTGTTTCCAGTCCACTCTAGATTTTCGTTCCCCATTTCTTAGTAGATGAAAATTTTCCCTCCATTCCACTTATGTAAATGAATTTCACTGAGTCTGTTAGTTTTGGTGAGATGACTCTTAATGGTACCTCTACTATTTTCAGCTGATCTGACAGACCTAGCAATGAGTAATAGCAATAACTTTAGCACAGAAATTACAGACTTTTTTCCCCAGAAAATTCCACATTACTTAGATACAAATCTATTTTACTAGAACAATAGCACTTTAAGAAAATATAGGCAAGATTTTAAAAAAGGTTTGCAGAAATACCAAGAAACATGAAAAAATATACCTGCTTAAATATGACTACGTAGATTTACCTTGATTACATCTGTGTTGGTTTTGCACGGCCTGGTTTTTGGTAGCAGGTTGGGCCACAGAGGTGGCTTCTGTGAGAAGATGCCACAAGCTTCCACCATGTCCAGCAGAGCCAATCTCTGATGCCTCTGAAGATGGACATGCTGCTGGCCAAAGCTGGGCCAATTAGAGATGTGGTAATGCCTCTGTGATAACATGTCTAAGAAGAAATAAAAACAAGGAACTCTTCATTATATTTTCTCCCTTGTCTAGTTGCAGTGGGGAGTGAGCAAGAGGCTTTCATGGGTGTCTGGCATTTGGCCAGTCTCAAATCACAATGAAATCATTTGATATAAAGTTTAGTGTGCTTTATATTCTTAGATCATTCCCCATCTAGAAAAGATTATTATGGTTTTACCAGTACTTTTCCCAGACCAAATCAATTATTTCACAAATAATGTTATTATGTAAAATCTGTGCTAAAGGACTACCTGAGATTTTTTTATGACCTACACCAGATTGTGCTCACCTTGTTACAGCACAGAAAAAAAAAATGCCAAGCTTGACACCTGAAATAAACCATTTTCTTAATTTCACACAAAATTCTGTATGTTTCCAATGCGGGAAAAGAATATTTAACATTCTCATTCCAATAAACACTGGAAATAAAAGTAATTTAAGGCAGCAAAAATGCAACTCGCATTTCTTACACCTTTCATAAGTTACCTTATTCATAAGTTGTCATCTTTGTCATCGGAGTAGAAGGATATTCAAATTTTAATAAAATTTATGTGAATGCCAGTACAATAATTCACAGGTGATTTCAGATTTCAGTGTTCTTGAAGAAAAATGCAGGTTTAATTTTGAATGGTTAACAGGGAAATTAATGAAGATGTATGATTTAATTTAGATATACCTGAAAATGGCTGCTATTAGATGCTTTCCAAAAAGCATTCCTTCTAAGCTGCCCTATCACAGAAAATAAAGAGATCACTTTAAGATGTCTTTCCATTATCTTTATTATCAATCATTTACCTTGTGCCTTGGCTGTTTAAAAATAACAAAATCATTGAACTACTCTTGCTAAAGATAATGCTGCTTGAAATTAACTGAATAGTTTTTTCTTTGTTTTCATTTTCAGAGTGCAATGAACAACTGATTTATTTCAATATGTATTCATAAAGTAGAGCTGCATGTTTCTAAATGCTATTTCTCTGTTCTATGGCAATATTACATCTGTGCTTCTTCCCACACAAGAAGGCATCCATAAGAGGGAAAAAAAATCACTTTGCTTATTTTTATAGCTGATTTACTGTTTCTTTTAATCAAAGTTTCCCCTCAGAAACCTAATTTTTGTAACCAATTTACATCTTACCAGCTATTCTAAAATGCAGCTAATCATCAGAGGACCCATTTTTATGTTTAATTCTTTAGGTGAGAGGGGGATTTTTAAAGGGCAATTCATCCAGTACAAAAGGTTTGCCAAAGTTTTGCACTCCATTCAGGCTATGTGAAACTCCCAGTGCTGCTTGCTCAGGAGACTTTATCCAATTAAAGAGCCCTTGATGAAATAGGCTACTGCACTTCAGGCTCAGTTAGCCTCCGGAGAAAACTTCAGAGATAGGGACATGACAACATGGTCAATTAACATGACTTCAGATATGTTAGCACAGCTCTGCAATGCCATTAAGTAAAATCAAGTGAACTGATACAATTAAACAGAAGAGCCTCTTTATCCATCCAAAGACTAACAAAGATGACCCAATGCCTGCCAGATCTTTTCAGGGAAGACAGAGTTAAAGTTCCATATGGAGCACCCTTGCAACCTTAGGTACTGCAACATACTCAAGTCAAACTAGAAATCAGGCACAAACTTTGCACTTATCCCCCGTTTCTCTTGCACAGACATCATTCAAATGCCTTTTTGGAGCAGTGAAGCATCATCCCTGTCCTTTTTTCTTCTGTGATCCATCCACACTGCACACTCAACAGGGTAGCACTGGTACAGAACCTGCACAGTTTGGTTTGTGTTTCCCTGATTTAATGGCCTCTTCCAGGAAGGGCTTACTTGGAGTTTTTTTCCAACATTTACTTTGTCCATTGTTATAGTTTGATGGTAGGACTATTCATCTCTTCTGATCAAATGTACATTTTCAGCTTTCTGATAACTGGTGACATTGACATGCAAAAATATTATCACTCACTTTGGAAGTTTCTTTGACCATTGCTGGTCATTCTGCAAAAATTTCATTGAGATATAAAAGCAAAAGTGGAATATTAATTTTTAAATGTATTGACAGAACAAAGATAAAAAATTAATTTAATGTATCCTGAGTGTAAATGTCTCATAAATTGTATAGACTATAAAGAATAAATCCTAGCAAATTTTAAATACAAGAATAGAGACAAACCCAAGAACTGCATTGAGCTGTGGCTTGATAGTGGGATACTGATAAAGTTAAAAATAAAATTGTCCAATGTAACAGATGGCTAAAATAATGCAGAAGGAAAGAGAGAAAAATGCAAATACTTTCACAGCACTACATAAATTCTCTAACTTATATTGGATGTTAACACTCAGAACCTTTGAAGGCCTTCACTTAGTCAGAACTTTTATGGAAAAAAACTGTAGTTGCACAGAGCATGTCAGGAAATACCTTTCTCACAGCTGCAGTCCAGAGCCTCTGGATCAACATGTAGCACTTTTACCTGCACCACTTTGTTTACATACTGACTTGAAATGAAGCTTCGAGTCAGGGACATAAAACAAGGCAGAACTTCCACATTATTTGTAACTACCAAGCTCTGTACGTGTCAGTGTGGCAAGTAATGAAACTATTACACATTGTTATCCCTTTCCTTTCAATTTTTTTTTCTCCCTGCCTTGTTGATTATTGCATTCATTGTGACCCATTTTCAGTTTGATCCTGACCTCTTCAAGGAAGAAATTTTTTTCCTCTGGATATTTTACACAGTGATTTTTTTTTAATCAAGTAATTTGTAACAAATAATATTTGAAAGATCTATTAATTGGTTTGAATAATCAGGTGTGGGGGTTTTTTGGTGTTTTGCTTTGTTTTGTTTTTGTTGGGGTTGTTGGGTTTTTGTTTGTTTGTTTTGGGTTTTTTTTGTTATTGAATCAGAAAAAAACCCCACACGTTAAATTAGAATCTAAAAATATTTGGAAAGTAATTTGACCACTTAAGAATTCTGAAATTCATCTCAAAATTCTCCTGGAGGAGTCTCATACACAAACTGTGGTAAATAATGTCTGTTATATCTAACACTGTTTCTACCATGGAGAGAGTAGGATTTTACAGCCTGTAATGGCTTTCAACCATTCAGCTCTGGATTACACCTCTTTCCTTTAAAGATCCTTTTGTTGTTTCTGGATGGTAATCATTGTGCTCAGTCATGATACTCTGTAGTTTCATGGTTTTCATAACCATAAGAAAAAATAAAACAATAGCTCTCCATTCTCACCATTCTAAATTTCTCCCTCAAGTCTCCTTTTAATTCAAAATAAAATTAAGATAAATATTTATTTTAGCAGTATTTGACCTTCCAGCACATTGCATTGAATGGGAGTATGAACCACACAGTAATCAGACAATACAGACTCAAAAAACCTTGATTTTTCAGTCAAATAATATAAAAAAATATATTGTCTGTAGGGATTTGTACAAGATTATCATGGCTATTCACAAAAATGTAGCTTACTGTCACAGAAGGAACTGGGTTTGCTCAGCCTGGAGAAGAGATAACTTCACAGGGAACATAAATGCCAGAACCTACAAGGAGAGCATCACGAATGGTTCTTCACAGAGGTGCATGGTGGGAGGATGACACGGACATAAGTTGAAATAACAGAGGTTCAGAATAAATGTAAGGAAAAGAAAATTTTACCATAAAAGGAGCTTGAATGAACCTGTTTGCCCAGTGAGTTTAGGTGGTCTCTGTCCTTGGAGATTTTGAAGGCTGGATAAAGCCATGAGCATCATGTGCTGAACTCATAGTTAACCACGAACAGAGGACTCATTCACTTCTGAATTTTCCAATGATCCTTTGATCCTATCTCTGACAGAAATGCAGAACATGATAATGAGTTATTTGTGTGGTTGCATTGCACTTGGAATTGTATGGAGATATACTGAACACAGAATTCTTCTTTGTATCTGGAGAATCATTACTGTTGGTATATAGGCAGAAGAATCCAGCTGATGTAGTGGTTTACACAATACTTAATACAGTAGGGAAGCAGGCTGGGGGAGTTTTAAGTGCTTGAGTAGCACAGATCACAAATAATGATATTAACCATTTAATACCAGGTATTTAAGCATTATGACTTACTTGCAATAAGACAGGGCATTCATTCACTTTAAATATGCCAGTAATCAAAAGTATACCACTGTTTATTTACACATATTTCTTTATGTTCTCATATACCTACACATATATAGCATATATAACACACATATAACACACAGAATATTGTAAAAAAAATATTTAAGTAACTACATGTAACCCATAATAGTCACAGGAATATCAACATATACATGGAAGCTAGAACTGCTTATAAATATAAATTTCAACCTTGACTTCACTGGAGAGAATTAGCATAAAGAGCATTCACAGAAAGTGTCAGCACTGTTAAAAGCAATTTCATAAACCCAGTTATCATTTCTTTTCAGGCTGCAGAGGAAAACCTCTTCACCGTCTTCCTCACATGCACTTATCCAGGTTGCCCTGTTTTAGTGAACAAAAAGGAATCACCCCTTCTCTGTGAGTGTGTGTGAATAATTTCTCTAGGTATCTATGGGTAAGATACAGAAATAATAACTGGAAAAGAGCAAGCTGAAGAGATTAAAGACATGTTGAGACATAGCATATGACAGCCTTCAAGGAACTGGTATGCTCCAGGGACCAGATATACTATTGAATCTATAAGAAATTGTGATCTGAGAAAGCCAAGAGCTGGACAAATCTGTACAAGGGCAGTAACACACAGGGGGATCAACAACAGACTGTAACTTGGGCCACTTCCAGACAGGTGATGACTGCAAAGACTAGAGGACTATGCACATACCTCACAAAAGAAGGGACCTTGAGGGACTTTCCAAATACCTACCTACAAACCATTGCTCCAGCAGATTGCAAACATTCAGAAGAGCCAGGATTCCAGCCTCCTACCTTGCAGAAAATGCAACAGAAAGCTAAAATTACTCAACTTGTCTTAAATAAAGGCAGCAATGAGATTTAAGTATCTTGAATCCACCATGATGGGTAATGCCTAAGAACATATTTTAAGAAACATTTCTTTTGTTCCAGATTTTCTTCATATGTTTATCAACTCTAATGGCACCCACAAAAAAGGAAAACATTCTTCAATATCTTGATATTTAATGAAAAATTTTGTCTTGCCCTGGATGTCTTATTTTACTTACTGTTCCCATAAACAGGAGCTGACCTCTCCGTCAGAGACAAGTTATAACTTTTAAGTGCCAAGATAGGCACAAATTGGTATTTTGCTTTACTCTGAATTTATATTACTTCTGTGATTTGTAATGTACTGCAATTTCATTTGCAGTCTATGCTGTCTTTCTAGGGAGATCAATTAAAGATAACAAGACAATTTCTTGATTATATTCAGGGAGTCAATTTTAATATTACTTACAAGAGGGGATTGTAATCTTATCAAGGATGTAATCTCTCCAGTTTTGCTTTTGCTTACTGGGAGGTTTGAGCATAGTAATTCAAACCAGTATGATATGGAATATAAGAAAAGTCCAATTTAACAGTGTTCCATCGCATAAGTTAAATAAATAACAATGTAATGAAGAGAAATCGAAGCTAAAAAAAAGTTGCCCAGAAATGCAGTGGCATTTCTGATGGCATATTCTAAGAGGCAGTGAATCTCAAAGCCAGTGCAGAATGTGAGGGAAGTATCAAATTAATACCAATTTCAGAGAAAAAAAAAACCTCTTACTGTATTCAGAATATTTTTAGATCATCTTTATATTTAAAAGATAGCATAGTATCCTTGAAAGAGTGAGGTAGATTGACTCCACTAACTGCTGCCTTCAGTGAATATGGAAATATCAGGTACTTCCTTTTCATACAGGATTTCATGAATTGTTAATAACAGAACACCAATTATGAGGTGGGTGTGAGATCTTGTCTTATTGAAAATCAGAACTGATATCAGAATGTATCATTTTAGATATCTAACTTGAGGCTTCTGTAAACAAACTTTTGAGATACATAGATTATATTGCTATCAAGCTTTCATTTTGCATACTTACTGATGCACTGGAAGTCTAAAGTGTTTGCTGTTGAACAGATGCAGACTTTTTAGGTCTGCTCAAATTAGTCAAATACTTTTGCAAACTAACATATTGGTGTGAGTAGGATTCAAATAATAATTTAACAACTTTCAAAATACTTTTCTAATCATTTGCTCATAGGTCTAGACAAAGAGGCCCAAGAGAGGATGGAGTCATTTCATGTGTTCTGGAGGCCTTATCCATATGTGGCTGATCCCACTTAAAATGAGGGAACTACCCTGACATATAAAGGTGCACCAGAGTGTAGTACTGTCTCTGGTTCAACATTGCATTTAATTTCTGCTTGTTCTTCACTGTGCAAGACCTAGTTTGGCTTATTTGGAAGTCAAAAATAAATTTATGCACAACTATATTTAATTATTTGGGTTTGGAAAATTAGGCAAGAATTAAAAAGCATAGCATTTTGTGTTGCTTTCATTACATTTTTGTAAGAATGTGACTGACCTTAAACCAAAGAAGGCAAAGTGTTCTGAGCTTCATTAGGAGGTGTATTGCCTCATGCATGTCAAGAAATGTCATCCTTCCCCACTGTTCAGCACTGGTGAGGCCATACCTGGACTACTGGGTCCAGTTCTGGTTTCCCCAGAACAAAAAGACAGGTTGGACACTATCCACTGAAAGGTCACAGAGAAGATTTAGGGGCTGGAACATCCTTCATATGAATGGAGCTGTATTGAGCCTGACTAGGGGGGTAACCCCATCAAGGTGCATGAATATCTGAATGGAGGCAGTAGAAAAGATGAAGCCAGGCTACTTTTGGTGGTTATCTGTGATAGAACAGGAGTCAGTGGACACCAAATGTTTCATCTGAACTGTGAGGACAATGGAGCACTGGCTCAGGTTGCACGTTCTACATCTTTGGAGGTATTCAAAAGCCATCCAGGCCTGGTCCTGGAGTACCTGCTCTAGGTGACCCTGTATGAACAGGGTTGGACAAGATGACTTGGAGAGGTCTCTCTCAACCTCAATGATTTGGTGAATCTGATTCAATTCAATTCTGATTGTATCTCACATTCCTTTCAGACATTATCAGAAATATTGTCTTTATTTTGCTCCCACAGGAGCAGAGCCTAGAGCTGTGTGGATGTGGCTGAATTGCTGTTCAATACCATCCACTGCATTGCTCAGGGCACGCCTTTGAGGGAGTGGAAAAACAACCTCAGGACAGAACTGCATTGTTTTGTTCCATTTCTTCCTTCCTGGAAGCTGCCAGGACTGCAGCACTGAGGACTCTGTACCTCTCCTGCTGCTGCCCTTCCCGTCCCTCAGAGAATGCGGCTCCAGGCAGCCAACACATCTGATCCCTGGCACACCTCCAAAAAGCAGCAAACTCAGCCAAGACCCGGCTCTGAAGTGGCAGCGAGATGGGCCTGAGCTGAGCCCCAGCCTAGTCCAGCAGAGCCAAACAGACAGGCACAAAGCAGTGGCACCACACTGACTTAAATCAGTCCCAAGGTAGGCACTGCAGTGCTGTGTGGATGATCCAGCTTTTGGGGGGAGTGTCCATCATCATTTTTCACTGTGTTGGGCATGGAGGTGGGGAACACCATCTATGGGGAGCCACTGCCGCCTTGTCTTTGTCTTGGCACCCACATGGAACTGATATGCTGAACATCTTTTGTGTGTAAAGCGCCTTTTGTGTACTTGAGCTATTAATATTGTTGCTGTTACTGTGTGTTTGTTATTCCATTGCTATTTATTTTCAGTAAATTGTTATTTCGGCCTATAGTTTCTGCCCTCTGTCTCTCTCTCTCACCAGAAGGGGAGTGGGGGAAGGGCAGAAGCTTATTTCGAGTGTAATTCCCAGCTGTTTTTTTAAACACCACAAGTATGTAAGGGCTTTGAAGACCCGTTTTGGCAAATAGGGGTTTGTAAAAACAGGAGAGTGTGAGGAATGAAAAAATAGGAGACACAAGGAAATGAGCTCACAGTTCAGCACTGCCATCCTTCCATGGGCCTGCAAACCCCGAATTCAGTTAGATCCCATTGCACAGGTGCAACCTGACTTCTTAGGACTTCATGATGCTGCAAGGTCTGCATTCACTGAGCACCACTTTTATGGGCTGGGCCAACCTCAAAGTCTAGTATGAACTCAGGCTACAGGGAGCCTCACGTTTATCTGAAAAGACATCCACAAAGCCAGCTGGGGGCATGTGCGTCTGCGTCAGCACAATTTTTTATCAAAGTCTTTGGGCCCCATTTTTAGAAATATTTAGAGGTCTTTTAGCTGATCAAACTTCCGATGGTGCTAACCAGATTTGAAGGAGCTGCTGTTTAGGCTTCCAGGATCCACCACAGTGGAGAGTGAGAGAAGAAAGTGGAAGGATTAAGGAGCTGGATTTGATAGCACCAAGACTGATAACTTGTCCCACTGTGCATCTCATATTAAATTAGGCTTCTCAGTCTCTCTTCCCATTTACAGTTCCTCTTTCAGACACAGCTGGTGTCACTTGGCTGTTTATGCAGATGTTCCAGCTGTTAAGGACTTTAATCTGGCCCTTCTGCTACAAGGTTTACAAGATAGAAAGCGTTAGGCACTTTATCTGAATTATATATCATTCACAAACTAGGTGATCCCAGTTTATGTAATAGTCCATCTTCAAGGCCTCAAGGCCTATTAGCTAGTGCTCCAAGCAGCTAATCAGTAGGGAAAGTTGCAGCAGTGCTTTGGCTGCTGTGGAGCTGCCAGTTGTAAGAGACTACACACGTAACTGAATTGGACACCTGGGAGGCTGGGCTGTAGTTACAGCTGTGAAAACAGCAGCCGTGCCAATACCATGAATCTAAGCGCCAATCTGTTGTTTTGGGAGCCTGAATTATTTTGAAAGACCTAGCAGATGACTGTCAAGGAGACTTAGAGCTACAGCTATAGCTTGTGATGGGATGTTTCACAGGTACCTTCTTAGGCCCTGAGGTAGCCACATCAGTCCAGATGCACTCCCATATATATATTTACTTTCTCAAAATGGGATGGTTGCTTGGACTAAGCACCCTGAAGAAAATTCAATTAGGAAGGAGCTACTTTTTCTGCTCATGGCAGTACAGGGTGGATATCCCAAAACTCCAACACCCCTCTGTGACTTATGAAAACTGGACTTCAGGTTCGCAAGTCGTTTTATACTGGCATTTCACATCTCTTTCTGAATTTTTAGAACAAAAATAATTACTATTCCACCAGTGAAGAATAGAAGGCAATGGTGAAGTTAAATATGGTACATTCAGAGTTTATGTTCCCATGAAACATCTGTCTCATGAATATAAGACACTTTGCCAAGCAAAGACAGAAAGTCTTATTTAAGGCAGCACTGTTAAAAAAAACAGTTTTCTCATAACATAGTGTTGACCATTACCTTCTAATGCTTGCTTGTGTTCCTTCTAGTTTTAGTAAAACTAATTTTATATTTGTAGCTGTATTTAATGAAAAAGGAGCACAAAAATTTTCTAACACACAACAAAAAGAGTTCTGCCTACCTACTCATGCATTCCATCTGATGTATTTTAAACTAGCTTTGAGATAACATTGAATGTTCTAAATATATTTAGCAATGTTAAATACAAATTACAAGTAAGCAGGGCTAGTTGCAAAGCATAAGGCTTACTGACACTTTTTTCCTTCATAAAATAAGACTTGTAATTCAATTATGTACTCATAGGGGGAGAAAATGGTGCATGTTCCAGCCAGCAGCTCTCATTGTCCACATGTGCATTCTCAGATCAAACAGATCTAATAATTCCTTGTTAAAGTCATCATTTCCCATTAGATAAGCAACTGTGGCTGGTAAAAGGTAATGGTTACAGTGTGTTACACAATTAACACAGTGTGAAATGAACTGAAATATGTTTTCTAAAGAAGATTTTCAATGGAAATGGAGTATTTAGGCTGTATATATCAAAAATGCATACCCAAATGTGGATTGTACTGAATATTTTTACAAAACTGACAGTGTGTTCAGTCACAACAGCTCTTATACTATAAATAAAATTAGTATGCTGTCAAAAGCATAGCAAACAGTCTTTAAGGCTATGAAGGAGACAACTTGCATTAGAAGAAAATCACTTCAAGTTGTCTGGAATACATAAATGATGGAAATATTTTCAGGCTTTGTAATGGTTTCTGCCACAAAATGTACTAAAAATTCAGATAATCAGAAGGACTCAAATAGATAATAGACAGCAAGTTTAGTGTAAGTAGAATGAATTCAGAAAAGAAAATTATATGGGTCTGGTGATAAAAAAAATGAACCGGCAAACTCATAAGTGAGCAGTTTATTGTGTTGTCTACATGATGTTTCTAACTACCCCAGAATAACTCATGTAGTCAGTGAGCCACAGTATCCAGAAGTTCCAAGTTTCAGAAGTTGCTTATCAATTCATGCAGTTTCTGCCTACCAATAGAGCAGGTTTCGTAGCAGATATCTCAGCTAATTTAAAAAAAAAATCCATACATCCTTTCATGTTGTAGAGCATTTTTACTACCTGTAGACTAAACGCAATTCTGTGGAATTTAGCACAACAAAATCAACTTATATGTCACGTGGGTAGTGACACACTGCTGGAATTGGATAAAAGGTGCTCCAGAAGATAATGATGTGAAATTTGTTCTTTAGATGCATAAATCATTACCAAAACTAGCTGAGATTCTAGAGTCATTTAGACAGGTCTTTATGTGACTGTGTCCCTGCTCACAATTCTTGCTTCACAAATGGATTTGTTGATATAAGGCAGTCTGACCACGTTGGAGCACTGGGCAGGCTAATGTACAAGTGGCAGCCTCTGACCATTTAAACAATTCCTGAAGTACTGTTGTGCTCAACAGCAAATATCTCTCGAGTGGCCCTTAGGAACCTTTGGTGTTAAGAAGCCCCACCTCAGAATTATAAAGTCACAAAATGGCTTGGGCTAGAATAGAATCAGAATCATGGAATCATAGAATCATAGAATCATAGAATTGTAGAATCACAGAACAATAGAATCATAGAATATGCTGAGATGGAAGAGATCTGTCAGGATGAACTCCTGGCCCTGTGCAGAACACTGCAAAGACCACACCATGTGCTTGAGAGCATTGTCCAAATTCTTGAACTTAGACAGACTTGATGCTGTGAGTACTTCCCAAGGGATTCTGTTCAACCACCTTCTAGGTGAAAAACCTTTTCCTCATATTCAACTTAAACCTCCCCCAATTCAGCTTGATTACAAGAGTAGAAAATCTCAAGACACACCCAGTAGTGCTGTTGTGATGGATTTTCTTATCATAGAGTCAGAATCATAGAATCATCATAGAACAATAGAATAGTTTGGGCTGCAAGTGACCCTAAAGAACATCTAGTTTCAAACCTTCTGAAATGAGCGGGCAGACCTTTCACCAGGCCAGTTTGCTAAGAGCCCCATCCAACCTGACCTCGGACACCTGAAGGATGGGACATGCACAGCTCTGGCCAACCTGTTCCAGTGCCCTCACCATCTTCACAGTGAAGAATTTCTTCCTAATACCTAACCTAAACATATTCTTTTGACTTGAAGCCTTTCCTCTTTGTTCTGTCACTCCACGGTCTTCTAAATAATCTCTTTCCATCTTTCTTGGAGGCTCCCTTCATATGTTGGAAGACCGCAATTAGGTTGCCTGAAGCCTTTTATTTCCAGTCTGAACAATCCAAATTCTCTCAGCCTTTCCTCTTAGAAAAGGTCCTCTACCACTCTAATCATCTTCATGTTCCTCCTCTGGACTCCCTCCAACAGGTTGATGTCCTTCCTGTGCTGTGACCCCAGAGCTGGATGCAGCACTGCAGATGGAGTCTCACCAGAGCAGAGCAGAGCAGAGCAGAGCAGAGCAGAGCAGAGCAGAGCAGAGCTGAGGGGCAGAATTTCTCCCTTGTCTTGCTGCCCATGCTGCTTTGGATGCAGCCCAGCATATGGTTAGCCAGGTGCAAAGGCATGGCTAAAGCATCTCAGAAAAGTATTTCAAAACACTGACACATACTATATTAGAGAAAATCTGACTGAATCTCAAACACAGGCAATATTCTGTGGGTCCTTTACTGCAGGAGTGCAAAAAGATGTTGTTCAGCTTCCAGTCAGGGTAAGATCAGGCCATTAGTAATTAGGTAATTAAGTTACACAAAAAACAAACAAACAAAAAAAACCCACCAAAAAAAAACCCCACCTGATACACTTATATGTGTCTTTCTTATGGGTCAGGAGTACCTCTCAGGGAAAGAGACACAGAGGCAAGATGTGGAAAAGAAAAGGACTTAAAAATCAAGGGTCTTATCTATACTATGTAATGGATCACAGTACAATAATCTCACCTGTTACTACTGAAATAGCATGGCAGCTTTTATTATCTATTTTTCGTATGTTGCTCTGATGGTAGATTCCTTTTTCACAGTTATTCTATTGCTCTTCTCTTGAGTGTTGCTTTACTCTATACCACTATGCTTGTCCTTGAGGCTTTCATTTTACAAGCCTATCTGGTATCAGGTGTTTGATGAGATCAGTTCGGGGAATAATTAAGAGATGCACATTTTGTGCTATCAGTAGGATACAGTAGCACTGAGATAGTTTTGAGGCACTATGCAGTATCTTCTTTTCCTTGTCTTTATACCTAACCTTCCTTTTTATCCTCCATAATGCATACCTTCAAACTCCCATCTCTGTTTAACAGATTTTTGGGACAGGGACTGTCTGCTTCTCACTGCACAATGGGCTCATATATCCTATTATCCAAATAGTAAGTATTAAATAGCAATACATAAATAAATAACCATATGACAAACACAAAAACCACAATAGTTTCATTCCTCTGTTTGAAATCCTTTGAAGGGAGACAACGTTTTTCAGGATAGTTCCTTTGCAGTAATAAGACCACACTCTGTTCCCTGGGAATGGGATGAAGAGGTGTTTCGTTTCAGTAATGAGGAAGAAAAGCCACCACTAAAACATCCACTAACTAGATCTTGTCTCTCAAAAATAGGGAAAGATTTGTTCAGCTATCCTGTCTCATTGAGAAGACTGAGTTATGTTAGTCTATGGGGCGATCGTGGCTTTATATACAGGTACGATGCCTTGGGTTGTAGTAGTATTCATTAAAATTGTGGCAGAAAATCCAGAAAATCCAAACTGAATCTTATCACAGATTTTGGTGGGCTTGAAGTTGGATATCACAAGAATAGTCTGATATGCATTTGAGAGTGTTCCAAAACCGGGTACTTCAAATAATGTCAGTGTTTTTATACAAGCAAAGAATGTCAGAAATTACAGACCAAAATCTGAGCCAGTATAAACACTCAAAAGACTTGATTCCCTCATAGTGTAAATTTGACCCTTGTAACTATGCCCTCTGTGAAAATGGTGTAATGTAATTTGCCTGAACAGTGAAATGCTGGAGCATGATATCTCCTTCTATAGTTGAAAATGCACACAAAAGAATATATCTGCTCTTAAATCAAACACATTGTACCCATTTGCAGATGATGTCCAGATAGGTTACCTCAGATGAGTGGCAGATAGAGTTTACAGCCAAATCTCTTAGAAACCAGCAATTTATTTTTCAGTCCACAGACCTTTGAAACTACTCTTCATGACTCAGATCATTCAAACATGATTTTTTCAATAAAATAAGGGCATTTGCTAGTTCAAACTTACAAAGAATAAATTGGCAATAATGATGCTCTTCAGTAGCTCTTTTCAGAAACTCAAAAACAATGACCTGTAATTGTAGATGAAAAAAATATTGTCATGCTTCAAGCAGAATAGCTTTTCTTCAAGTGGAATATGTGCAATAAAAAGCACTTACATAATTGTATAGAGTAGTGGTGAAGGGGACAGAGGGAAGTATGAGGTCCTTCACACAGGTCATGCAGAAATATTTTTAGGTAGGAAAAGGAGGCAGATTTATCTTCTTACATTGCACAGCAGGAAGCAGTATTAGTGAGGAGAGACCATATGGATGCATGAGTTGATGCAGTTCCACATGGAAAAGCTGCTGCACAGTTGTTGTGTCTCACAGAAGCGTAGTCCTTGGAAGGCAGAGGTTCCACACTGTCCCCTATTTAGGCTGATGTT
The DNA here is from genome assembly GCF_021018805.1 of Prinia subflava. Taxonomy (NCBI): domain Eukaryota; kingdom Metazoa; phylum Chordata; class Aves; order Passeriformes; family Cisticolidae; genus Prinia; species Prinia subflava. Next base: position 127,995,779 of record NC_086247.1, read on the forward strand.
ATAAAGAACTAATAACATCAGAAATATAATTAAGTGAAGTGTGGAAAGACCCTCTTCTGACAGAATTTCTGCAGGAAATTATTTAATTTATGCCTATCAGGCTGCTAGGCAAGTGAGAATGACTGGTATTTTAGTTCCAATAGTGAACAACACTGCAAATAAATTCTGAGTATATTGATTAATCAGTGAACAAGTAAATAGAGAGAGAGACACTTTCCTCCACTGGAATGTAAATGGTCTTTCATTTGTTTTTTGATTAAGCTGTAAGGTTAGATTCGCAGAAGGACAAATGCACCTTGAAACCCATCAAGCTTGTCCTTGTGATACTGAACCCAAAATTTCATGCTATTCTTTCCTAGCTGACTGACTAAACAGTCCCCTTGATTAGCTAGATCTCCTTCACCCAAGAATGCAGGCCACAATTGCTCTTGTTAAGCTGATGTCTATCAGGAAAGAAAGTAAAGCCTACATTTCTTACAATTTCAAACAATAAAACTCCAGGATATTTGAAAGCTTCTATTCTGCTTAACTGCTGAATGATGAATACCTAACATTTGCCTAAGCCTTACACTTTTCTCTTCTTGAAAACTTGGAGGTGTCCAGACAGATAGTTTTTTCAGAGCACATAGAAAAGAAAAGAAGATAAACCATAGCCTTAGAGAACACAGATAGAGCGGATAATTGGCAGAGTAGGGAACACTGAATTTTGAACTAGAATTCATGTCTTCTGCTTTCTAGGCAGGTGATGTAACCAGATGGTTCTCATAGAAATGCTGAGGATGAAACCTGTATATTTTAAAAGGGAAACCTATTTTATTCCTTTGAAAGAAGTACAGGACTGAGGACTGATTCAATTTATATTGCTGGTGCCATGAGATCTGATTCAAAAAAAAAGACAAGTCTGGGTATTTGGAGACAACAGCCCAGGAGGAGAAGAAGCAGAAAACTTCTTTTCCCAGCAAACTACAGAAATCAGACTGGTGTTAAATGAAATCACTTCCTCAGTTCCAGTCCAGGTTCCCCAAATTTGTTCATGTACATTTTACATCCAGGTGTAAGCTGACTTCACTTATCTTATGAACTTACCTCCCTTCAGTCTGAAAGCTGTGCATATTTATCACATGTGAGAATATCAGTGATATTCTCACATTTAAACCCATCACAGAGGTTTATTAGCATAGGAGAGTGTGTTAATACAGCTTCTTCCTCACATCCATTTTGATCAAAGCACTGGCAAAGTCGCTACCTGCAAGTAATCAGAGACCTGGACCTTTGTTTTCACTCTGTATGTTCTGATAACCACATTAGAGCCAGAGGTAAACAGAGAGCTAATGGCTAATAGTAAAACAGTGTAAAGAGTAGACATAGGTGAGTTTTGTTTTACAAATATTTGCAGTTAAATTTTTATAAAGAAGGATCAAATTCACATTAAAACTAAATGATGAAAATTTAATGATGAGAAAACTGGAATAGTATTTAGAGAACCAAAGTCCTTGTTTTGACAAGAAGATACCATTAACATTTCTTAGACCTGTGATGTCCATTAAAATGTGGGAGCTGGTCTTAGAGTTATATAAAAGTTATTTTTCCAAACTGGAACCTCTGATCTAGGTAAAGTTTTAATTCATAATACATACTAACAGGCCACAGGTAACAGGGACTTCTGATATACCAAAAAAAATGTCAGCATAAATCCCAAACAAACAAATTATGAACAGCATTCTCCAAGGAATTATTTCACTCATTAATATGAGAAGGAATTAGGCCCTTATTAATTGTCACTGATTCTAAGAGAAATACATTTCTGCCTTGACTTTACACATAAGAATCTATTTAAAGTTTATGACCTTTCTTCCTTCCAAAAGCATATAAATCACAAAAGTAACTAATTCCCTCAAGACATTAAAAGTATCTCTTCTGGTGAATAATTTTTTTCAGTCTTCTGCTTAGTCCCCAGTTAATCATTGCTTTAAACTTGTGTGATTGTAGTCTAAAAACTGTAACTGTAAAAATGCCATCATGGTTACTCTCACAATGCTAAGACTCCACCATTATTGCCATCTTTATTGATTTACAATATTATTAAAGACTACAAAGACTGGGAAGAGTTGATGTAACTTTGAGAGGAAAAGAGTGGGAGGAGAGAAGTGCTTTATTGAATACCAAAGTTATCTTGATAAATGGGGGGTTTGGTCTGAAATCAATAACAAGAAATTCAATAGAGACAAGTGCAGAGTACTACACTTGGGGCTTGTCTACACAAACAGATTAGTACAGCAAACTAAAGCATGAATTTACAGTACACTTGCTGCTGCACACTAACTTTTCATGGTGACACTTTGCTAAGCAGGAAGTATAGCTCTCTGGGATGTCTTCTACTTCACATTTTGCATAGAGACAGCTTTAGTGCAGGCTACAAGTATCCGCAAGGGAATCTGGCATGGAGAAGCTAGTGTGCTGTAAATTTACACCCTATCTTACTGAAATTTGGTACTTTAAATTCTACCATAGGCAGAAAATAAATGTAGAATGCATAAATGGAAAATGTGGAATTACGGGTTAGACAAGCTTACTGCATAAGCAGGTTATAGTCAGCATAACCAACATAGTCAATGATAAATGATGATAAAGAACTATGATATTGGTATAACATAGAACACTGTTACAAGTACATAGAAAGGAACAGAAGAGAATTATTCACATTCTGCTTTTTTCACTGTTGGCAAGACATAAGGCAGAACAGTCTGTTTTCTTTGGAGTTCCGATTGAAAGGGTAGGCAGGTTTCAGAGTAGTCAGAAGAAAGCAGTCAAACATGCTATAGGAACCAAGACTGCTAAATCCAGAAAAACTATGACTGATGCTGGCTATGGTAACAGTCTTCAAAGACATAAACAAGTGCTGTAAGAGAACTTCCTGCTTTTTTTTTTTCTTGTCCAAGAAGACTTAAAAGGAAATAATTGTTTCATTTGCAATTGTTGTATTCCATACCAGCAGTTTGGAAGTGTTGATGTATACTATCCTGACAAGTACAACAGCAGGGCAACAGTGAAAACAAGGGTAAATGGGTCCATTACTCTCATTTCTAACATCATAACATGTTTTAGGAATGAGTACAAGAACAGCAGTAAAAAAGTGAAAGACTTCAAGATTAACTTTCTTTGAGGAAAGGCTACAAAAACATATAGTTTGAGAACTACTGAGATTGGAGACAAGTAATTAAGCACAGTGGAGGGTCCTAAAAACTGTTCATAGACAAACATCTTTCCATATGGTCTAAACATTCTTGAACCTTTCTCTGGGCAGGAGCTCAGAAGTAAACAGCATTGCGACTGCTTTTCATTTCTTTTTAAACCTATAGCAGCCATGCTAAAATGTAGACCTTCTACTGGCATGTACTTGGATCAAATATATTCTTTGCAATTAGCTATGGAGCAGCAGCACATATGGAGTGAAGCCTGACAACAATTTAATAGGACTCAGATTTTATATCTGATCATTTACCACCCATTTTTCAGTTTCTCATCTAACTTATCTTCCTCATCCTTGCTATATGTAAAAAGAAATTTTAGTGTTATACTTCTCACCATTGAAAAGAAAAACAAACATGTTAATTACAATATATACAAATTATGCTTGTATTTATAGGTATTCTTTTTATTATTCATTTGCATTTGCTTATTTAACTGTCGTTATCCATTTATAATTTTCTTTATTGAATGTGTTCTATACTGAATTTACACCTTGTGTGTGGTAGTCGATTTAACCCATCATCTATTAGGATCCAGCTAGCCTAAAAAATAAAATTTTGAGCTGGCTGCATTTCTCTTCTACAAACACAGCACATGGGAATTATTTTAGACTGAGAAACCAAAAATCAGTACCTGCTAGAAAAGAGTGAAGAGTGAATTTAAAGTATATTAACTTGATAAACTAAATGTTCTGGAAATTTACAAATTCAAAAGGTGAAAGGGGAGATTACAGTTACAGAAAGTTAGTTTCCTTCTCTTGGCAACTAGCCATCAGATGGTCTAAGTCATATACAAGTAGCTAAAGGAATCCAGTGTAAAAACCTTTTTAAAATAATGTTAATAATATCTGGGGGAGAATAAGACAAAATGAAAGGAATAGAATAAGCCTACAGGCTGTCAATTACAATTGTATATTGGCCTTCTACCTAGCAAGATATAAGAAATAGTGGGGAACTAAATGGAAATGGTGAGTATTTCCTAGGAATGATATGAAATTTTATTACTGATTTGTTCTACCACCAAGCTAATCACTTTGCCTTTAGTGACATTTAGACACAGGCAACAACTCTTTTTACATTAGTTCCCAGTCCTGTGACTAAAGTAGCTTCTTATTTTTTTAATGGTATACTTAAATCTTTACCCGAGGATTAGTTACAAGTACGACTACCTCTTGTTTCTTAGTATTTCTAAATGAGTTTACACAACCACATCATTAGAGCAATTTTTAATAGAAAATGTAGTTATATATTTCATCCCTTCTTATGTGTAAACACATCAGTGAGCACTACTCACATCTGATCTGAAGCTGACAAGCAGACTTCAAATCAGAGTAAGAAAAAACACAGGGAAGAAGGTAGACCAGAAATCAATCAGAAAAGAACAATAAAATATTTCCTGTCTTTATGACATCACAGCAGTTAGCTGTAAAGTCTAAGTAATGTGCTAATGAAGTTCATAGGCAATTCTTGCATCTGTGAGGTTGGAAATATGTTAAAAAATGGGTCTAAAGAGGTAGACTTGCATAAAGTATTGGCAAAGGAAAGTAGCCATGAATACATCTGAAGATTACTACTTCAAAACTCAAATGAGAAGAAACACTGGAAAGCAGTATAATTAAAACTAGCTTCTAGTAGAAATAATAGTAGAGAGCTCATTAGCAATAAAGTTTTTGCAGTTTTAAACCTGAGAGAAACCACTTTAACTATGAATATGGAGGAATTTCATTAGAGAAAGGTGATGAGACCCTTTATCTTTGGAATTCCATCTAAAATATTACATTCATTTTGTAGTCTAACTGTGTTAGAGATTGATGAAATGGGAGTTCTTCTGAAAAGACCAACACAGTTCTTCTGGAGTGGTTAATTAAAAGCAACCTTACAGGTAATACTTGTGCAATTAAGAAAAGGAAGTAAATTGGGCAAATTTTTATGATTCCCATGAATTAATGAAAAGGAAGCTTTTACCTCAGTAGGAGGAAAAGCCTTCTTTTGGAAGAGTAAATCTGGTAACAGCATACTCTGCAGGGCAAAAAGTAGAACAACATTCATAGAATTGCTCAACATTCGTAGAATAATAGTACAAGAAGTTTAAATAAATACTTCACTAGAAAAATGGGAGATTACTTGCTAAAACATTTCTCAGAGTAATAGCTTTGAGTAAAGAAATGGTGTCTGATATGCAGAGGAGATACTATAATTCCATAAAATGGGATGGTACTGGAAAATATTGGTGAGCTCTTGAGAAAAATAGAGTTCAAAGTTTGTGAGTATTTCTCCTGTTTTCTGAAGGACAACAGCTATCTTACTGAAGTTCATCAGCTAAAGGTTTCAGTAATTTTTTTTCTTAAGTCACAGAAGATTCATTTGGGAATTCATTTGCTACACAACCTGTGTCTTTAGTATCTGTGCACCTTATTAGCTGGACATGACCTACAGGTCATTAGTAAAATAAAGACTAGAGCACCTAATGTCAGTTTGTTTCATTGAGTTTATGCATGAACTCCACACTCAGAGTGTTGAAGTGAATCATGGCTAAATAACTGCATTTCTAGAGTCTTATGCCTCTAGATTTACAAAAATAAAAACACAAAACCAGAAACAGACAAACACAACAAAATTAACATACAATGAACTCAAGATCACCGTGGTCCCTGCCATTCAGGTTCTATTGTTCCTGGTTTGTTCACTGTCAGCAATCACAGTTCTGGATTCCACATGTAGCCAGTTGAAAGGAGTTCAGAGTATTTGCCTCTGGAAGGAGTTTGTTGTAATTGTAGAAACTTCCTTGCAAAAAATTCCAACTTTATTTCCAGTCTATGACTAATCAAAATAATTTACTTTCACAAAAGAAACTTTTAAATGCTTCATAAATATGCTTCAACAAATTTAACAATTACAGCTATTGGACACTGGAAAGACTAATCTGACTTTTTATTTACAAACCCTAAGTGATCTCATTTTTCCTTAGGTTACCTGTTTCTAAGTTGGTTTTTGCCTCTCATTCTAGATTTTCTGTCATGAAGATGAGTAAATAAAGATCTCTTGTTACTTATGCCTTTGCCAAGTCTGGTTTTACTTATTTTCTGTAATGAACAGGTCTGTAAGAGCATTGGGCTTTTCCCAGAAACTCAGTAGCCCTGTCATAAAACTGATTTACTTTTTGAAATGGCTAATTGTCACATCTTCCTGATGTGTAAGAACTGCTTTGAACTTACAAATTTTCTTTTGGTGCCTCTTATTTCTTATTAACAACAGGCAGAAGTTCATTGCACACAACACTTAAGCCTTCCCTCATAGCAATATCCCTACCTGATACATGACTGAGGTTCAGTTTGAACAAGGAATAAATCCCAAACATGCTCCATCTTCTCAAATTCTTTTTTTGACAATGGGAGAATAACTCTCTTAGATTTAAAGTGAGTCATTGGCTTGTTCTAAAGCACCTACAAAAACTACATTTCTTTCTTTATCCCAAAGGCAAACAAAGATAAAGGATTCAAAATTATGTATATCATACACAGAACATCAGTCCAAGCTCAAACAGATTCAACAGGTGTGTCCCTCAAACAGAATTTAAAAATTATATAGGTGTTTTCCAATGAGAGATCTATACAAAACAAAGTAATCTGATTGATAGTATTGATATGTTAACTAATTAGCACAGAATACAGGAAACAATGAGAAAATTTAATATCTAACTGTAAGATGCATCAATGTTTTTGGAGGAATCATGCTGCTGTATTAGATAGTATTTATCAGGTACATACTACTCAAGGAAATACAGTATTCCCACAGTCCCACAATTTATTGTATCTTTACAAATGACAGTTTATTTTTAATGAGTGTTCATCTTCTGAGCAGCAAAAAGTGTTAACCATATCCATAGATATTTATTTTGTCAAATTGATCCAGAAAATTATTTAATCTGCCAATTTTATCATAACTTTAGTAAGATTTTGACCAAAAAAAAAAAAGAAAAAAATTTTTTTTTATTATAAAATACTCTGTTCATCCACTGTCAAAATATTTTTGGATATAGTATTCATATTCATAAATTAGAGGTAACTGGAACTAGTCAGAAGGGCCATGAGTGCTTGTATTTCATTGGTGTATATAAGAGATTTTAAAAATACTTTTTTGGGAACTCTGTATATTTAACAAAAAATATCATAAACAGTAGGCTTCAATTTTATAAGTACATGGTTCACAGGAACTCCACAGTACACTGTCTTGAAAATTAGGAGTTCTTGGCATCAAAACCATTCCCAAATAAGTATTTGATACATGATATATTATGCAGCTCCTAGCACAATAGATTTTTTGATGCAGCCATTTGAGGTCTCTGCCATGCAGCTAAGTACAAATCACTGGAGGAAAGCCTTTCTTCCTTTACTAGATGCAGTCAGATACAATTTTACTACCTCTGCCATGGAAGGGCATAGAAGGACCAACAAGATGCCAAGACTGAGGTTCATTGTCTTCTGTTGAAGAATAATTCTTCAGATCAGTTGTCTGTGCTCTAGGCTGGTTTTACTGTAAGTTTAGCAGATATTTTTTCATCCATTTTCTTCCATGATTCTCTAACGCATAATTTTCAGAGTAGTTTGTGATTGTCTACTAGAATTGCAACTTACAATACCACGTTCAGAGCTCATGAGGATGTCATGATTTAGTCATAGTTAAAACTGCCCTCTGACTAAATGACTTGAATAGTATTTAAACTTCTGTGCTAACATGTATCAGAACACTACAAGACTTTCATTCTGCTCTCCTATAAATGGAGTTTGAATATTTCTAAATTTACTGTAAGTTACTACAGTAATTTTCAGTGGTTTATGACATCATTCCTTTTTAAGTAAGGGCAAACTTTGGAAAACAACATCTGTGTAAAATTGAATTTTTTAGTTAGCTTACTATCAGTGGAAGAGGAAAAAGGGAGAAAGCCATAAAATTTTACAAGTGATTTCATAAGGAGAGAAGATAGTATGTTTTCTGTTCTGTGCTGAAATATTTTGATAAAATTAACAAGTGAAAGCCATACATGTTTCCACCACAGTTTAGAACTTTGATCAGTGATTTTTGCAGGTTTTTTTGCAAATTTCCCATTTCCTATATCTTGGATTCCTTTTTTCAAAAGCACAGGAACTGACACATAAATAATATCACTGATCCATGCAAGGCAATTTTAATATACTGATACTTGCTCAAGTGCATGATCCATGTATTTTTCCACCAGAAATAATTGGTTCCATTAAAATAGCTCTATCTTTGATTTCTCTATGAAGTGAAAATAAGAGCCAAAGCATGATTTAAAAGTTTAAAAAAAAAAAGGTGAACAGAAACAGTCTCTTCACTTCTTAAGAATAAGTAACTTAATCTTCTTTAATCCTAAAAATATACCTTCAGAGATATACATCTTTATTATGTCTAGAATTAGTGAGTTATAGTGTGGCAACATTTGCCTGGCCTAGCACTCCATTAAGGCATTGTTCATGTGCAAGACCCAGAGACTCATACATACATTGTTTAACTGACTTAACACATTCATGTTCATTAAAATCCATTTTCAAATGACAGAACCAAAAACATTCTTTAACAAAGTTCGCAAACACAAAATATTTCCCAAATAGATTGAATGAAATGCAATGAACTAGCACCTAAGTAATGCATTATCTATTCTGATACTAGATCACTGTTTCACAACTCAATCACCAAGAGAGTTCTTTCAAGTTCAAACTCCACAATGCTTATGAAGAATAACAAATTCTTCAAAGGATTAAGACTAATTAGTAGTATGAATGACTGTGACAGAGGCAGATAAAATACCAACGACCACAATTAATAGGATCAAAACCATTGAATGAAAAATAGTTCCTTTTTGTATGGATGGTACCTGAAAAGTGGACAAATATTTATGTATGAACAGAATGTATATATTTCATGTATTTATGGGAAGTTTAAAAAATATAGAAAATAATGAAACTCTACCAGCAATAGTATTTCACATCCATTTTCCAGGAATATAAATGAACCATGTAATGCTCAATTGTAATACAGATTGCTAAGATTGTTAATCATTTAACATTGGGGTTCTATATATTATTAAATGGAAATTTATATTGAAATCAATAGCAAAATACCCATTGATTTAATAGATTCAAGATCTAACTATTGGCAACACAAATTACTTTATGGTTTATATTCATAACAATTACTTTTTATAGATCACAAGGGATAAACACTACCAGTTTAATCATAATCCCTGTCAAAGGGAAAAAAAATTGTGTGTCAGCATATTCCTGAATGAGATCAGAATATGAACTACATGGCTTGGAAAATCTCTTTCTCCAAATCTACACATGGTCTGGGGTCACAATTTTGTCCTGGGAAATGTCATACATAATGAAGAAATTCCCACAAGCATATCTATTCAAAGAAGCCAAAGCAATAATAATATGAAAATCTCCTCTCCTACTGGTACATCAGTGGGAAAACTTTTTTCAGTAATGTTATCCATTTGCTTTGTTCCATTCTCATTTAGGTTCTGCACATTTCAGCAAGACAGGTCCTCAACTGGTAGTTGTTTTGAACTTTTCAGTTCTTGAAACTCTAGTGGAGTGTTCATTGGGATTTTGGAGAAACTTTTCATATTGATGCACATAGTTGGAAGCTGAGCCATATTTGCATTTGCAGCTGTGACCCAAGAGTATAGAACATGGGGGCAAGGGTGGAAGGGGAAAGAAAACATTTGCAGGAATGATAATTCTGAAGGCATGATATGAAATACTGAGTTCTTCTTTGGGCAGCCTTCTTTTAGGCATGGACTTCTTACAGTTGCTGGTTTTCTGGATGTTGGGGATAAAGTATGCCACTTTCCACAAAATATAAATATATATAAAAGCTATGAGCTTTTTTGTACAGGAAGAAAATTCCCTAGTACCGTAAAAAGGGATCTCTTCATTCCATAGAGATCAGTACCTCACAGGAGGCTAGAATTAAGGCAAAGACAGGCCTTTGTACACAGAGAGTGGCTCTATGTTTTCCCACTGCTAAATTATAATGACTCATTTTAAACAAAGCTCTGCCCCTGTAATTTCTTATTGGAGTGGGGGCTTCTGCTTGAACTAGCAAGACCTTCTTGCTAAGTTTTTCTTGCTAGGAAAAGGGCTGAAGAAAGTTTTATGTATTCAACATATGTATAGGTATGTATTTGCACACACTCACACACACATGTACTAATACACACACAAATATACACACACACAAATTCATAAATAGATGTCTATATATGTACATATGCAAGGAGACAGTGAAAATCATATTAGACTTGGAGTACTACCCGCTTGTCAGAACTATTTAAACTACTATCTACACAGTACATATTGAAATTCAACTTTAAGATTTTTTATTTTTATGTACAGTTCATTTTTTCCTCTGGAAATAAAATATCTAAATACAGACAGACTGTAATGTTTATATGTATAGCTTTCAACAATACTTTAGCTGAATAAATGCTTTGTACATAGTTCTGTCGTTTAATGGAGTTTACAGCTACATTGATAAAATGAATTCCTCATTTCCTTGATTGTTTTAACCAATAACAAGCAGAGAGACAATTACAAGTTAATATTAATAAGCAGCTCAAATAACACTGGTTAAATTATGTACAATACAAACCATTCATACAAATGAAGACTAGGATATTGAATTTGTTACAATATTTTGTAATAAAGATAAGACAGCCACTTATAACTTACATGTTCTCCTCCAGGCATTTTCCTTCTTAGAGATCAATTCCAGTTTTTTAAGTAGTTTAGCTGGCCTAAACTCAAACAAGTTTAAAGAATCAGAGCTTAAAGAGTCAGAGAAACATTAAACCAGAATGTCTGCTCACATGTAAATTCCAAATGTTTGCCCATCTTTACTAGAAACAGGCTTGTTCCATAGAAAAAGAGCCACCAACACCACCTTGAATGTGCCTACGGTGTGCTGGGAAAAGTCATGACACTTTGCTGTGTTCATATAATATGGAATACTGAACTCTAAACACACTTTTTTCCCATTTTAACAAGTACTTATTCCTACAGTATTATTTACCAGTACAGCTACTCCAAGCAGTAGAATGCATGAGTGTGGATTATTGATTGGCATGTACTCAAAGGACTTTCAAGGAGATTTCCGTAACAGTCTGCGTTAGAAACCTTGTACTGTCTAGTTAATCCATTTTGCTTGATGATACTGATGCTGAATCCTTAGATATCGGACAATGAAAGATTTCTTAACAGGAATCTCAATGATATGTGCTGAAAAGGGTGTGTGTGCCTCTGTGTATGTGTTTTATTTCAAATCCATAGTGATTTACACCTAGATTGATACATGGAGCTGACTGGGCAAAAATTACATTAGATTGTTTTCCACTAACATATTTGCAGCCATTTGACATCAGCAGCAGCAGGTAGACACATTCCAGGCAATAAATGTGGCCTTCCTCCTTGAGGTTACAGCCCTGTCATTCGACCTCTTTTATTCCCCAGGCTTCAGTCTCAGACACAAGTTGGTCCTCACCCTGAAGGGAAGTAGGGTGTGTCACTGTGGTAGTTGTAATCAGGACACACCTTCTGTACTAGTTTATAATCTGTACTATAAAAGGAAATGTAAATACAGATTACTTTAAAGGGCTTGGAGCAGAGCCATGACACGTGGCTCTGGGTTTGCTCCTGATAACAGGTTTTTGAAGGGTCATAGTTGCAGAGTGTATTCTTGGTAGCCTTGTCAACCTTTTCATACTCGATTCGACAGTTAAAGGACTTGGAATCTTTGGCATCAATCACTGTCTGTTGTGCCAAGTCAAATTCCACTATTTTTGTAGGGGGCACTAGGCTCACAGATACATTTCCTTGACCAGTGGAGTTATGCCTGAAGTAAACACTAAACGTCCCATTGCCATGGTCAACGATTTTCCCTGTTATTAACAGATTTAGCTTCACAGTCTTGATGTTGGAATGAAAATCTCCCCAGCCAAACATTTTTTTAAATTTCCCAGTCTTGACGATGGGTCGTCTCTTTGCTCTGGGCCGGGGCTCTTGCAGATCTGTGGAGTTCCTCAGCCAGTCCCAGAGATCTTGCTCAGAATAAGTTTCTGGGGCATCGTATCGCAGGTCCAAATCTGTATCATTTTCCTTTCCACGAAAAGTCTGTGACAGCAGTCGGCTGATGGACAAGTCTTTGCTACTTTCTGTCCATATGTGCTTTAGTGTGGATTTGGAGCTTCCTGATTTTAGAAGTTCTGTTTTTCCTCCATTTGTTAAATTTGCACAGGTAACCTTAAAAAGAAGGGAAGAAAAACAATATATTGAGATATGTGATGCAAATCCCATCATTTCCACCTGATATCAAAATGACCGGATTTCCTAATCATAGAGAAATATTTATTTGAGAAATTAAATTTTACATCTCTACTCAGTAAACCAAAAAAAAAGTCTGTTTTCCTCCACTTTCTAAGTAGTTATTACTCAACTCTCCTTTGCAGTTTTTTTTTTAATTGGCCTTCAGATTTAATCACAAGTATTCACATGTTATGATGTCTGTGAGTGATGAATGTGTAATGAATTACTACTACTACTCAATTACAAAAAATGAGGTACACAGCCTTGTCATCCTTCAGGCTGCATGTGGCATCTCAGAGTGAAGTGTTCTTGCTTGAATGTTCACTCTGCAAAGTTGCTGTGTCTTCCACCATCAGAGACACATTCATTTATTTTTGCTGCCCCTGGCGTCCACTGTCAGGGTGCTGTCTTGGTGGTGCCAGCCTGACCATGCTTGGAGTCCATGTCATTATGAATCTAATAATAATAATACAATTTCCCTACTCCTTTTATGAATACTCAATGGTCTATGTTCTTGACTGAGGCTTTCAGTCACAACTATAATATAAATAACAGAATAATGAGAATTTTAATGAGTTTTGTGTCGACAGCTGTACATACAGTCAGTTACTCCATGTCAGTTAATGCAGGAGGAGTCACAGCCTTTTCTAATAATCCCTTATAGACCAACTACTAATTTTCTTTGTCTGTATCTAGTATGACAAGCATTTCTCCTTCCTCGCTTCACTTCTTTTTTCACCGTTTCCTCCCCAAATTAAATAGCAATCTGTGTAAGACAGAAAGCCTTTTGTATATTTACAAAAGTAAATTAAGGCACCAATTTAAAAGCAGTAATAAAAAAACCCTGCAAAATCACATTTAAAAAGAAAAGAGAGTCTTGCACCAAGTTCCTGCAAAATCATATATTTCAGACATAATTTTCACAAAATTTACTGTCAGAGCAATTTGTCTTATTTATATTTTTTCTCTTTGCTTTAATTGAGTGGAAAACAGAGAACAGATGCAAGCTCACAGCTGTCTACCATGCAGCACTGGCAGAGAGCTCTGACAGAGCGTACCTGGGAGGGCTGGAATTCATGCAGGGTGGATGGAAAGGGACTGACAATACATGTCAGCCTCATTCCCCCTAAAATTTGCACCATACACACTGCCCAATTTTTTAACATTTGCACTGCTCTGAAGAGGCCATCAAGTTTCCTAATTCTCTTCTCATAGCTACATATGAGATTCCAAATATGCCTGTTTTATTCCTCTGTGTTCTGGCACTGATTTATGCGCTTCTATCATACTTGCAGTTATATCTTTCTCTTCACTTAAAAATGAATTAAGTGCATTCCATACCCAGGAAACCCATTGGAAACCAGATAGTATTTAAATCATGTCCCCTCCCTACTGGTACAACTGGAGGTATATGTCACTGAGGATATCTATCACAGCATGCCCTTTTCATTTCTTAACAATCATGAAATTGAAACACACTTTCATTAACTTCAGTAGTTTTTCAAGGTCATTTGAAGGCACATACATAAAATCAGTCTAAATTGTCTTAATACACCGATCAGACAGGAGATATGCCCCCAGCCTTTTACAGCAAATAAATAGGTAAATAAATCTGTCACATCCTACACTATACCTCCTCAATTCATTTCATGTGGGGCCAGTAAGGATAATAGATAAAATATGGATTTAATTCAGGATTTTACCAGAGACAATTCCCCCCTCTTTTAAATGGACAGAAGGATTAAAACACAGACTAGCATTTTGATAGCCAGTTCATAGCTGCATTTTAGCAATAACACAGTAGGCCAGAAGAGAAGCTGTAATAAAATGCACTGATGTTGTACTGGTTAATGAAGCAGCAATGAAGATGTCACAGGGAGAGAGAGAGAGACTCAGAATGTATTTTTTTCCTATGGCACATGAGGAAGGAGGGCAAAATAAGAAAAGAAATGTGGTTAAAAGGAAAAATGTGCCTGTCTAGAGTAAATCTGTCAACCTACAATGAATCTAAGCAGTTAGCTAGCAGAGCTACTAAACCAGCAATCTGTAGGTAGAATATGCTTACCACTCTCATTTTCTTTGCTTACAGTTTGTTTTTCCTTTGTTTTCTTTTCTTCATATAATGATTTACATTTCATAGGATTAGATTACCAGTTCCATGTAACAATATGTAAGAGTATAAAAACCTTTAAAGTAGGTCCCTCATTTTTTCAGATATGTGAAGCTGAAGACTTGGGAAAGGGAGGAGTTATTTTCTGAAATGATTGATGACTGATCCAATACGTGGTTTTTTGAAAGCCAGTATATTTCATGGAAATGGATTATTTAGGCTACATGCATTCATACCCAACCTAAGAGATACAACTGATTGTTGCTGTTATTAATTGTGTGATACCTGAAAGATTTCTGGCTGTGGAGTTAGCCCTGAGACCTCTGTTTGTGATTTTCAGTGTGGGTAACTGGTTGCATTCAAGAGTAAAGGCCTGAACCTGCCCTTCCTAGTCAAGAGTCTGTGGGAGCAATGAAAAGACAGCCCACAAGCATTAATAAAAAAGCTCTAGAATTCATTGTGCTTCACTAACATTTTCCATCCAACTGCTTTTTCATATACTGCTAGTATACTATATGCTATAGAAAGTATCCTCAGAGAATCACACCCTCAATAACACAGAGCATTGCTGTGTAATAGAATTTCTGCAAATGCAGCAGTTCTTTCACATGAACTGAACTTCTGTTTTCTTCAATCTCTCCTCTTCCCAAATACAAGGTTGCAATACTACAAGAAAGAGTATGCAAAAGCATGAGATCTTTGCACGTAATATTGTGAAACTAAAACATAGATCTATTTTAGGGGTGCGTGGAAAAAGAGCCAATTTAAAGTGGATAATAAAACATGCAACAGCCTGAATTCTATTTTGGCTTTTTGTCCTCTTCCTTGAGGATATCTACATATAATTCAGAAACTTGCATATTCTACTTTATCAATTAGTTCACTATAACCAGTTTTGCCTTCTTTTCCATAGCCAAGTGTCACTCCTGGATGAAACATTAAAACATTTGGCCCAATTTTAATGGCTCTGTCTAGGAGGGAGTCCATTTTCTTCATAGCAGCTCATATGGTGCTGTGGTTTGGAATTTGGGCCCCAATGCTATTAACACACCAATGTTCTAGCTCTGGCTGAACAGTGTACAGCACCAAGGCTGCCTGTGTTTCTCTCTCAGCCCCTCAAGTGAATAGACTGGGGAGGGTCTCTATGGATTGGGAATAGAAACAACTGAGCAGAGACTCTGAATTCACCAGAGATATTCCATAATATGTAGCATCATGCTTAGCAATTAAAAGGAAGAGCAGAAGATTTGGAGGGGTTAGCCGCCTTTTGTTAAAGGAACTGGTTAGTCATCATTCTACCCACTGGAGCTGGTTGTGTGTTGAGTGTTGCCTTTGCATCACGTTTTCTGGTTTGTTTTCTTCTTTATTCTGCTATTTATCCTTCAGATATTAAACTTTTCTTTATATTGACTCCCAAGTTTTCTTGCTTTTATTCTTCCCTTTCTCTTCCCCATCCCACTGGGGAAAGGGGGAAAGTAAACAAAGAACTGTGAGGTGCCTAGCTGTTTACCAGTGTTAACCCAAAGCATCACTGCAGTGCAATAAATCAGTGTTACAAAAGGGCTGAGTAGGGGGATTTCCTTCATGACTGTATAGCCAGAAGTGTTTCTGAATGATGATGGCAGAAATGTTTGTATAGAAAAATAGAAAGGAGAAAAAAATTTAGAAGTGTTTATCTAGCACTACAGGCGTTGTTGGAAAAGCACGTATTAAGCATGGCAGACTGATATTTGGGTCTAGTCTTGTACTTTTACTGGAAAGTATGGACCTAGTAAAGTCTACTGATATTGAAAAGGCACCAGGAGCTTATACTACTGCCTGGCAACTCTTTTCCAACAAATACTGACAAATTGTTCTTCCATTTCTTCTTTGAGGAAGGAAAGACAGTGGTGCCATTGGGCACAATATCCAAAAACATCATTAAAAAGACACAGGAAATGATCTGTAATTTTTTTTAATCTATTAAAATAGAATACTCCATTAATTTTCTATCCTATATTTTCAGAACGATGAATTCTTTTAATGTTTAACTTCATTAAGCATATTTTAATTAATATATGTAGTTTAGGACTTCCTAAAGGATAGGCAGTTTGTCTCAGAAATTTTGGAGCTCTCTTTCAAGACACTGAAATTTCAATTCCCTGAGCCATGAATGTTTTGCCAAGTCAAACCTTAACATTTGGAGCAGAGTAAATGAAGTCAAAAAAGAACTTAGGAAACCATGAAAGCCTCAAGTGGTGATTCAGGTCCTCTTCTCAGTATAAAATCAACCATAGATATATTAACATTACTTTAAGACTGACCAATTTGAGATTTTAAAAAATAATAATTCAGAAAGGTAAAGAATGCACCTTGATTTCACATACTTTTCCTTTTGTTCTAGCTCTACTACTGTTCCTTGCCTATAATTATGGTATTAGTTTAGAAATTATGCATTTATTCCTCTTCATATATGAGAACAAACAAAAATGCAAACAATCTAATACTCAAGGTGGAAAATCTCTCTCTTCAGGTAAATAACTAATCAAAAATGAAGACGTTTTTATTTAGCATTTAGTATTTTATTTATTTAGTATTTATTTAGTTTTTTGGCACTGTAAGAATTTGGAAGCCCTTTGTTTGCAAGTGCTCTGTATAAAAGAATTCAGAAGTTTCTTTCCTCAGTGAGATATCTCAGATACAACAGATGTTGGAGAGTATTGATGGACATTACAATAAGCTGGACCATTATCAAGGCAAGGCAGCACACAGAAAACTCACTGAATCCGGTGTCCTTAAATTCATACTGTTTATGCCATGGGTGGAGGGAAAACAGGACTGAATCTAATCTTTCATTTAGATCCATTTTTCTTCCTGCAGCTGTCTATACATTGTACAAAGTTACCAGTGGTATGGAAATATTCAGTGAATAATTTCCAGAAAAGTCAAAGTCAATATTCTACAGATATTTCATAATAAACAAAGAAACTAAGAACACAAAATAATAGAGATATGATTATAATGGGAGCAAGTAAAACACATTGAAGGATTTGTACCTGTTAAAATGGACACTTTGGAAAGGGAGGACAAACACAGAAAACCAAGTACATGGATATTTCACAGAAACAGGCCTCTCTGGTTTCAAATTATAAACCTTTTTGCTGCGTGACATGAAAATAATAAGGATGTGTGTTGGTCATTCAAAAAATCTGCAAACTTAGGCAAGCCTGACAAACAGAACAGTAACTCATGATCTACTCTGTCAAACGAGAACTCAAAAGTGGCTATGCAGGGTCAAACCAAAGAATCATTTAGAAAAATCATCTTGTCTCCAATAGCAGTTATAAGAGGTGTCTGGAGAAGGGTGAGAACATGGCAAGCATGTTATAGACCCCTAATTTCTTCCCAGCTGTCCAATAATTCTAGTTTCCTCTGCTAGATATGGTTTCTGTATACATTTTCTGTTTCATCATTTCTCTCTAAATTTTGAGATATTATGTTATCATTTATAAATGTCTGTGAATTGAAGGACCAAATGAGTTTTCTGTTTCAGAAATTCCAAACAGACTGATCTTCTGTGCATTTGTTTGCTTTGACCCTTTGTAAACCTTTACCATTCATAAGATACTTCAGCAATGAGTTCCACAGCTCTGTTTCTCCTTATGGTTTGTTTTGAACCTGGTTTCTGACACCCTCTTTGGAGAACCCTTCAGATGGGAAATTCTTTCTCTATCCAAATTTCCCATGCTCGTCTTTACTTTTCTTTGCTACCATGCTTTAAGTAGTTTTTCTGTAAATACCACTGAGTGGAAAATTTGATGTTTCTTAGCTGCACAAGGAAGCTTCCTTCTAGCTCACTAGTACATACCTCAGCTATATCCATTCATAATAGTAAACAGATATTGATCTTTTTTCCAGCCCTAACAGCCTCCTGAATCATGCAAACAATCCTCGTACATCAGTTATTCTATAACTATACCTTTAAATTTCCTTTTTGTCCTTCTTCACTCCCAGTTCTGTCTTTAAAATGAGGAGACCAGAATGGTACAAGGTATTCAAGATGTGGCAGAACCCTGGTCCTGTGTGATGGCAAATATGGCCTTCCATTATTTGTTCAGTCTTTTTTCTCTACTAATTCATGATATTTTATTTGGTTTTGGTCATTAAAGAGCACTGAATTGATTATTGACCATATAAAAAGAAACATCTGAAGTGTTCAATAGTATTTTCTTAAGTAATCATTTAGGATCATTCATTTAAGCATAAAAAATGGTAATTTGTTGTCACACAGAAAACAGAGCTAATATATATTTTTTAGCTATCTTTAGGTCAAGAAATTGAACTTAACATACACTGTTAGTGCAATTTTTGTATAGCACATCCTTAGGAGTCACAAAATACTTCTATTAACTGTGCTCAGCTCAGCTTTAAATTCTGCATTTTTCTGGTTTTAATCTATGAGCTATCATTCTTGCTTCAAATGGCCCTTGTTAAAACAAAAATGTAGCTACCTGAGCTTTTTTCATCATTCACACAACAGCAGTTATGCAAGACAAGAAGCTGATATAAATTCAGCTGACAACAGCTGATAAAAATTCAGGGAAATTTAACATCATTGAAATTACAGTGCCTGTATCAGTTGGTATCTCTCTGAGATACGACTAAGAATCAAAGACTTATTAGAAAATTTATACCCACAGAAAGATGAGGGTACTAATAAAAGACTAGCAACAGAGCTTTGTTTAGGTGCGTTATAATTCTTAACAGTTATTATAATAAAATATTAAGATATTGGAATGGCTGTTCTGCAAAACAAGCTAGCAAAAATTACAATTTTACAGTGCTTTCTACACAATGTAAGTTGCCTGTTATAAATAAATCTGAAAACTACCTAGTCTCAAATAATTTTCAGGAAATGCAAAGGTGGTAAAGCACCTTAAGTGTTGGGACCCAATAAAAATCCCTAAGAATTAGAGTTTCATTTCTCTCCCTTGCATCTCTGGACTGTGGGCTAAACTTGTGGCTGTGACACTGCCACAAGCCCTGTGAATGGTAACAGATTGATGAAAAAAGCTGGCGGCCTGCCAGCTGTTATGTCCTGAATGATACAATATTCTTTGCCAGCCCAGTCCATCATCTTGGGTGGGATTCACTGATCTATTCATTCACTTGGAATTCTAGGCCTGTTCCATAACCAAGAGAGAAATAGAATGGATTGTGTCCTTTACCTCCATGAATTATTGATGAACTTTCCAAATTGAATAAATGCTCTTCACCTAGTCACCCAACAGTAACCAAGAATAATCTGACCTATGGTGCATAGCTTGCCCTGGAGACAATTCTATGGAGAGAAGGCAAAGGCTGGAGGCTGGAAGCAGGGCAATGAATGCTTTTCATAAATACCTTCTGAAATCCTCTAGTCCTGCTGAATTGCACTTCTCCCTATACATCTGTAAGTATGCTGAAGCTGATGAAGTGATGGGGTACTCATACAGCAAGGCATGCACACTTGCTAGTATTGCTCCTCCTTTTAGATATAGGAAATTCCCCATCTGGAGGTTTCCTATAAGAAACAGTGTAGATTTGCACTAAGAGTTATCTTTTGAGTTTGATTTAATGACATGAAAGATTTTTCACAAGTATTTAGAATCTGAAAAATCAGTCTGCTTGACCCTGTTTTGTTCACTAGTGAGGAAAAGAATTGTTCAGTAAGCAGGCTTTTAAAAAGTGTTTAGTCATCTAAGACAGATTGGTACTTTAAATCAATCAGACTTAAGATTGTAATTACAGAGACATTTCTTCTAGTAGCAGTGCCCTAATGGATATTTTTCTCCCCTTTTTTTTTCTCTGCTTCATTCTGCCAGTGCTGCCTTCTTCCTGTGAGAGTCAGATCTATAGAAAGTTTTTCTGTTTTCTTTCACAAACTTTCATAGTGGAAATTAGAATTAAAACTCCAGTCTCCTCTGTCTGCCTGGATAACTCTGGGACCTTTGAACCAAGAACCAAAACCACAGAACCACAACAGGAAGTGATGAAAAGCCAGCCCTACGGTTTGTTCCACCCTTTTCCTGGAAAGCAGGAGTGAAGACAGGCACTGCTGTCACTCTTGTTTTTCAAAGTAGAAAACTCATTGTTTTCTCTCCAAACATGTAGCTTTCAGAAGAGGAAAAAAAAAAAAAAAAAAAAAAAAAGAAATTATTGCCATTGTCTATTTAATTTAAGAGTTTGAAAGAATTAGCAAGTCAAAATGGAAGTCCATAAGTCCATCTGGTCCTGCACCATGCATTCAACAATGGCTAAATGTTGATTTATCAAGGAATGCAAAATGAGTGGAGGAATATACTATTTGTACCAGAAAATCTTTTTCATTTTCAAGTCTTTGCAGATCAAAGACTTCTTCTTAAGTCGGGAGTGTGGCTATGAATTTATTGATTTTCAATAAATATTGCTTATAAGCACTTTTCTGTTTCTGTATGGATCTTCTACCATGTGGAACAGCCTACCACATCATCTCTACTTCAGACTCTCAGAGCTTTCTCATCCTGTTGTTTTGAACAAGTCACCTGCCAGCTTTATCTGATGCCACCCAAAATCTGGTCCAGCATGACACAACAAAACCTAGCAAGGAGGCAGCAGTTTTCCTGTGGGGTTCAGGCAGAATTTAGGTGCCTGGATGCTGAGGTCAGGCAGAGCTACAGAAGTCTCTGGCTGGTTAAAGAAAATAGGATGTGGTCTGAGTTACAGCCACTTCCAGAACTAGGCAGCTCCAAAGGTACAGTCAAACAAGAGTGTAAAACTGTAGATTTCAAGTACATAGGAAATGCATGAACTTTTCCCAATCAATTTGTGGGCCAAATTTTCACCCACAAGTAAGGTCAATTGCAAAAATCTTAGAGGAGCACAAGGATGAGGATAGTGTGGTATTATGCATCTTAATTTCATTTTCATGTCCAGTTAAGACAGAAGGAAAGGTGTTTGGTTTGTAAAATGTCACTTCTCTTTCAGTTTAGAAAACATTATGCCATCACATATAAAAGTCTGTGAACTGAAGGACCAAATGAGTTACAACACCCTGTGAAAATCTTCACATTAGAATTTTACCGCTTTCTGGTTTTTGCCTTAAAAGAACAGAAATCAAGCCCAAGTATTTCTGATGGCAGAGATGCAAGTGAATGTATAACGATTTGGAAAAGGATTGAAATATAACAGTATGAAATATCCTATTAACTCTTGCCCTAAGTTTTACATTTTTGGAAATAATTTAAACTAAACTCTTGAAGCCTGCTGTCTATGTTGTCATTACAGATTTTTTACTTCAGTGGATTATGACTTCTGGAAATTCACCCCATCACTGTTCAGCAGGGGATTAAACTACCACAGAATAAATTAAAGTGGGTTAAAAATGCCTAACAGAGTTTTAAGACCTCTGTATTATGCCAGTATCCTAGAGTGCTGCTAACTTTGAAATGAAAGTCTAGCTAGGTAAATAAATTTTGACAAGGATCTATTGTTCTTGTTCTACATTCCTGTAAGCCTTCTTTTATTAATATTAGCTTGCCATTTTCTGCATACATGTAGAAAGCAATATTAAATAAAATTAGATTTTATATGAAAGGCCACTGAGCAACATTTTAATTAAAATTTGCACTATAGTTTGCTTTTTGTGTAACACACTGAAGAAAATATCCTTTATCATATGAGTAGCCATATCTTCTGAAGAAAATGGAAAAGACTATAACTTGACATATCCTTGTACTATGTAATGGACAAGGCCATTGTGCACTATTAACATACTCTATTAATATTACTCATTTTCTAAATTATGTTTCCAGTCATCCGCTGTTAATGCAAAATTTAAATAAAATTACATCCACCCAAATAGTCTATTGCTTGTGTGTCTGATGCTATATTTTTTCCAGAGAAAAGCATTAGAATGTTGATACAGCTGAGACACATTCTGTTCAGATATTCATGTGTGCATCCTAGAAATCTGAATTTGAACAAAGACGTCTTTTGAGGAGATTTATCTCCCACTGATGTTGGCATTGTGCACTTTGCCACATGAAAGAATTTTATATCTATATGAGATGCTTGTGGGGGAAAAAATAAGGGCTCCCACAAGTACAAGAAATTCTAAAACAAAAATATAAATTAGTTTCATTAAAATTCTCAGTTCTTCACCATGAAGATCAATATGAAAAGCAGCTGAATATTTCAGGAACAACATTTTAAAATCACAGAGGAAGCTATTGCAATGTTCAGAGTTTGGCATACCTCTGCTAACTTTTATGCCTTCATCTTCACCTTGTGCCCTTGCTGGATACACATACTAACTTCTCAGGAGTCTTTTGTGATCTCAAAGAAAAAGGTTTTCCTCTCTTTGAATTTTAAGCAGATGTAGCAATATACTGCCTTTGTAACTGTGTTTGTTTAATAGACATTGATCATTCATTTTGGTCAGTGGATATCAAAATCTATTAAATTTGTTTCTGAGGAAAGAGGTGTATTTCTTTAAAGTTGGTCTGGTAAGGGAGGGAAGCATTAAGCAGCTATTCTATTGCAAGTGTATTCAATTAATTTTTACTGAGATTTTCTTGATGGTTTTGTCAAGGTCTGCTAATTCTTACAGGGGTATGCTCAGCGGTAAGCAGCATGTGGGCACCAGTTCTGCTAGGCAAGCCAAGTGCTGAACATTGTTTTCCTGGCTGTGACATACACAAACGTGTTGCACTGTTCCCAAAGTGCAAAGATGTCAAAGAAATATGGATTGGCCTGTTGGAAATCAGGAGACACCACATGTCATATATTTACAAGATCCAGGCA
The DNA here is from genome assembly GCF_021018805.1 of Prinia subflava. Taxonomy (NCBI): domain Eukaryota; kingdom Metazoa; phylum Chordata; class Aves; order Passeriformes; family Cisticolidae; genus Prinia; species Prinia subflava. Next base: position 128,019,325 of record NC_086247.1, read on the forward strand.
AAATTTAGTCTTGATCCAAATCTGAGCAGAACTCTATCATCAGTGTACATTTGCTCAGTCAGGATGCAGGGAAACCAAGCAGCCTCAATAAAACTCCTAGCCACACTTGCCTACAGAGCTGGGCTTTATGTGACTGGACACTGCATTACAAGAGACTTATTATGCCATTAAGAGGAATAGAGCTACTGAGTACCTGAAGGGGATACCATAAACCAATCTCTCTATACCCTATAAACTATTAATATTCAATCTATACAGTGTTTCTTTGTGTTAACTATCACTGAGCTTGCACAGACCTGTTTTAAGGTCTATGATGCCTTTCTGACCTGATACAAACAGATATTGTCAGGAAATTTACCACAGCAAAACAAAACAGAATAGAATACTCAATAGAAAATCAACATTGTCACTGCCTGATAGTAGTCTTGTATTTTCTCCTGCAATAGTATCACACCTAATTAAAAGTGAAAATTGATAGCCAGCAGGATTAATCAAATTCCATATGCAAATAGCTGGTTCATGAGAGCCATGGTCCAATTGCTAATACTATCACTAAGGTCATTAATTTAAATTGAGATGAGCTAAGAGTCCTTTGGGCTTTGACACATAAGCTGAAGGAGGTTATTCATTGCTAAGTTTTTCACACTGTAACAAAAAACTTAGCAAGAGAATACGTGAACATTGCTCCAGCATGCCAGATTCTAGGATGAGCAGAACTGTGAACTTGTCTATGGGGGCCATGAGTCTTCTCCTGAGTGGTTCTGATACATTATTTTAAATTCTTATTAAGATGTACTGAAGCAAGTTAAATATAAGACAGTTCAAGGTCCAGAAACTGACAATTTTGGGATTATTTTATGCCTACCGACTTTTGCTAAACACCTTTAAATAACAGAAAGACTTTTATTTTTTAAACAAGACTTGAGTATCAGTTTCATAAATCCTCCAGAGACTTTTCCAGCCTTCATAAAAGGTCCAGACATTTCCAATTAGCAAGAAATATTAACTCAGCTCATAAAGAGAATACTGCAGCATTGGTTATTCTAATGCAAATACAGTGCATTCTCAGCTTACCAGCTCACCTCAAAACTACTTCCAGTGTCTCAATCTATCACTGCATTTCTAGACAGAGTGACTAGAAGAAGTGTAGTCTTACAGGCAGATTATAATATAGTGCTACACACCTATAAGCTTTCTCCAAATGCTGATGGCAAAATTACTAATTACATAGTAGCAAAATGACTGCAGAGTAATAAAGTAGTGATGTAATTATAATTTATCCTATATAAAGAATAAAAACATAGCATTTATATACTCTGACCTTATATCCCAAGAACTTCTCAGGTATGTAAAAAAAAATTCAATTGGTCTATCAAAACAGGCTTAGACTAAAGTGAAACTTGCAAATCTTAGTTTCCAGAAGGCTTTTCTAAATTTAAAGAGAACATCTGGAAAATTAAAGAGAATGTCTGGAAAATTAAGGTTGAATCCTTACAAGTTTGGGCTTCATTACTTACTCAAGATCCTGTTCTCATATTCTTAGAGTATAAAAAATTCAGGTTTCAGGGACAATCAGGCATTATTTGTCTAAAATCTGCTCAAGTGAGGAAATGAGGTGGCACAAAAAATGGATAGATGAACACAAACTTTTCATGCCAAGTTTCAGAAAGCCTTCATTTTTTTTTGACTGATACATGGAGTCCACTCTGCTTTGACCTCAGACAGTTCTAAACATCACCATCTTGACCACACTGAAATATTTGAGCCAATTCTATCTGCATTTCCACTCATGCAGCCTCCTGCATGAACAAGATTTCAAAGGAGTGATTCAGACAGGATTTGAGTGCTTTGCCTTTCATAGAATAAACATTTCATCAAGGGCGGGTCAAGATCACCATTACAGTCATCCACTTGCCCAGAAAAAGCAAATAATTTTTTTCCATTGTCTCATCCTTCTATATCCTTGTGGCTGAGCAGCAGTACAAAACAATTTAACATTAGCAAGCAAATTTCATTTGTTATTTGCCAAATGCTGATACAAAAGATAAATACGAAAAAGCAATAATATCCTCATTCTAAGGCAGAAGGTAACACGTCTCTGCTATAATATACTTGCTAAACATTCAGTGAACTCATAAAAGCATTTAATTTAAATATAAATGCTTAGCAGTTCCATTTTTCAGGGAGTAAATGACAGTCCTGCTTGTGTATCTCTGATATGTATTTTCAGAATAGACATCCTTTCATAACCTACATTTAGTGTTATATATTATTACTGTTACTGCAATGCTCACAGACCTCCCTGTGGTCAGGGTTAAGGTGTACTAGACACTAAATGTATATAGTCACTGACCTAGAAAGATTTCTCACTGAAACAGACTCGACAAAGTCTAAGCTAAAAGAAGAAATATTAGTGATGTCCTAACTCAATTGCAGAGCTAAAACTTTGTACAAATCTCTGGACTTCTCTTTCCCATATCACATCCAGTACGTACTGATAAAAAGGTCAATTCCAATAATTGCTTATACATAATGCCACTAGCTGTTTTAAAAAGGATGTGAGCTCAAGGAAACAAAGTCAGTTTAGAAGTGAGTTGTGCCAACAAGAAGCCTGAAAACATTTGTAGACCATTAGGTGGTTCCAGTTTTGTACAGGAGCAGGAAAAACTGCCCTTGTTAATGAGAAATATTTGATTTGTTCCTCTGCCAAAAATGATAGGGAAAACAAACACACTCATGTCTAGTATGAATATCATTTTGTAAAACAACAACAACAATAAGAAATAAAATTGGATTCACAGTTTGGAAGACATTATAAATGTCTTTTTAAATATGAATCCTTCTGGTTCCCCTTTATTTTTCAGCAGTCCGTCAACACCAGCTCTGGGTAGTACATAAGCTAGCTAGTGAATAACAAGAATATTTTTCCATTGTTTCAAATTTACTATATTAACATCTAATTATATAATTTTTTTAACTTAGAGAGAACCAGAAGAACCTTACCTTATTCAAGTTATTACCTTTTTAGAGTGTTTTCTCTCTTAGTTTGCTCTATAAATAACTAAGACAAGAGACCACAGAACAGCAAGAAAAGTCTAGCTGGTATTTGTATAAGATACTTTAAGCAATTTATTTATCCATTGAAATTATTTGTCCATTTATCTTATGGATTTTATTGCTAAAATATGGAATAATTTTCATCTAGTATAATCCAGCAGAATTCCTAGATGAATTAATAGATTTCCTGGTAATTTCAGAATAGCTTTTCCTGAAAAACATCATGTACACAGATTTGGTCTAAAAGATATATTTACAAGAAAGACATTCTGTTACTCATGAGTTACAGGAGTATGAGAATACGAAGCTTTGGAATTTAAAATTTTACCATATCATGGTAGTAACCCTAGGCAAATGCCTGAATCCTAAGCCCCAGCCCCAAACCCTTACTCATTCTAAGCCCCTAACATACAACCTCTCACCTAATCCTAAACTGGTTGATGGCAAGAAAAGGAAGGGCAGGTCTATGTATTATACACATAATTTCTCTAAAACTATTTGTACACCTTAAAAATTATTCTGTACTTTGAGTAATGCAGAATCACATCTTGTTCCAGGTTCACGGACGACTACTTAAGTAATTTTTCAGCAGATTCATGTCAAATTAATCCAGCTGAGGATCAACCACAAATATTTAAAATTATCAAATAAACATTCCAGAGATAAAATGTAGCTGATTTTGCATTCAGAGACCTTCAAATAATTTTCATCTTTATTTTAGGCCTAAAATATTATTTGATATTACTCAGAGTGGAAGATTTTCAAACAGAATACAAAAATCTCAGACAGAAATACTGAAACTTTCAGCTTGTCCTTGAGACCGAAAATTGCAGTAATTTTGGCTATGGGGAATGGCAGTAGAAGCTGCATGGCAGTTCTCAGTGCCTGTTCAATTACTGTCCATTCTAATCAGATTGCTAACAAGGGATCATTAGGAGTTTGGTGTCTATGATGTAAAATACCTACTAGGAATTGGATTTTGATCATCACTTCATTTTACATCTGTTTCCCACTAACCAATGGAACGAAGATTGTTAATCACTCTTGACCTTTCCTGGACTCAGACTAGTAATTTAATTGCTAATCCTTACCGAGGGACTCCGAAGTACACTACAGAGCCCCCGAGGCATGCAGCTTGACCCTCTCAGTTCAACACTGGTTTTAACCAACAACATCATCAAGAATATACTCAGATGTGACAATGTTAATTGCAGCTTTGGCCGTAGTTTCCAGATGAAGTAGAAGAAACTCTCTAACTAGAAACATTAAAAATATCTGCTGAACTCTAGGTGATTCTACATGAATCAAAAAAAGTCTCTCCAGCCAAGAAAACCTTGCAGCCAAGACAAATCTTGCAGACTCACACTACTGCACTGTCAATTTGCTCCTCAGAAATGTCCAACTCCTGGCAATTAGAATTCTTAAGGGGCTGGAGAAAATCTGTTAGTTTTGGCTTGCTTCAAAATCTTCCCCCAGATGGTAATATAATTCCAAACCAGCTGAGATTCACTTTGTGTTGAATTTCATTCTAAAAAAGGATCATACAGAAAAAAAGAGGAACAAAAGCTTTTCCCCTCTTCAAATTTCAGTTACAACATGGAGAATTTTCTTTGAATCATTCTTCTGAGTGTGATTAGATTATTCTAAATTCTGTATCTCCAGATCTAAACTTTTTCCTTGATTATTTCCAGGTCTACATTCAATTATATTGCAGACGAACATTTGCTAACTGAGGGAGAAGAAACGTAGAGGCAGTATGGTCTATCATGCACTCAGGTCTTATTGCAAAGCTTAAAATCAGAAAAACACAAGCTCCTACCTGCACATTTTCTGCCAGATTAAAATCACATTAAACTGATAATAATTTTCCTGTAAATACCAGTGCCAAATACTGTTACAGTTTGATGCTTCTTACGTGTGTTTGTCAATATATATTGGTTTTTTACAGGATTTAGGGTCGTATTTGTAACTTTTACACTTTTGTAAGATTAGAAGCATGTTTGTGTTTTAAACCTGAGAAAGATTTCTGTACTGCACTGCATTTACTTTTCTGTAATACTTGGAGCTCATTGCCATTGCAAACTGGAATGCAGTGTCTACTGCCCTGAGATTGTACTGATTAATATCTCAGACAGAAATACTAGCAAGGTCCTCAAAGCAGACAAACTGTGGGCACAAAGTTTTGCAGCAGCTAATTATATCCACCTGTTACTAGACCTTAACTGGGGCACTGTGCAGCTCTGTGCTTACTGGTTCAGAAAACAGCTTGCACAGAGGACTGCACTGAATTTTTTGTAGTGTCAGAGCCCTAGTCTCTTCATTTTTATCCACTGAAAAATGTAGATCTTCCAAAGTAAATACAAGTCAGTGTAGTTGTTTACTGGAGGGAGCCTTTTCCCATGTAAACTGAGTTCAGGCTTCACAGAGGAACACATTAAAGGTACCACTCAGTCTGATGGACTAACAGCCACTTGGGTTGCATCTCAAGGGATAAAAAGAGAATGCTGGTGTTCTAGTATAAAAATAGAATCATTGACTGCACGTTAGAGGAGTTACGCTGCCATAAAAAGAAATTCTAATCTGTTCCACACTGAATAGCCCAGTCAATCGCAACTTATTAAATGAGTAATTGATACTTGTCAGGATTGAGAACACTTCCCATTTTCTGCATCTTGATCGTACTAGACAGGCCTACACAGGTAACAAAATAAATTCTTTTGGGCAGTTTAAGCCAAAAATTAAAAAACTCCCTCTGCCCTAAGATCTTGGCAAGAGACATATGCAAGTCCTCACAGAAAGCTGACTGAGAAAGTGTGTTGTGTCAAAAATATTTCTTTGACTAAGAATTTGCAAACTTTCATTTAACAAATCACACACCAACTTTCTGAAGCATTTCAGTGAACCATCAAAACACAACGTGAGCCATGAAAAGACCCAGGACTTTTGAACCATTCCCAGCCCTCTCTCTGTTGCTGCAGCTCCTCCAGGAAGGCAGCTTGCCAGCTTCCACAAACAAATCCCCAGCACAAGGGTACTGAGGTATTGGATGGCGGCAGTCAACAGGAACTTGTGGCCAGTGTGCCAGGCCACCTGTTCTAGGGGGGATCAAGCCATGGAGAAGGGTTGAATTCAATTTCCTTAGCAATTCTCTTTACACAGCTTCCCAGCATTTATCAAATCTCTGCCACCTGGAGAAACTCTCTTTATGTCTGGCAGAGAGAGAGAACAATGAAACAGAGTGTGTTTCCTCATCCCCATACCAGATTGACACTGGAAACCCCTAAGTAACTACTACAAATATTACAATGGAAATACACTTTTTTCTCTAAAGAATGAAGAAATTTCTGGCAAAGACAAAAAAAAAAAAAACCAGAAAAAAAACACCAAACAAACAAACAAACAAAAAAACCAAAAAAAAAAAAAAAAACAAAAAACAAACAAACAAACAAAAAAAAAACCACAAACAAACCAACCACAAATGCTCATTAATTTCTGTGAAAATTAATTAAAACTTCAGGGGGCTGAATTAGTGAATCAGATGCAGTCCAGAGGGAAGTTTCTATCCACTGTTGTCTCATGTTATTTACCACACTAAAGATCAAAAGTTTACAGGAACTTAAAATTATTCACCACAAACTTAGTATTCTTCTTCTTAGTACTAGTATAGTCCAAAGTCAATTATCTCAGCAACAAATCTACAGCAAATCATAACAAAGACAAGTCTATATGAAAATCACTTTCTTCATTTACTTCACAACACAGAGAACAATAAATATGTTATCCATACTTGAGAAAACTATTTAAGTTATTCAATGCTAATATTGATCATTTATAAAATGTTACAATAATTAATTACGTGAATCTTATTTTGTGTGGGAACACAACATAAAAATAATATTCTTTTGAAATACTGACCTGTTCCTAAAGGTGTCTAAGAACTTTACAATAGAAGCAAGTCTGTCAACTGCATCAGAATTATCAAAGTACTGAAAGTTACATAATTTTCTCATGGCAACTCAAAAATTTTCTAAGTGTTGTTTTGACTGCAAAACTGTAGAATTGTCAAAATGAATCCAAGAAGAATCAAGGACAGTTGTGTTGGATTCTCAATGAGAGTAGTAATTCAAATGTGGTCCTGGCAGAAAAGAACAGGCAATAGAATTTTTTTAAGTAGAATCAGTTTGAAGTTAATAAGTATCTGCTTTGATTAGAAATTCAGGAAGTAATTGCAAGATTAAAAATAGAAAGTACATATAAGTACTAGCATATTTTAAAAGGAAACATGTACATTTAAATACAAATTACTTTTTTGCCCTACTACACTACTGAATTTGGTGAAATGAAAAATGAGACAAGACAGACAAGAGTACAAAGCATCCCAGTGCTAGTCCATCACCGGCAAAGTCGCAGAGAGGAATGAAGGCTTATAGTTGGTGTGGACCCGTGTGACACTTTCTGGAGAAGCAAGCTTTTTATTCAGAAAAGGAACAGATGTTTTGGCAGATAGCATAGAAAGAATCCTGTCAGAGACTATAAACTAGGCTTGAAGGGGAAAAAAAGAGTCTGGAAAAAATGTGAAGTATAAAACAAAAGAACCAAAATGACATGGATAAAATAGAAATGCAGGAAGAAAGACAAGGGCTTTGTTAAAATTGAAAAGAGAAAGTAAATGTGCTCAACTCTTTGTAACTTTGGAAGAAGTTTTGAGGCAAAAAAAATGAAACTTATCTCTCTTCCACTGACACAGCTCATTGCAGCATGACACTGGGAGATTAATTTTATAGCTCCAGACAGAAATCAAATAAAAGGAAGAGTCAATGCCCTTTTTAAGCATCAGTAGAGAAAGATCACAAGTACACAGCCAATATTAAAATGCAGCCAAGTTTTATGGCCAACATTTAAGTAGATTTGTACTGGAAGAACAAAAAATAACCAACTGTGTAAATGGAGATGGGCATACTACCACCTCACTTGCTCTGCACCCAGAAGTTTTCCTCTTTTATTTCTTAGCAGTAAAGAGCTCTTTCTGAACCAAACAAATATGTTTAAGAAGACTTGAAACTCAAATTCCTCAAGCCATTTCCTGTCAATAACTTCAGTCTTCATAAAAAGAGCTTTGTAAGGAAATTCTCAGCCTACTCCATTCTGACATCTGCAGCTGCTGTACTACATTTTAAAAAACCCTTTTTAACCTCCAAGAATAGCCTTTTCAAAAAAAAATATACACTGTTTTCAAGGTATCCAAGCCAATTATGCACAGCTCTGTCCTGCCATCTGCTAAGAATGAAGTACCAGCCAAGGATACCACAGCACCACAATTGGTACAGACATCTAAGTGGGAAAAAATGTGGCCAGACTAAGTTGCACTCCCAGCTAGCTGTGCATCTGCTGTGTTGACACTGATACCTGAACAAGTAACCACAAAAGATTCAGGTACTCTATGTCAGCTGTTTCCCAGTTAGAGCCCACACACCCATCCTTATCACGATGTAAATTCAAGGCAGTTCAAGATCACTTGGGAATAAACAATAACAAAAAAGTTACCATAGGAAAAAACCAAGAGCATAGATTTTTTTAATTAAAGAATACTCAAGTTTACATTTTAAATTCTACTGCAATAAACTTCCAACATCCAAAAATGATACCACCTGGCCTGGAGGGATGCAGCTTAAGGTGCAGTCCCTGAAAAAATCCTAAAGATTAAATTAAATGTTTAGATGTTGTCCTGAATCACTGTTTCTATGAGGAAAGACCCATACAGTAACACTGACTGGAGTAAGAATTAGAAATTTAATATTGCAATGAAAGTTACATAGTTATGTCTTTTGGATTGTAACCTCTATATTGAGTCATTAAAGAGGTGCTGTTTCTCACACAGCAAGACATAGAATATCTCTGTAAAAACAAGAAACCATGAAAAAGTTTACAGTCAGAAAAATATACAAGGAAAAGCTGCAAGGAAATGAATACAAAGTCCCAGTAAAACTGACAGGAAGAAATAAGAAGGTTCATCTGGATAGAAAATTGACCGTATAAACACTTCTTTGCATTCCATATATATTTCCATCAGAGGTTTCCATTTAAAATGTTCTCAGTCTGCAGTCAAAACCAGATTTTCCTGTCTGATGGACATGAAAGCTCAAATTCACCTCTGCAAATTAACTATGTTCTTTCCGCTTCATACATCATCTATTATGTACAACGTTATTTCTGGAATTGTATTGTAGCTTACAATTTGATGATTATGGTACATCAGGGAGAAGAGAATGCACCTTGCTCTGCCACAGCTACATTTTTATTGACTCCACAGCACTGAATTGGGAAATTTCTTTTTGTCAGCAAACTAAGCAGGTCTGACTTGGAAGATTTAAAGGCTGCAGATCTGGCATCTGTGATCAGTTGATGCCTGCAATGACAATGGGACAGCAAAAAGAATCTGCTTAGTCTAGGAGGCTGCTGCAACTATTTACAACTGAAACACTAAGGGGTAATAGTGTACCAGATTTTGCCATCATTTTCTCTAGGCTGAATGTGTTTCTTAGTGAAAGGGAAGACTTTCTGCACTCTCACCTCCAACCCACCTCAGCATTTGCAGCCTGTTATTCATTACTAACCAACAATACAAAGCAATCTCCCCAGTGGTTCCCAGTGAGTCTGTGGATTTTGGGTTTTGTGATATATGATCTATCCTTCTTGGTAAAGTCTCTAGCCTCCCAGTTTAGACCTTCAAACTCCAGAACCATGAAACATAATATTAAGATCTCTGAGCTTGCTCTCTCACAAATGCTCTGAGGCCTCTAGCAAGTTCTTTCCTCGTCCACCCCTAGACTTCTCAAAATCTTCTTTGACTCTGAAAACTGGGGTTTTCTCTCCTGAGAAGCAAATTCTTTGCTGGTGAGGTCTGATTAAAAGTAGGTCTCTTGCTATGTAAAGAGGAAACAACAGAAACCATTTCTTACTGAAGGAAAAGCCATGAGTCCAAAATACCAAAGGACAGTGGGATTGATCGGAAGGACAATGAAGTCTTTCAATTAACTTTGATAGACTTTGGTCTTAGGTCATCAATCAGCACTGTTAAGAACTGTGGATCTTGTAAGAGGTATTGTACTGAAAAAACAGAGAAAAAATACAATCTTGACATTTCCATTAGACAGGAAAAACTCAGGGGATGTACTCACAGCCATATCACAGTTGCTAGATTATAATAACCAGCTTTATATTTAAATAGAGCAGGTCAATGACAAATTAAATATGGAACTAATGGCATTCTGTTCATCACTAAGTTTTATGACTTATTGTTGCCATAATTGGTGGCATACACGTTTTAATTTTCATTTTAGAATTACTCTGGTTAAAATAAAGAGAGATTTCTATGTATTCATTTCCAGAATTATTAGCCCATATATTTTTATATGGACATTCTCTGTATATCAAGATATAACTAGAAGATTTAAAATTACATAGAAAATCGAAATTTTGGTATCACAGATTTTGTAATTTTTTTACAGAAGGCTAAAATAATTTGTATTCAATCGAGTATTTATTGAACTTTAATGTTCCTTGGGGGTTTTACTGTTATTACATAAGTAATTATGTAAAAAAAAATAAGATGAAGGTCTCAGTGATTGCTACAGCTGCCACTGACCAATATTTAACTCCATCTGGCACCAATGCCACCGTGGATCTGACGCGTGCAGAGCCTTCTTGGTACCACTGAACCCTCAGAACATTTCAAGGAACCATCACCTCTGAAAAGGAAGTCCCAGGAACATATACACGCAAAGAGATGCTGTCTGGCTAGAAAACCTTTTCAAAATGTGGCCTGATTTTTAGACTGTGCAATAGACAAAGCTCCTTAAAGTCATCAGGACTTATACACTTCTCTCCCTTAACTTTTAATGAGACCGCTACTTAAAACAATTAAATGCCTTTCCTTTCTGAGTTCTGCCTGTAAACAAATACCTTTCTGAACATGAATATTTAGCTGTCACTCTTCTCAAGGGCAGAAGTGACCCCTAAATATCATTAATTTCCTGTCTCTCAGTTTCTATTCACCACTTTTAAGTCTACCAGTACTTTCTATTGTAACATGATGTTGCCTCTACTTGTATAGGTTCTTGGGTTTCTCATCTCTGGGACAGACTCCACCTGCCCCTGGAGTTTTGCTAATCTTTAGACATTCTAATATCCTGATCATCTGTTCAGGTATGGTCTTGATTTCCCTCAGTATTTCTTCTTCCTCTCATAGGAAATTTACAGCCGTTTCCAGCATCTGTCACCCACCCACTTGTGAATGTTAAGGAAAATCATTAATTTAATGTTTGGAAGTTCTGTCCATTAATTATGTTAGCTTTTTACTCCAGCTACCTTTGTGGACTTCCCATGCAAAGTACTTTAAAATTCCTTCACAAAACAGCTCAGCATGTCTTTTCTTATGTTGACTTTTCTATAGGATTAGGCTTCCCACAAAGAATATGTATTTGCCTTCCTCTTCTATTAAAGCTAAAATAGAAATCTATTATGTGCACTAGTTTTTTTCAAATCTCCAATTAACTACCTGGTCTCAACTGTGGCATGTGCTAATTGCTTTGATCATCAGTATTAAACCCCTGATTTTCACGGAACCTAACCTTTTTTCTGCAAGCATTTTAATATAATCACTGCTGAAACTGAACTTTTAATTGTGAGGATTATTTTAAAAATCAAAGTAACCAGACTTGAAGCTTTTGAAAAAATGTAAGGGCATGGTATAAGTATGTCTCCAAGAAAACCAAACAGAAGTTTCTGTTGCTCTGACTGCTCATGCTCTATTTTTGTATATGTTTATTTTTTAACTTTTTTTATTGCCCTCATTTGGACAAAAGATTTTTATCTTTCCATACTAGAAAAGACACGCTGACACAATTTGCTTTCAACACCAGACAGTGCTTCCCTTTTAAATATAAAACTTATCACATGTTCCTCTAGAAAGTTAGATCACATCACCTGCTTCATAAACAAGTCAGTGTGCAATGCAGTACACTTGAGCCTAAATATTTTTGGTTATTTCTGCATAGCACCTTCAGTGAATGCCCACTGATGTTCACCCACAAAGGTCTTGTCCGCACTGTCATAATCCACTTCAAATTTCTACTATCATAACATCTGTTCCTCTGTTTAACTCTGATCCCTGCACACAGAATCTAATGGAACCAAAGTGCCAGCCTTTTTAACCAATGCCTGTTTATGATTTTTTAAATAATCAGATATAAGCTATTTGCCTTCATCTTCAAATTCTTCCTCATTTTCATACTACCTATCATCTCCAATGAGTTCTGTCTCCAGTTAGACCATAATGTTGGCTTCCATTACCCATTTGTCAGATATTTTTAAACAAGCTCCTCTGTGATTTTTTCCAAACATCTGCCACACAACCTCATTATCTTCTTTCAAATCCCTCATTAAAACTCTCTTGCTGTGATGCCTACAAAAAAACATGAGAAAATGTTTAAGCTAATAATGCGCTGAGATGCTTTCTCTCATACTGACCAACATTTCCTCATTGTTTCCTTGTGCTCCTTCAGCTGTCTCAATACATGTGTTGTCTCTTATATTTGAATCATAATCTCCCCATGTGGTCCTGGTTTATGACTTAGAGCTCTTTGGTGTTGATGATATAAATAAGAATCAGAAGAAAAGGCTTTTCCCCTCATTATACTTTGCTAGCTCCTGCAAACATGTTCACACTTCTCTTTTGTGTTAGTTTCTAGCAAGTAATTATAAAAAGCACCTCTAATATAACCTCAAAATCCTCTCTCCCTTTTCAGAGGGGAACACCCAACTGAAGGACTAATTCATTCTCTATTTAAAAAAAAAAAAAAATTGAAAACGGGAACTATGGGTAAGATGGAAAAGCTAGTGTTTCAGCAGACTTTTTTCCATAGAGGATAGAGAAGTTCAGCCCTGTTTTCTCTCCATCTTGTTCCTGCCCCTTAAAACAGTATAAAAAGGATTCACTTCAAGGGAAAGATGACGACTTTCCTAGGGACTTGCAATTTCCTTTCTTCCTTCTCTGACTGCCATTGTTTGCTGGGTATAGCCCAAGTCCTGCTGCTTTTGAAGGCACAGATTCCTGCTCTGGCACTTCTCATGGAAAGGATTTTCCTTCAGGATGGGAAAGAACTATTTTTCCACAGATAATGGAGAACAGAATGAAAAGTGAATATTTTTCTCATCACATATTTCACAGTCTCTCAGTTTAGCATTATGTCCATTCTCAGATCTTAAAGTTATTTGTAATCTCCTCTAGTACATGCACCAAAAGCAGCAGCTCTTCATCTGCACTAGAAGGAGCTCTTCCCGAGAACTGAACCTCCTCTGCATGGATTTCAGAGTTACAGTGAGGGATGATGTTTCCACTTTGGCCTTTAAGTCCTCTATGCATATCCTAGGTATCCTATGTCTTTAGTCACTGAATTTTTCCCTTTGCATCTTGTCTCTTTTTGTCCTTTTTACTAGATTAATACAACACTTATAGGAATGACCCTTGTTCACAAGAAGGATACTTATTTCCCTGGTCTGACACATTATCATTGCAAATAGTACACAGAGGTGTAGAAATTGGTTTAGACACATACTATCTATTAATGTGCTCAGCAGATATCTGTCTATCAGCTGGAGAACTTTAGCACCTTTCTAACAAGAGATACACAGGCAACAAAAATATATAAATTTATACACCTACCCACAGACATCAGTAAATCATACAGCAATTGCTGATTTTGAGATGTAAGCAGTCAATTTTGACACCTGTATGTTCCATACAGACAAGAACATACAAAATCATGGGGTTTGTATTGCTCCAATGACTTAGGACTTTGGCAAAGCTTGATACTAAATTTTTCCTGTGTTTCCATTTTGTTAACAAAAACCACCAACAATGCAAGCTATGAAATTATATCAGTTATGTTCATGAATGACACGATTCTGCATCATATCCTTTTATTCAATCTGAGTTATGGGACAATGATTTAATTATGAAAATTTAATCAGTCATAGAGTTCATTAATCCCATAGCACATCCACTGCAGTGCAAGTACTGGGCAGAGCCAGAGGCCATTCTAGCACAGAAACAGTTTGGAGACAACATGGAGCAGGTGGAATCTTCACCTCTTCTGGATGCATTTCAGAATTGTAGCTATGGAGTTTCTTTGTGCTCCTAGGGGAGTGAGACAGTTCCATGCTGTTAGCATAATCTCACTCTACAAAGGCAGCAAATGCAAATGTACTGTCCCCTCTTTGATTTCACGTTGACAACATTGTGTCATGGCTGATCAACCAGTCTCCATTTAATTGGAATTTCCTATCTCAAGTGAAATTCAACTCTTTACAACTTTCACAACAGAAACCTGTTGGAAAAATAATAATAGAAAATGCAGCTGAACAGGAAACTCTGTTTTGCATAGTTAGCACCCACTAGCCCCTTACTAGCAGCTATGCAACTCTGAGGGACACATTACAAAAGAATGGAGTTTCTCTCCATGCAGCAAAGAGGTTTTCTTGTTATAAACACTGCAGAAGCTCAGCTTTGGAAACCACTGTGTAAGGACTTTTTCTTTCACATGAACATGGCTAGCAGACTTCTTGTCTTAGCCCAGGAGAAAGCTACTCAAAGCAAACAGTTTCATCTTAAAATGCTGAACCACTTTGAGAAGAAACTCAAATACTTTTGGGGAAAAGAAATCTAAACCAAACCAAACTAAACTAAACCAAACCAAACCAAAAATCAACCAATCAACAAAAAAAACACCAACAAAACAAAAAACCACAAACTAAGTACATAATCTTCCAGAATTTCTCTACTTTTTTCTGGGTTTTTTCCATGGGCTTTGATCACTTTTCTAATATCAATTCCAGCATATACCAATATCAACTTCAAGCTGTCTCCAAATTCAAGAAGATATCTTTACCTGAAATTGTGCTCTGATTTAGCAAGAAACGACCTTGCAAGACAGCATGATGGGCAATTTAAGTGAGCTGAGGAAATGTTAATTAACAAGAGATTAAGATATTAGAACTTGGTTTAGATTATTTGTGTCATGCTATGAATAAAAAAAAATGGAAAAGGAATAATGTGATCATGTAACAAATGAAATTAAGGAGGAGAATCAATTACCTGATCTACAGTCTATGGATCCAATTTGAAGCTATGCACCATTTACAAAGATCTTCTGAATAATTCACCCAGGGGAAAAAAAGTTCAAAAAGTGCTGTCCAATAAAGCACAGAGCTTTACAGTTCATTTAAGCTATGTTTCTTTATGCACAAGTACCCATATCTCCATTATGCATCCAAGGGTGCACAATCACAAAACAAGGTGGACTGTGACAGAAAGGGACATGACCTGTTCCAGCACATAGTGCTCATTTAGTTGAGGAAAAGTAAAATAGGTATAAAATGTCAAACTGCCTGACGTATCCTAACTTAAAATAAATGCTCATTACCTTTGATGGTTTTATTGAGTTTTGCTGCAAAAAAGGATAAGGAAAAATGTAACCACTTAGAGAAATTTCCCAAGAAAATATATTTATGCTGAACCTGAGACATGCAATTTGCAGGTTTTGTGGCCCCACATATCTTACCAACATTTTTTACTGATCTGCAAGGTAACATAAATGGTCACCAGTAAAGGCTTTTGATCACTCAGATTTCAAAGGAAGTAATAACTAGCAAACCTATAGATAATTAGACAATACAAATCCAATAGGACAGTTTAGTAAGTTGGAGTAAAGCATCAGAAGGTATTTTTTAAAACCTCCCAAAATTTTATGAGCAAGGGATTGTCACAATCTTACATCACCCCATGATCTACACCACCTGAAACCACTGGATAAAGAGGAGGCTGAGTCAGCTGAAAGTTCCCATCACCTTGGCATCTTTAGAAATTTTTAGTAAAAGGAAAATTTCATGGAAAAATATTGTAAAATGTTACTTTGTGTATTTGACAATGGCTTAAGGTCTGCAAGAACATACTGTCTACAATTTCAAGAGAAATGTTGATAAATTGTACTCAGTTGATAGAAGAACCTTCAGCATGCTTAGCGGATCAGATCTTCTCATAGCTAAATACTCCAAGAGCTCAATGCTTTTGCAGAAGGTTAGGAATCTACAGCTTAAAAGAATGTAAATGGGAAACGGAAATTCAATAATTATGGCTTCTCTGATCTACAGTAAACAATGATTTTTAGGAGTCATCTCCAAAACCTGAAAAAAAATGAACAACAACATGAATAAAAGCCATCAGCCTTGGAAAAAATTAGGAATTAGAAATGTGAAACATCTGATCTTACATAGGCCAAAAGTTCCTCAAACTCTTATTGCACAAGCAAAGCAGAATTGTGCACACATCACATACTTCTTAGATATAAGATACACAGAAATAGAGAAGGATCAACATTCACAATGAAAGAAAGTCTATGAGACATGAAATGGGAACAGTTAAAATACATTATCAACAGAAATACCTCTGAAGCCATTAGTGGACAAACATTCAATTAAGATTAAAAGGAGATAGCTCAGTATTGACTTCAGCAATATATCTACTTTCACTGAAGAAAAATAAAGATTATTAGATGATGAATGCACTGAATATCTTCAACAGCTGTAAGATGGCTTACAGTTTCTACAGTTTTAGTACAGGAAATGAAGAAGTTTAAAAAAATGGAAATAATATAAGTGTTTCATGATATTGAAACTAGATTGCTTTGAACAGATTTTTAAAATGCCTTTACAGAGTACTGCATTTTCTGCTGCAACTACTCACCAGCATTGGCAAAGGGCACAGATGGAGTTACTATTATCAAGACTGATCATGCACTTACTAAGTCCAGATAGAAATCTTTGCCTCTTGGCATAAAAAATCTAGAGGGAGATAAGAGTAACTCATATGACTATCTTGTAAGAGAGTCATAAAAAAATTACATAGTAGAGAAAATACAGAAGATATGAGCACATACAGAAGACATTGTCTTTAAACAATTCAAATTATGCACACAAATGGGAAGTATTGATTCAGGAAAAAAATCTGGAGTCTGCTATATGAAATTGCAGATGTGTTTATAGCAAAAAGACAGACATTAGGAAAACAAAGGACAACACAAAAGGAGAGCTCCCCAAAATACATCCAGATGTAAATGAACAACTTTGACCTAATACGCAACATGGCCAGCATGCTCGTGTAATCTATAGAATCAGAAAATACAGAATGTGAAAAGGCTGAAGAAGAAACCGCAAGTCTACAAAGACAATACAGAACTTCAATGAAAGAATGAATCAGAATAAATTTACTAAAAACATGAGTATCCTTCATGACTTCAGGACACATGTAACTGCACAAAGAATACCATGTTCACTCTTGGATCCTTGGTGCAGGGTCCAACCAGCTGGGGGCAATCCCCTGGAGTGCCATGAAATTGTCTAAGGTGCAAAAGCAGATGACATATGCAACTAAAGAAACCAGGTTCAGTCTAGAAAAATGTGTAAGGAAGGACCTTACACACTTTCTGGCCAAACTACCATATGACCTTATTGTCAGATTTCTACTACCTAAAAGGGAGATATAGAGAAGATGGAGACAGGCTTTCCTAGGAAATTTTGTATGAAAATAAGATAAAAAGAGAAATTCCTGTTGAATATGGTGAGAACAAGAGTGTGATCAAACATGGTAACAGTTGCTTGAGAGACTGCAACACATTTATTTACAACACTGGACTGAAACCAGCCCTGATCAATCTGATTACCTTGAAACTTAGCTCTGCTACGAGGAGCAACACGTTGAGGTAAATGACTTCCAGAAGGCAAAAACAAAATACAGAACTGTGGTTTATGTAAGCCCCCGCTCAGATCAAAATTAGAAACAAAATTCAAAGTTAAAGACAGACTGGAAACACTTAGCTATATTGAAAAATCTGTTTCAAAATCTGAGAAAGAAGAGTTAACTGATAGTGAGAAGCCGGAAAATTTTAATAAGAGTTTAGGTGAAAAGTTGAGAGGCAGAGGTAATTATTAGCTGATTATTAGCAAAGAAATACAAGGAGGTTGGTGTAAGAAGAGTGACCCTTACCGTTCCCTGAAAATCTGTAGCTACAAGACCTTTTAGTATCCAGTGACACAAGAAATTTTGCTTTCCAAGTTTGCCTTAAAGCTATTTCATACCTTTACTGCATTAGGCCTGAAAGTTCAGAGAGAGAAGGATTACTTTGTGAAAAGCATTCCCCTACTAGAAAGTGTATTTTTATAGCCATTACTGGTTTTCTGTGGGGGTTCATTCAAATGTGAATTTGTTGTTAAATAATACCAGTTCCTATCCCCATGTTCCCTAAGGGCTTGGGTGTGTTAGGTGAAATTATATTTTATATATATATATATATATATATATATATATATACACATTATATTCTGGGAAATTCAAATACAAAATCCAGGGCTTTCAGTAGTTTCTTTGGAGAAGATACTTTCTATGGTGTGATGGGGAGTATTGGCAAGCTGTACATTTGTTCCTCAGGCAAGAGTGGACCTTTTCAGAGGATTATAGTTTGTAGAGAATTTGCTTCTGGTGACTGAATTTAAGGAGTCTGAGACGGTTCAAAAATTTTACAGGGGTATCAATGCATGAAGAAAAGAATATCAATAATAAGAAAGTCTGATAAAATAAAAATTAAAATAATCTTATTAAAGGAATGGAAGTAGGGAAATATGGTAGGAGTGCTTAGACAAGCCCAGTGAAGAAAATGAAAAGGCTAACAACAAATGGCCACCTTCCAGGCGGCTGAGCCAAATTTTAAAGAGATTCAAGAGGCAATCAGAGCTCTTAGGAATAACAAGCACCAGGTGTCAACAGTGTGGCCACTGAAATGTTAAAAACCAGAAGCTTTAATCTTAGAGACCTTATCTATTTTTTTTTATATGGAGGTCTATGAAAAAGCTAAGGGAACTGAAGAAAGCAGGCATATTTGTAATTTCAAAAAGGAAGACAAAATGTAAAGAGACAGTCTGCTTTCTCTACTCATTATGATTCACAGAATCCTAGCTTTAACACTTTTATATAGATTTTGCCCTTAGAGGCAACAAACAATAGGAGAATGCAAGTGTTTTCAGGCATATATAACATTTCATAAATCTCATCTCTATGTATCAGACGTTTTCAATGCTTCAGTGGCAAAGAAAAATTGTAGTATGATCAACATACATATTTAAATAGATTTTAAGGTCTATGTGATATCATTCTCCAACATGGTCTGTGTACTGCAGTGAAAGAGATGCCTAATAAAATAGTTAGAGTAGCCCAGTTGTCTTTACATGACTGAAATTTAGACTATGGCATAGGAAATTCCTACACAATTGGTCAACAATATAAGATTATGAAAGGCAAAACTGCGTGTGGAACAAGTCTGGCATGAACTTGTAGGAAGATTATCAAATAGGGTAGAAAAAAAATAGGTCTCAAGAAAATTCACTAGCAGATCATACAGTCAGAATTCTGTGAAAATATTCCAGTTAAAAATTTTCCAGTTAAAAATATATAAGTGGATCTTATACCAGTATTTGATAACCACATAAAATGCTGATGAAGGAGGAGGCAGAAAAATATGGCAAGTGTTAATAAGAATCTGTAATGTCAAGGTGATGATAAGAAGAAATGAGAATCTGAACTTATTGATATAACAGTTCGCCTTCTTCACTGAAATGATAGTTTCATGAGTACAACTTCAGTCAACACACAGGATAAGTAGAAACTCAGTAGTGAGTTGAGTTCATTCATTGAGCAAGAGCTTCCTTTGTTATGGTGGGTATTTATGGCCTGTCCTTGACCATAACTTGTTGAAGGTAAGTTTCTGAATTATTGTTAGACTTGACACTGTTACATTAAAATTTTCCCGATGCCCAGTTTTAATACTCAAATGCAAGATACAACAGTATTTTGTCTCTATTTTGTTTGAATTTAATACAAGTTACCTACCTCAATAATTTCTGCTCTCCCTTTTGCTTTCAATGACCATTTCATGCCCTTCTTCTTTATCTACTAATTATCGCTCTAGGCAACTGCTAGATCCAGTTACAGTGAGTTCATTACTAGGTTTGATTTGAAGATTCACATTGTTTTTCAAAATCATCAGCAGAAGAATCACCTTATATCTCATTGGAGATTAGCATATCTTGCTACAGAACACATCTTATCGTTGTCCCTTTTTAATATACAATTTCTAATAGGGATAAAGCTGCATATTGAGCCAAAAGAAGGATGAATAGGTCATTGACCTTGGGAAAGGATCATATGCAGAATTCAGGTCTATCACGTAGCATTTCATCATTGTGCGATTTTATTCAAGAGGCAAAGTTTGCCCCTGCTCTCTTTTCACAGATCATTAATAGCTTTTTAATCAAGAAAAATTAGCTGAAGATAGTGTCATTTGACTAGAGCTATAAAATGATCTTTATAAATGTCTCTGAACAGTGTCTAAAACTAAAAGATCTCTCCCACTGTTCTTTTATTTATTTGCTATTTCTGTCTACTTTAATGGCTGGCTACAGTGTTATGAAAATTACAACTGACTATTACAGCTGAGGAAAGAGTTGATGTATCTTTTGAAATAAGAGAATGAAACTCATCTTCTTCTAGTTCTTTCTTAAAACAAATATTGAATGTATAGATCAAGTCATAGAATGCCATAAAATTAAACAAATCGTTTTTATTGGGCCAAAATGAAGAAACAAAATCAGAATCCAATTGTGTTGCCAATAAGATTTTTCTAATCCTTCAGCATTTAAATCATAAATCATTCAATTAAATCTCCTCTTTTAAAACTATATACTTTCAGAAATTTTGTTTTAAATTCAAATCTAAAAACATAAATTATACTACATTGACAATAATAGACTGTACCTGCAAATGAAGAGTGCCATTTATGTACAAAGACTAAATGTTTTTCTTTCAGAAATCAACCCAGAGGCAACAGGATTTTCTATTTAAATTAGCTATTTCTGAATAAAAGTGTAATTTGGGGGGGTATTTATTCAAACACTCGGTATATAGTAATGATGCTAAGACAGAAGACATTTAAAGCTTGAAACAAAATTCCTCTGTTCATCTAAACATTTTATTTGTTTTAATTTAGAGAGTAAAATTTTCCCTCCACCCAAATCTTAAAAATTCAAGATGTGATCCAAATTCCTAAATAAACACAATATAAATTATGCAGATGTACTGTTGATCACCTAAATAAATAACATCACTGCACTATTAGTCTAATCTGAATTTTAGGAGATTACCTAATTTTCACAGCATCTGGCAGTTTGTGGCACCAGACAGGAGCATACACTTCAACTTCCATCTTGCAACTACACTGTTTACCTGGTAAAAACCACTTAAGTCTAAAAATAAAAAGAGTACTAGCAAAGGTCTGAGTATATATCTACCAATGATATATCTGTGTTATGAACTCAATATCTGTGTTATGAACTCAAAAAAGGTTTTCTCTAGATGATATCAAGATCAAACTCCAGAGTGGAACATATTACAGCTAAAGGTAAATCACAGTTGTGTGTTGAACCTGAAGTAAACCCTAGAAGTTTACGCTAGCCACTCCCCCCAGGAGGCCAGCTGTAGGGTTTCATCACATCCCCTGGGAATGTTTTGGGTTGCACAGAGAGAGTGCACAAGTGGAATACAAACAAAAGACTCTAACCTTGGGGTTAATGCTGTCATCACTTAGCTTTTTAACTCACCCTGAGGAGCAGCACAGAAAAGGACAGCTTGAAGGTATCTTCTGCATAAGTCAGTTGGTGTGTAGCTCTAAGTAACCCCCACAGACCTATTACTTGAAATTTTCCCCCTGCAGCCCCCCAGAGTTCCTGGGCTAACTCAGATCCTAGAGAGCTTCGGAGGAATATTTCAGGGACAAGGCAAAAGATTCCAAAAGAGGCTCTAACCCCCAGATGTAGTCCAAGACGTTTATTCTCAATGGTTTCCAGGGGGGAAAGAGAACGAATGAGGAGGAGCAGGGCCTTATCTAGACTCCTGCCAAGGAATAGATTGTTGGAGCTCAGCCAATAGGGTCAGAAAGGGGAGGAAGGGTTAAACTACATGGTTACAGACTCCAGGGGTCTCTGGGGAAGGAAAAAACCATTCCCCAGAGAAATACAACAATTGCTAAAGGTAAGTTGTTCTTTTCTGAAACAAGTAGAGGGTGCTTGAATTGCTGTCTCAGTTAGAGAAGATCTTGGTCAATGGCAGCTTCCAGAAAGTGTTCCCCACTAGCACAGCCTACCTTGGATCTCGGATGACCTAAACAAAGGCGGTGCCTGAATTGAAGGGTCTCAGCTTTCAAAATTGCGCCCTATGTGAAAGGAAAAGCCTATTGTCATTGCAATAACTGAAGTAAAGATAGATTGAAATTTCACATCAATGTATAAACTAAGAAGAAATGATGGAGGAAATGCAGAAGATTCATGTTATGGCAGAGCCACTCTCCCCAGAATTTTTCTCCCCTCACCATGTTTTACAGCTGAGTGACACTGGCTGAAGAAGAGGGGACTCCATGCAGATCACTGCCCTCACCTGGGTAGACTCCCTTGAGTTCTCCATGCAGGCTTTCTGCACCCACTTGCTTTTGCCCTAAGGCACTTCATTAGTTCAGATGCCTGTAGCAGTAATTTGTAAAATTTCTTTTGAGTTTGGAACATACATAAGAAACAGATTGCTGAGTACATTATACAATACATGGTTTTGTCTCCTTCTTAGGTGTATTCCATGTCCTGTTCTGATCAGAAACTAAAGATCAGCAACAATAACAAAAACAAACAAACAACCAAAAAACAACCCCGGACAATAGAGCTGATTCTTCTAATGGATTATCTACAGTGTATTTTCTGGAAAACATCAACAAATACCAAACTTACCTGACTCACTAGTCCCCATTTACTTATACAGGATCAAGAACAGCTGGGTAGATGGGCAATGAAAACAGTCTGCAGAAAAACAGGGTGACAGCAAGATACAACAGCAAATTCAGTAGAAGAGGGAAGGTATAAAAAGTGATCGAAATAAGTGAGAAATACCAAGAAATCTAAAGTAAATTCACTGTCCTATATAACAGGTGATTTGTGAATGTGGTTAGAGGGACCATCTCAAAGGAAATGAAGACTGCTGTCACATCTGAGACAGGAACATTGTAAGGGCTTGATGGTGGGTGTCAGAGGTTGGTTGTTGTACTGAGAGGTGGGTTGGAAGTCAAAAGGGTCAGATAAGAAGGGGGGATACTTGCTCCAGGTAAAGCTCCAGGGTGGCTTTGAAGAGACCTACCTGATCATAGACCTAACTCTGCTGCTAACTTTATGCCTTCAGGCAATTAATTTTGTTTCTTTGAGATTCTGTTTTTCCTCCTGTCTTCCCTGTCATCTATTTTGAACTGTATGTTGTTTAGGATAGCAGCTGTTCTTACACAGTTCCTTGAGTAATGGGAGGTCTGATCTCACAGGAATCCTCTAGATGCTCCTAGAATACAAATAATAAGTAATCTTAATTTAGCAAATATTTATTGAGTTCTCTCAGGTATTTAAACTAATTACTGCCACTTTCCCTTAAAGAAATAATCCATCACTCTGCTGATGATAAAAGAGCTTCTTGAACAATGGATTTAAAATCTATCTATTCAGATAAATAATTTGTTCTTATCCCTTTCCTATCACTTTATGCAAATTGTTTCCTTCCCTGTGAGACAACTCTAAACTCTTTAAACAGTGTGAACTAAACCAGTATTGAGCAGGTTCATATTGTGTACAATGTAAAGATGCAAAGAGACAGTTTCTATTTCCAAAGAAATAGCAACTGTGTACATACAAAATTTACATTCCACTCATAAGTAAATAGAAGAGCTGAACTATGTGGAAGATGACTGCATAACCATCTAATTTGGTAATTTTGTATTAAAAGAAGCATTTTTCTATTTGTTAGATTTATGATTACACTCTAATAATTCTAAGTAATCTATTTCTATCCAGATTATCTTACAGTAATAGACCATATAGCTTAACTACACCTGTACTAGGACCATTTTCAGGAGTAGACATTTCTTTCAAATGGAGCCGTTTCAGAGCTTAAATTCAGGTATTCAAAAACTTCTTTTCATAATTAAATGAGACCTCACAGTCCACTCTCAAGAAAGAGACAGAAATTTCAAAAGTTTGACATCATGCATGTGAGGTTTGGCTACCTAGAGATTGTTTACTTCTGTTATTTAGAAAGGGCCTGCTCTAGTTATTACTGGAAATATTCCCATGAATTTCAGCAGAACTCACCACAGGGAGATGGCTAAAACGTAGAAAATCTTCTTTCTAGAGAACAAGGAAAAATGTTTTGTGTTTTGTCTACATATGTAAAATATGCAATGCATCAATACAAAACCACAGAAACCCTTCTTAAGTTTCAGCTCAACAAATGTAATGTGATATAATATAACTAAAGAAAGTTATAAACTAAAGAATAAAAGAAATGCTGTGAATAATATTCTTTCATTACTAATTTTTTTTGAAGGTTTGAAATCCCATTCTATCTATATGCAACAGTTTGAGCTGACATTAAGCTGCTAGTTTTCCTGCTGTAACTGGAATGAAAATTTTGGCTCATTTTCCTAAATTTTTTCAGGATAAAGGTTTAAGGAAAAGCCTTACTATAAAAAAAGGCTAATGGCATTTGTAGCTAGCATTTTAGAATTTTTATCTACCTTTAAAGGAGAACTCTATTATGGTCCCAGATAGTAAACCAGAACAATCTAGAGAGGATGCTAAAAAGAGAAAGATATTGATAAGATAAATGAAGTAATTCTTCATGTACCCTATTCCATAGGTATCATTAGTCTCAGGGAGCAAAACTGGATACTAATCTAGTGACAGGAGGTTAAAAAAAACCCATTACATGAGATACACTGTGGTGAGCCTGAGTCATGGGTCAGGTGATAATACATGTGGTTTCACTGATTGTTTCAGTCTCTGGACTATCAAGCAGCTGATGGTCCCTAAAGCTATATCCATTCATCCCATCTAAGAGTATTCCTGGTGTTCAAGGCACAGTCTATCAGTGGACTGAATTTCAGGAATTAGGAGGCTAATTCAAATTTGGCTACTCTGAGGTGTATAACCTTCCTCATTTCAGTGTGTGACTGACTTTTCCATTTTGTCTCTATTCTGTTTAAGCTTCAAGCTTTGTGTGGCAGGTACTGTCTCTTACTATTTGTGTACACAGCTCCTAGTACAAGATGGCCTCAATCTCATTCAAAATCCCTGGGTACCTCTAAAACTAAAAGCAGAATCAGAAGCTCCATCAAAACAACTCACAATACCTCCAGAGGCATATACACACACAGACCTGGGAACTTCATTAGCTTCCCAAGTCCACACGGAGGTAAAACCCCAAAAATGTGTTTAAACATCATCCAAACACTGGAAGAAGAATCTGGTTCAGTCACAACTTTTTCTCACCACTGATACAGACATGAAAAAGATTAAAGGGAAAAAAAAAAAAGGAAAAAAAAAAGAACAAAATGGACATAGAAACTGGAGAGATCAGGCAGTGGAGATCTTTCACTGTCCAGAACTATGGGCACTGGAAGGATGGTAAATGATTTTTCTTGATAAATAAGTTCCAGCAACAACACCACAAAATAGTAGGGCCACAATACTGCTCATGCAAGACTTTCTATGGCTTCATGAGATATCTGGCAGCCCAGACTTCTGCACTTTAATCATGCCTCAGGGAGATGATGTTCTTATGCACTGCCTCAGTATAAGTTTGCTTTCTGCTGATAAGTTTCTGAAATAAGCTCGAAATGAAATTGTACCAAATTATCCAGTTCCACAACGGTGCTCCAATCTCCTGAATGCCTGTTGATTATGGAGAGCCTGCAAGCATCAAACCAGGACTTGGACCTTTTAATCATCTCTCAGATTCTAAGCTGATTCCTCTCTATGAGTTTAGTATGGTTCCCACATGCTCTTTGTGAAGATAAATTTAATTTTATCTTGTCCAAAAATACAAATTAAAAGGACAAAGACAGATTTTTACTTTCAGCCATTGGTTTCCAGTATCAGCACAGTTACTTGTGCTTTTAATTTTGTGCCTGCTATTGGAGTAAGTAAATCCACAATCATGTAAATCTATTAAAAATTAGAACCAAAGGTCAGCAAGTTTTTCATAATAATAGTAATATTAAAGTTTGTATAGATTCAAAATTCTTATGTATCTGTGCAAGTAGCACAAAACCGTTCAGTTTTACAACAACAATAAATGATCCCAATAGATAGATTCCTAGTAACCTAATGACCATTTTTAATTTATTTTAGGCCTGCACAGTATAAAAACTGTTTCTAAAGTCATGCAAGACTAGCAGAGAATTAAATAAACAAACAAAAGAAAAAAAAAAAAAAAAACCCCTTCCATTTGAGCAAGAAGCTTGTTTAAATTGTCCTTTTCTTTCATTTGTAAAAAAGCTGTCACCAGATGGAATGTGTTCTCAACTGCAATGCTCAAAGGTACTCATTAAGTCCAGGAAAAAAATATATTTTAGACTAAATTTGTACATAACCTTTGCTCTCAACACTTTTGAGGTTCAGACCTATTCCAATATGTTGGGGGTAGTGTTTGTTTGAATGGCTGGCTGGTGTTTTTGTGATTGCGCTGTGTCAGGTTGGTTAGCAGGATGGCTCTTTATTTAACACAGACCACAGTCCCTTACTAGTCAAGCAGTTTGCAATCTTTTTTTTTGTCCTCAGAACATTTTAAAATTACTGGAGTGTCATTTATGGTATTTCACAGCTAGAGGACAGAGGCAGACACAACTAAGCTCCAACTTGTTTTTGGTACAGACTTATAATTTTTTATTGCCACTGAGTGCACGATCACAGAGCATCATCATTGGGATAAATGATGTAAAGGTGGCAGAACTGCATCCAGATTATTAGATTAAAAATTGGAATGTAGGTTTCCACAGTATTTTAAGGGAAGAAAAAACCTTCCTCATAACCTTGGGTGAACTGCTTCAAGTAAGCAGATAAAGCCCACTCACTAAAACCCCTTCAGACCTGGTCTAGTTGGGTCTTTGTACCTCTATTTTACAACAGGTATACAAATTTTCCCATTAGCAAAATATTTCTCTGTCCATTACTGAAGCAGACAGGGTGTTGGGCAGGGACTCTGAGAAGCCAGCCTGTGCTTCCAATGCACAGCATCTCATCCTGGATTGATGCAGGTACTTAAAATTGTAATCTAGAGCAAAATTAATTTTCTCAGTGTTCAAGGAACATCACAAAAACAAAGCCTAAACCCCTGAGTCTCAGTCCTGTACCATTGGCTATGATATCATCTTTCCTGATTGGCTGTAAATCAGTTTGAAAGGTTGGTGTCAGATGATGTCTACCTTAATTCTTCAGGCTGCTTAAAATTAAAG
Organism: Prinia subflava; assembly: GCF_021018805.1. Taxonomy (NCBI): domain Eukaryota; kingdom Metazoa; phylum Chordata; class Aves; order Passeriformes; family Cisticolidae; genus Prinia; species Prinia subflava. Next base: position 128,046,858 of record NC_086247.1, read on the forward strand.
GAATCTGATCCAAGATGCACTGCAAACACTAGGAGTGATTTCCTAAAGATATCACTGGCCTTGATATTGCAGATCAAGTATGCAAACACAGCCTGCTTGCAAAAATAAGGAAATCCTTTCCAGATCCATGTTCTCCATATGCCTTTCAAGGATGCAGATTTTAGGGGGAAAAAAAAAACCACAGAAGAAAAAAAAAAAAAGAAAAAAAAAAAAAAAGGAAAAAAAAAAGAAAAAAAAAAGCCAAAACACCAACCTCTCTCATTTTATTAGGACATCTGTAAAAGTCTTGTTATAATTTCAATTTCCCAGTCAGGTTGATTTATGGATTTTCCCCCTTGTTTATGGCTTTTTCAATGCTCCATTTTATAGAAGCCATGAATACATCAGGATTTGCAACAAGGACCTCAAATAAGTAGCTCAACATCAGCTGACAAAGCAGCAGACTGATTTAATAAGATTTTTTTGCTCCAGGTTCTCTCAATCTGCTTTGCACCAATTACAGGAGGTAGGGTCAGAGAGAAGGCTTAACCTAGAATTTTTTTCAGAGATTTTAGCAATGCCATGTTCAGAGCTGTTTTCCTGAGCCCTATTATGTTGTTAGCCCAGCAAAGGGAAGAAACATGTCACAGTAGGAGCTGTCTTAATATTAAATATTAGATCACTGAGGGTAGGTGTGAAATATTCTGGCTTTGTTGTAGTGTAGGAACATTTGTACAGAATTGCTAAATAAAGAAACATGATTTTACTTTCTTTTTCTTTTTTTAGAAAAAAAACATGAAGGAATCGCTGCATGATCATGTTAATACAAATTGAGCCTGTGAATGTATCATGACTATAGATGCCGTAATAAATGGCTCAGAAAAAACCTGCTTTACTGGACTTTTTTAAAATTGGGTCAGAGTAGGTCACTCCTAAATCTCCCAGAAACCAAAAAGAGCTATTTTTTTCCCAAATGCAAAGTAGTTCTATGAATATTCAAATATGATCTAATTAATTTTCTAAAAGCCAGTCTTTTTTTTCTGCCAGAACATAGATTATCATAATTTTATCCTTCAAATTTGAGAAAGAAAAATCATAAAATTCTAAATAATTTTTAAAACCTTCAAATTATTATATGGAAGTTCCCTATGCACAAGATAACAAATAGTTCACAGGTTTCTTAAGCTGGAGGAAGAAAAATACCTTTAACCTTGTAAAACTTCAAAACATAATCATCTAATGCTTTTATTCACATAAATTGGTATGATTTTTATCAGAACTAATCAGACAAGCTTGTGATTTTTTTAATTCTTTAAGCTCCCACAGCAAACCCTTTCTGGTTTTTCAAGCTTTGATCTTCATATTGAATATTTTGAAAAATAATACATCATTATATATGTGATAATAATATACAGACATATCAGCACTATAGAATGATTTCCCTTCGTACAAAAAAAAATGCCAATTTTTATGTTTTGTTCCTGGTTACTACAGAAGGGGAAGTGCTAGCCTTGCATATGACAGCAAACTGTGGCTTCCAGTCCTCAGCAATAAATACACCTGGAATATGGACAACAGTGGCACTCAGCCTGAACATCCATCACCATTTTAGGAGTTTGAAGTGCATCTGGTCCTTCAGAGTATATTTCCTGTGATTACCCAATCCAAGTCTTTCCCTACTATTGTATGTCATCAAATGACAGTAATGAAAATAACTGCAGCCATTATTATAGGGTTTAGGACTTTGCCATCTGTTGAATATTAGCCTCTGGCTTCCCACAAGTGGCATGCTGCTATGCCAAAATCGACACATCAGCAGTGTCACCATAGTACATTTGTATACATTTGTACAGCTCTTTTGTTTACAAATATGCCACAGAATTCCACAAAGCGCTGTTAATAGAGTCAGTAATCACCAATAAAAGAGGTCAGATAGAACAAAGGTAGTTCAAGCACTGACACCCAAACACCATGGTGTGGAGAGGCAGGGACTGCAGCTGAGATTCCCCATTACAAGGTATGCATGCTTAAAAAGCTGTGTTAAGCATATGTTAAGATCTTGTAGTGTCAAACCCTGATCCCAAGAGATTTTTTGCTTTGCAATCAGCACCTGTAAAGAGTAAAAGAGTCTGTAAAGAGTCTTAGGTGGAAGGGAACATAAGACACTAACATAATACCCTAGAGAACAATTAATATATTCATAGAGCTCTCCTGACACGGTTTGTTGTCATGTACAAAAAAGCGTTGGAAGTGTCCTAGCAGCTGAATGCCAGAAATGACTGTCCAGGCTTTAGACCATAAAATTTTCTCTTGTTTTCTGAAGAGTCAAGCCTTTCAAAGATAAAAATGGATATAAGTAGTCTGATATCACAAATTCCCTGAGTTTAGAGAGTTCATCAGTCACAAGACTGCATTATCATTAACAATATATACATTCACATTGCACCTGTAAGAGACCCTCCTAAGCAAAATCCTCACAGTTGCATTCTCGCTTGCTACACCACAGATGACTAATATGACTAGTAAAATTCACATGCTACTTGCTGGCAAAAGCTAGATTTTAATTGTGACTACTTCAAAGACAGTATGTCACTATTAGCTGGAGAAAACCAATCAAGACAAAGCAATGCACTGAATAATTTCAACAGGAAATACAGTGAGTGTAAAAGAACTATAGCAGATATAGCAACACCAAAAACCCTGTGAGGATTCATTGTGTTGATTAGGAATGTAAATTAAGAAATAAAGATTGTTATATGAAGATGGAAAGTTCTTGTGGAACATTCATAGTAATCATACCCTTCATGTTTTTATGCCTGGAATGTACCACCTCCATTACATTTTTGTTAAGAGGTTATTATTTTGGAAAAGCTGTGACACTATGGTTTCATTTTCCAACTCAGGTAAACAGGGTGAATAGAGGACACTATCTGAATCTATTATCTTCAGCCAAGGAAGACAAGGAAGTAAGAGTGTCTCAAAAGTGAATTTGACTGAAGAATTAACACAATCAACTGTGAAGGAAGTTCATGCAAATTTTTTAGTAGCCAAAGCTATTCTCACTTCTGAAAATTCATGTGAGTCTTGTACATGTACAGCAAAAAAAGTACTACCTATAGCAACAAAAAATACTAAGAAAAACCAACAGAATTGTTTAATCTCCAGACAGACTGCAGGACAGAAAATGTAGTTGGTATTTCCTGACAACCACCTTCAGTTCCATACTCATCTAATCAGAGTTGTTGGTATTAAAATAAAACTGTAGTAGCTTAGAATTCACAGCTTTATCAAGAACCTACTAGCATGGTACTTTGGCAACCAGTCTAATCATTAAACACTCAGTATTGCTCTTTCAGACTCAAACCAAGGCTTACTATCAGTGCTAGAATGAACTGTAACTCCTGCCCCTGCTCCTGGAGATTGCTGATTTAGCAGCATGAGAGCAAAGAGATCTAGAGCAACAAAAATCAGCTTCAGTAAATCTAATTAAGTTTAATTCAAGACACTAGATGATTCTCATGTCATCTTTTATAACCTTAAGTTTTTAAATTATATAAACAGAGTAACAGAGGAAAGATGCATTAAAACGTGGAACCATGGCCAGAATTTTCTTTTGATTTTCCTCCCAGTTGCTTCTCAGCTTGCCAATATGTCTGTACATTTCACTAGTATACTCCCTGCTATCATTACCTAACTTTTTCATTTCTGAAATAGATTAAAAGTGAATAAGATGGGAGAGAGTAACTTGCTTATTTCAGCCCCACCATTTTTGGAACACATGATTTTCCAAAATACAGAAGGTGATTCCTCTGCCAGAGAAGTTCTAAATGAAAATGAGTGAGTACAGAACATCCAGAAGATCTGATATATTGAGGAGTAAAGTGATCAGCCACCAGTATGGAGAGGACTCATTTTTGGTTTCTTTTCATACTCTCCCCACATTAATGCACTAAGAGATAGCAGCTCTCTTGGGTTTCAGCTCTCTCTCCGCCTATCTCACTGTTTTTAATCAGGAGTTCAGCCCTTAGAGGATAGAAATCTTTTCAATTATGCTTACTGAAATGCTTACATTACTGTGAAAAATTTTGGCTTAAGTAAATTGGTATATTTTTAAGACATACCATTTCATCAAAATACGCCTGAACAGTGTATCAGAATCCACTGGATCAGAAAAAAACGCAGGATAAACTCAGACCCTGTAACAGAAACAGAGCTACATGCAAGTCACATTTCACCATAGCTCTGTGGGAACTGTAATCAGGCTAAGTGCTGTAAAATGTAGCTGCAATTATTTGCAGATTAAAAATTCCAGCCACAGTTACTTCTTGATTCGAAATTGAGGATGAAGAATTAGAGGTCACTCTGTTAAAATAAGAACATTTTACTGTAACGTTTGTCAAGGTTGTATTGCTTAGGTTTTTGTAGCATAGTGCAAAAATAAATTCTATAAATCTGCACACAAATTCTAAATATTCAAATGCAAAAACATGGACTATTCAAAATGCTGCCAAGTAAAATAATGCTACAGGCCACCTTCTGATAGAAGAACAGCTGTATTGAGAACCTTCACTGAGATCTGCACTAGAGCATGGGAGCAGAAAGATTGTAATGTGTAAATGTGCAATGGGCAGTCTGCTGTGATTTTTAAGGACACAAAATTGGACCAAATTAGAGAAAATTATAAATCCAGACTATTTAGCCATCTCTGGAGTCAAAATGCAAAGTATTGGAGTAGACAAAATATCTCATAGTGTCATAAGACTATTAAGCTGATTTACAGTTTGCTATATCCCCAACCATCTGGGAATAACCTGGAGACAAAAGCCTTTGAATCATGTGGAAGGACACTGAGCTATATCATCCACAGCCCTAAGTACAGAGAGCATGTTAGGTGAAGAGGAAATGTGATAGAAGCTACAAGGAAGATAACAGAAGCCAACTAGAGGGAAGTCTGTCTGGGGAATACATGGGGGGAAAAAAGGCTATTTATGCAGCTGTGCTGAAGAGACACATATTTCATGTTTTCAGGAGTACTGCATAAACACATATACAAAATTCAGCTTAGTGTTAGTTTCAACTCTCTGCTGGCTACTAGCTGTAAGACTAATCCCTTCTTACATATACAGACTTTCTGAAGAACACAAAATAACTCCTGTTAGCTGAGCCTGATTGACATCCAGCCACTCATTCTGATGTGATACTGAAATAAGTTTCTTATTTCATACCAAAACCAATTTTTAAAACAGAAAAAAGAGTAAATTATTACTTAACTATTACTTTTTGAAACAGAAACTAAGCTTCTATCAAAAAGAATTACTGTGATCCCCATGTGTTAAAGGTTAGGCAAAAGCCTATGAAAGAAGTTGCATCCAACAAATATGCCATACAGTACAACTAAGTGACACAAAAAACCCTGAAAAGTATATAGGCACAAATCCAGTGAAATTCATTATAAACCAGGCATGCCTGCAGCAACAGTTGCAAAAATCATCCGGTATTTTTTAGTAAATGCTAAAAAATGTTTTAAATATTTTTAAAAAGAGAAGCATGTTGCTTTCTTAACTTGTGAAAGATCCAGAGTCCCTAATAGATACACAGTAATTCAATCAATACATCTATACAGCCAAGAGATACGGTAGTTAGTTATTACTTATTCATTATGTAGCATTCTCTAAAGCCACATTAAAAGGAGTGAGATATTAAGAAATGGCTGGCTAGTAGATTGACACATGCCATTGTGCTATATTCAATCAATTAAACCATCCAGATAGTCCTTTGAGGATAAATGAGTAGATGCTCAAAGAACGTATCTGTGCAATCTGATGAAGACATTGAAACAGCAATTCATCATTGCTTCAACATGAATGGTAATAAAGACTAACCAAATGACAGATGTTCTATACAGAGTCAGACATTGCAGACAAATGCAAGAGATAAGACACTTTAACTCTTTCCAGTAATGACTGAAAAAACATCAAGCCAAAATTCCATGTTGGTAGAAATATTCCACTAGAAAAACATCTCCTGCTGTTGGAATAGTCCACTTTGCTCTGCCAAACTGCTCTAAGCATGCACTCTTGACACAAATAGAGTGCAAATCAGGTTGCTTTGTACCAGCATCAAATCCTGTGGTGATTTCTTAATACAAATCACCATTTGGTTGAAGAGGAATGTATTCAAGCACAAGAGATATGGCACCACTGGAAAGTGGCTGGCAATAGTGAGGAATACACGTAGCTGATCCGCCAGCTGAGTTTAAAAGGTTGCTGGGAGTTAGTTTGCAGAACTGAAAGTCTCAGGTTCACACTAAGTCTACAGGTTAAAGAGACCTTAAACCACCAATGCATGCTGAACTACTCTTTGAATGTTTATCTTTGTCATATCACATTTGTTCCTTTCTCTCCCCTGTGTTCTAGAACTGTGAGTCTTTTGTCCGTTGAGAGCTTAGAAATTGTTCATAGGGGATCAAAATGTCTGAAGGGCTCATTGGCTCATTTCATGATTGTTTAAGCCAGTCCAAGGTTCCTCTGCTGTTAAAAAGAAGGATCCTGTTTCCCATGGCCTCAGATTGCAATTTCCTCCTTTTCATCAGCTCTGACACTAAGGGAGCCATGAAATTAGTCACATCAGTTTACTGATATCTGATTTCTGGAGGGTTAGTTTTGATGTAAGCCATCACACAATCAAAAATTGCCAGCATAACAAACAGGCAACACTGGGGGAAAGGGAAGGACTAATGCTTTCTTTATGCTGGCCATGGGCTAGCATAATCTGAACATAGCATAGCTAAGGAGGACTGATATTTAGCAGCAATTCCATTCTACACAGAGCAGGGAAGCGAAAGACTACTGCTAATTAGTAGCTGCAAGTGTCTATACTAGCCAGGGGACTACTAAATGCTCATAATTTCTGGCATAAGCTCAGATCCTCCAGGACCATGAATAGCATCAGCCAATTAGAATTGACTGCCATTCCCCAACCTCCAGGAGCTGATCTGCTGCCAAGTGCCCAGATCAGACAGGTGCTGGGGAGCCCAAAAGGGTCTCAAAACTTCAGAAAGAGGTTCAAATATGGGTTTTTCCATCAGAAGAACAGCTCTTCTTCCCAGAGGAATATGGCTTCTTCCATGTGAAGAACAGGTCTTCTTCCCCCATTAGGGCCCAAAAAATGCAACCTCTCCTACAGGCTCTTGAATATTAGCAATTTTCTACTTACAGATGGTTCTGGCAAAAGATGCCAACAGATTGCATGTAAAGGTTTGGATGTTTCAGCAGTCAGTGCTACCTCAGAGAAAACTTAGCCTGCAGTAACAACACTCAGAGGAATCACAAGCTTTCTGTAAGATGTAAGATAGAGACTATTGCACTTTCTGACAGAGGGGAAAATGTGTCAGCTCTGCAATGGGCAGATATATACCTAGGCTCACCATAAGGCTTTCAACCTTTTCACACAGCTACAGACTGATTTTCCAATTAATATTACAGGGCTTCAAGGAAAATGAGTATCACATGTGTGGCAAGAAATTAGATCCTTGCATGTTTCACTGAAGATTGCAAATTCCCAAGCCTTGACTATGGAAAAAATTGTTGATACTAAGTCAGGGAAGAAATTAAACACAATATATAAAATCAGTCAATGTCTGTACACACTTGAACACCACCAAGCCATTGTCAAGGAAGCTTTCAGTGCATCAGTGTTGGAATTTTCTCATTTATGCAAAAAATTAACATCTTCCAAACCAAACTTGCCTTCTACTCAAAAAATAACATGAAAATGTTTCTCTCCCTTAATTATCCTAGTAATTAAAAGATAGAATAATGAAATAAACTAGAGAATTTTTTTGTTTTCTCTTTTTCCAGATATTTACTTGTTTCTCATTTGCATAGCTCTTTTTTCATGGACATGTAGGCTAATTTTTCAAAGGTACTAATCAGCAAAGACCCTTTCAAGTGCCAAGGTTTTAGAAATTTTATTTCCCAGAAACTTGGTATGTTTGCATTATAACACTTGCCAGTATCATCTCAGATGAGAATTTTTATAAAGATGGACCTTAATTAATATTTAAATGGAGTATTACACAGGGAAGGTGTTGATTTTAGTCTACAAAGCATTCTGCAACGGTTGGGTTTTACCAGAGAGTAATTACTTTTAATAGCCAAGTCAGCAGCTGACATTTCCATGTTCCAGATTTCTCCTAACTGTGTGCTGTGTTGGCAGGAGGACAGCCTAACTGTAGTACTATAATAAACATAGAATACAAAAGGACAGTCAGCTTGATATGCTAAAAAGACAACCAATGGAAAGAAATAAAAGCAATTAATTTTGGAGTGTTCTGTTGGTTAAATATAAAATTATTGTGCTTTTCTTCTTTTCAAAAACTGATTGCTTAAGGAAGGTCTCTGTGACCATTGGTAGTCTATTTATCTTTAGCCTATATAAGAGCAATGAAAATGGGGATTTCAGAATTTTCATTATATTAAATTTCATTGCATAGTAAATTAATATCTTTGAAGTCATATTTTTGTTCAATTGGTCATCATTCCTATAATCCATCAGCAAGATTAAACCCCCTGGCTTGTCCTACCTCTGTCCATGTATCGTGCCAGTATCATTCTGCATCTTCAGCCACAGGCAGTCCTTGAGCTGTAAATTGTTGGAGAGTGAAGATGCATGATGGAGCCCGGCTTTCCTGGACATAGCTGGAAATCTGCCTGTCCAGAAATTGATGAAGTGATGAATTCCTTCCCTGTATTGCTTTGCTTGTGTGCGCTTTCGCCTCATCTATTAAACTGTCTTTGTCTCAACCCATGGCTTGTGTCAGTTTGCCATTCCGATTCTCTGCCCATCCCACCGGGGGAAGGGGTGTAAGCAAGTGGTTGTGTGAGGCTTGGTTGAACCAAAGAGGACAAAGAGGAAGGCTGTCCTGTGTCCCCAGTCTGAAGTGCCACAGAGAATTTCTCCATAAAGCTTGCTTTCTTGTATTTTACATTGGGATAACTGACACTTATTTTGATTTCTGCTCACCATGAGTTGACTTCAAAGGTATTTTATAAATGAGAAAATTCTGACAGTCAAAACATTTATTCCTTTTGTGATCTGTTTTTATTTGCTGGAAGATTTTCTTATGAAAACTCTATTTCAAGAATTTCTTACATTTTCAGTTTTGTAAATGTGAAAAGAAAAGCGTACACAGAATATTAATCAAGTCCTAATTCTGTCTTTAAGGTCAAACAGAATTTTTGAAGTTGATATATCTGACAAAGGATTATGACTACAAGAGTCATATCTGCATCTTAAAAGCAGATTTGAGAAATGCCAAAAGATTCCAGTTCTAACTGCAAATCTAAGAGAAAACACCTTTCAGTGTTCAGAACATTTCAGCTGTTTTCTCTAATTTACTCAAGTATTAACTTTCCAGGGTAGATAGCAATTTACAATAGATATAACAGTTTCAACAATCTTGTCATAAGCATTGTGTTACCATAAATTAGGTCACCTACTAGTCAGCAGCATCTGAGACTGTGCAGAAGATTACCAGCAAAGACTAACAAAGATGATTTTCTATCCTCCCTCAACACAATATATGAAAAACAACCTTTCTCACCTGCATGTGCCTTTCAGCAGCTTAGGAGTTATATTACAGTGCATTAGTATTTCACTATCTCTTTTTGGTTTCATATAGGGTGATAGGGGTTAGGAGTGGAGGGCAGAGGGGCAAAAACATGCATGGGTTTACCCTGTATTTTATTGCTACAGACGTGCTTTGCATGACTGAACAGCATCAGGTTGTCCTCCTTCAGGCTAGGTGAACCAGCTCATCAAAGCAGAATATCACTGAACAGCCTTTTAATCTTGCATGTTGAAGTCTCCTCAGAAACAAGAGTGTCCAACAACAAGTGATACTTGGAACTATGAGTAAAGAATGTCTTTACACCACGTCTTCTCTAATGATCCCTAGAGAAACTGTTCAAAAAAATTTGGTGGCCAACCCTCACTTGAGAAATTAAACAATTAAACAACGCCTTGCAGTATATTGCTGTAGGCTCTCTAGTAAACTTCTGTGTTCTTTATTGAGACAATTGTCTTGGACAGCAAAGAATAGACTAGTTTTTTCTCTGATTCCAGGTGATCAGTATGGTACCATACTGTTTAGTCAAGAAAGAAATCATGTTTGGTCCTGCTGTTGGCTTCTTCTGGGGAGAGGATGCATTAGTAATAATGCACTAATCTCCTTTGGAAAGGAAACTCGAGATAAGAGCCTCCTCCCAAGGAGAAAATATTGAAAAGGTCATATTTTTATAGCAAACTGAAGAGCAAATATAAGCATAGAGGCAATTTTGTGCCAAATCCTATTTTGAGAGCTTCTTTTTTGTTTTTCAGAAGCAAAAATATCGTCTGAACTGATATTTTTCATTTTTGTGCTCAGTCTGCAGTTTACCACCTTTCATGATGAATAAAGTAAAATGTGGCTATTTTTCATTAAAAACTGCCTTTTGTACTTGAAAGAAAATGTCCTTGTCATTTTTTGCATACTGCTTAGTCCAGAAAAGAGTTATTTGGCAAGTTTCAAATGCTGTATGTATATAGTCAAAGGGAAAGATTTCATACTTGACTGAGTTTGGAAGTAGCAGATAAGAAACAAATGCATTAACACATAAAAAATAACATATTCTAGAACATCTATTGGCCTTTGTAGAGCAGGATATTTATAACAATCCTGACTCAGTGCTCCAATGCAAATGGACTACAAGTGTGCTTAAGGTACAATAAGGTCAAGGCTTCAGGTACTGATCTAGCTCTATAAAGTGAAAAAGGAGTCTCTGAGTATTGCATTGGATATTAAGCACATAGAAAATGTGTCCTGGCATTCTGGGAAGTGTTGAAATGCATATAACATAATCAAAACAATTTCCTTGTCTGTTCAGCACTTCTGGTCATATGTTGCCATTATGCAAACATGGATATTGTTAGGCTACTGATTACATGGTCAACTAGTTGTTGAAAAGCATCAGCACCATGCCATTTTCTTTACAATACTACACATCACAATTTATTATTTCTTCTTTTTACATGTCTACGTTTTTAAAGGATGGAAAGCGCTCATTCTTAAAAAGAGAAAAAAATCCTTTAAAATAATATTTTTGTGACATTAGATTAAGAAATTCACACTCATCAAAATGTCAAACAAATCAAAGTTATGATTTCCAGGACAAACACAACATCCACACATAGACCTAGAAGTAGCTGCCAAAGAAAGTGTTGGAAAACTCTCTGCAAGGAATAAAAGGACTAAGTTAAAATTCCTGTGAGAATCATCACTTCAAATTTCTTGACTCTTCTGTGCATGTACATTCTTATCATAACATTATACAGACATACTTTTTTGCATTTCATGCTACACTTCCACCACATTTGTAACACCAGAATATTTCACTATGAATACTAAGCACTAGGACTCTAATACCTTGTTCTTATGGAAAAGGTTTACCAGAGCAGAAGCTGAGTTGTATTAATTTATTGTCACGATGAAAGAGATAGTGAGAATCAGAACTGACACTAACTCTCTCTATTTTCTCCGCTACTTTTTGATTGCAATCATTGTGGTCTCCACGGATGTCATATCCATAACAGGCACACCAGTATTTGAAGCAGTTTACTGAGGCTGGAAAACAATTCTGATAAAAATGTGCTGCTGCCAGAACTTGGCATATTAGAGTGTCTGAAAAGATTGCCAAGGTTGGCATTTTGCCTCTGTTGCCCAGGGCCATAGAAGATTGACATAAACTAAAAATAGTTGTAAAGATCAAATGTGTGTGTTTTTATGAGGCGCTTTTCTTTTCTTTTAAAACACAACTTGCCTGACAGACCACAAGCACCTAACACGAATAAGTGCTGATGGTTTCAGGAATGGTGCTGGGGATCATATGAGCTTTGTTTTGTTTGAGAGCACTCTACAGAACTGGATCTACAGCACGTGTTAATGTGTAAAATATGTGCAAGGTGGAACTTTAAAAAAGCCAAAGGAGTCAGAAAAGCAAATGTCAGTGAAAATCATGCAAATTAGGCAGAAGTTGATGGGCAAAACTAAAAACAAATAAGGCATTAGTATTTGATCAAGTTTTTGATCAAGCATTAAGTTCTGTGACCTTTCTATGCCCACAGAAAATTCAGACCTCAAGACACACACAATCTCAGTAATAGTACGTGGTACATGATTCTCCTTGGTTTTGCAACACCCTCCTTAGATTTTTGAAAACTTGAAATTTTGCCCCATTTCCTGCAGAACCATTTGGATGGATGCAGACCCACATACACAAAATTCTTTATTTCCTTTTGATTTTTTACATAATTTTGTGTCCTTTTTGTGTGTTTTTCCTCTGAAAGTCATCATGAAGAGAAGTTGTATGGACAAAAATATGTGCAGCATGCCAATTTTCAAATCAATTAGAATTGACTCATAGGTCAGATGTAACACTCACAGCCAATATCCAACTTCTATACAGGATTTTCCAGAATGTAAAGATTACATTTTTAATGGATTATTCTAGGATATGAAGGAAAGATAAGCAAGTGACAGCATTATATTGAATATTTTATAAATAGAAAATATGTTCACTAAGTTCAAATAATTACTAATTGTAAACTATTTACAAACTTTCAAACTTCTTGCAGTCTTGGGGAAAAAAGAGCATAAGACCAGATTGGACATGGCTCTGAGCAACCTGATCTAGCAGGTGGCATCCCAGTCCATGTCAGTGGGGCTGTAACTAGATGACCTTTAAGGTTCTTTCCAGTTCAAACCATTCTATGACTCTATCAAAGACTGTACACAGAAAGCAATAGGTTGGACAATTTCCCAACACTTACTGCCTCCTCTTGACCAGACCTTTACTAGAATTCCTTTGAAACAGAAGAACTTTGTAATATATAAATTTGTAATGCCTAACTGCAAAAGCTATGGGGAATTTTAGGTTTCTTCTACCAGATTTTCATAAAGCTGCTAGAAGCTCCTTTCAGGTTTTGTACATACAAATGGTGTAAATAATTCACACTAAAAAATCTGGCATCTGAAGGAACTAAAAGGATAGCAAATCTTTCCGTGGTTTTAGAGAGCTAGAACCAAGACCAAATTTCCAATCAATTCAATTAATTTTACATTAATACAAAATGAGGTCTGTTTACTCCACAATCTGTCTCTGTGGAACAATATTGTGTTTCTCTCACTAGAAAGCTGTTTCTAGCAACTAGTTACAACAGGAGCAGTACTGTATCTGAGGAACATTATGACTTTCAAAGCCACTGTCATTCAGCTATGGAAGATTATGGGTTCAATTTCTTTTTGGATCTTATAAAATATACTTAGTTTCTCAAGGAAAGTAAATAAGAACAATATTGTGTCCTGATTCATTTCTCTGAAGAGCTAATAAAACTTCATTTCACAAACTTCTCTCAAATGCTGATCATTTCTAGTTATTGGCTATTGGGTGGCTGCGGAATCATCAGAACGACTGACATACTTTTGACATTAAAAAATGCTTATTTACTGCATCAGTAGCAGTTTTCAACACACTGGTTGCTGTGCCCTGCAGACCTCTGAGAGGAATTAGACTGTCCTGGCCCACAGAGGCAGATTCTCCAATTATAATTTCTGCAATAACATCTCTCCCTGCCACTTCAAGAATGATGGTGGTGAATGCTACAATATACAACTCCATTGGAATTCCACTTCCATGCTACTCACAGTTATTGTGGCACAGATTAATAATAAATACTGCCTCTTAATACTGTAGCACAAATACTTCTCCAAAACTCCTCATTTGCTTAGACTTCTTTGTTTTTCCTTTTCTCGTAGGAAGGAATATGTGTTTTTCTGAGGAACATATTTGATATGTTCATCAAGCTTGCCTTCTTCATTATGCTACTAGTAGTAGATCTTGTCTCTGTTGGTGGCAGTGATTGCACCTGCATGTACTGGCCTATTACCTATAGAGATTGAGGGCATGTGTGGATGACTTTCTCTACTAGAAGTTTCATACTGAAAGTTGGCCATATGGGAAATATCTCCAGGATTACTGGGAAAGAAGTTAAAAGTATCAACACAATTTTGTTGTTTCCATTGAGGGATTCATGGATTGCAAATTTCCTCTTTTGTGTCTCAGTATCTACACAGCTAGAAATATATGTTAATGGAGCAGCTGTCGCCAGTCTCAAGCATTCAGAGACATCCTGATTCAATTTGATTGTCACTGATGAATTCATATTTGTAATACATTTAGGTCCTTAATTTGTACTCTGAGAAAAAAAAATCCTAATTTCTCTAGTCCTGCTCCTTATTTCACCAAATCTTCATAAATAAAAGCATAAAAGCACAATAAATGAATGCTATTAGTAAAACAAAGGATACAGTAGTACTGTCAACTTCTTCCTAATTATTTTGCAGATACCACTAAAATGAGACCATTTTGGGGGAACTTCATTTTCATTTTTTCTGTGCTAAAAAAAGGTATTAAAATGTTCTCTGTAATGAAAATTTGTAGTATATGTGATTTTATACCATCTCTTAAAAGTATTGAAGAGTTTTCATACTAAAACATGGGTTTTGATCAGAAGGTAACTTGAAAAAATATTTGTGTCATGTCACATTCATGAACAGCACTTAAGCACAAAGAGAAACCTGGACTCTAATTATAGAACAGCACAATCACCAACCATTAGGAAGTTCAACAAGGGACAGTGTCAGATTCTGAACCTGAGATGGCTCAACCCTGGATGTACAGACAGACTGGGGAATGAGATGTTGGAAAGCAACATTATGGGAAAGGAACGTGGGGGTCCTGGTTGACAGAAAGTTAAATCTGAGCCAGCAGTGCCCTGGCTGCCAGGAGGGCCACCCGTGTCCTGGGGGCATCAGGGGTGGCACTGACAGCTGGGCAAGGGAGGGGATTGTCCTGCTCTGCTCTGCACTGGGGCGGCCTCACCTTGAATATTGTGTGCAGCTTTGGGTGCCACAGTATAAAAAAGACATTAAACTGTTAGAGAGTGTCCAAAGGAGGGCAACAAAGATGGTGAAGGGCCTTGAGGGGAAGCCGTATGAGGAGTAGCTGAGGTCACTTGGTCTGTTCAGCCTGGAGGAGACTGAGGGGAGACCTCACTGCAGTTACAACTTCTTCATGAGGGGAAGAGGAGGGGCAGAGGAAGGATCTCTTATCTGCGTTGGACAGTGACACAACCTGAGGGAATGGCCTGAAGTTGTGTCAGGGGAGATTTAAGTTGGATATTAGGAAAATATTTTTCACCCAGAGGGTGTTTGGACACTGGAACAGGCTCCCCAGGAAAGTGCTCACAGCACCCGTCCTGACAGAGTACAAGAAGATTTGGACAGTGCTCTCAGGTACATGGTGTGACTCTTGGGGATGGTCCTCTGCAGGTCCAGATGAACTCGATGATGCTTGTGGATCTCTTCAAACTCAGCATATTCTGTGATTCATAGCTGAGGTGTCTGCTTTCAGTCAAAATACAAATAATAATGCACAGCAGATCTTCTTAGCAATGACACATTTTCACAAGCAGAAAACTGATCTACCTACTCTTACATGGGACTCTAGACAAGCACGATATCTACCTTTGAGTCAATTAAAAAAACTTACTGAAGCAAAGGGTTCTGATCCAAAATCCACAAAAGCTTTATTAAGTTATCACTATCACCCACATTATCATAACACTCTATGTGCACACCCTAAGACTACCTCAAATCCAGTATAATGACACTTCCCTTAGGCTTTCCTTTGAGTTTTAATGCAAATCCCATTATCTTGCAACTGGGATAGATTAAAGACATATACACTTGCTGTGCCTGTTGATCAGATGACTTTTATGACTTTTGATCAGTAAAGCATATAGCATCAGGACCAGGTCCCCAGGACCCAATACAGTCCGTGAATATAACTGTAGAAGCTTTGCTATTAAATTACATAGGAGTTAACTGAATAATGAAGCCCAAAATTAACACAACCTAGTTTTTAAAATCAAAATATATTTTCTGGTTTGTTCTCTTGTTATACTGAAACCAATAGCAGCTGAATTTATTTACAGAAATATAGTGGTTATTGTCTCTGAACCTTTCGGCCACTCAAATTCAACCTAAGACCCAAAAGAGTTATAGCATGCATATAACTCCAAATTACATCAGGATCAGATCTTACATGCTGAGATTCCTGCATCCTCTTGTGTTAACAATCTGATTTTAACACTCACAGCACAGGCCCAGGTACTCTTTCTTCTCCATTATACAATGCCTTCAAGTATGTTCTCTGAGCTATCAAATTCACCCACCAGAGAAGGGATTTTTGAAAGTTTTTGAGAAGGTTTGAGACCTTCATAGAAAATTTTTTGATGTTGTTGGAAAACCTAATGTGTACTCCCATAGCTGCAGGCATTGAAGGTAAAACTTGATCTAACCATGAAACCAGTCAGGTATGTCTATTAGAACACATTTTTTTGCTGAATTCAGCATGAAAAAAGTAGTTACTTGATCTCATGAGAGCAGTTGTTTGGTCTCTTGAGAAAGGGCCAGTTTATAGAGATACTTTTCAGTGTTAAGCAATGCAACTCTTCTCCCTATAACTTGTTTTTCCTGTTGCAGCAAGTTGTTAACTCTTTGCTCTTGTAAACAAATAATACAGTCATTCATTAATGCTCTGCTTAATTTTTAAGGTTCATTTTTAATCTTTCTTCTCTAATAGAAAAAGAAGAAAATATTAGAGCACTTTCTTGTGGTTTATTATGGTCCTTTAATAGCATTAGAAATATTCCATGAAGAAATTTTAGTCACATTATTTGCTGTAGGATGGATTAATCAAAAAAAGAAAGTTCCTTTAAAGGCATTAACCTTTGCTAAAAATTGCAGATGGCTGTAATGACAATTTTTATGCCTTAGGTATTAGATGATGTACAAAGTGCCTGATCCAGCAAAAAATATTCATATCCTTATGGACCCTGGAAGCACTGGATGCTGGTTCCACAGCAGGTGAGTTGACATACTCAGATGAAAGGTCAAACTGCAACAGAAAGCAAATACCTCAAGTACAAGTAGTGAATGGACTCCCTGTGTCCATCTGTCACCACCCCTGGTCTCTAGACAGTCTTCCCTCCGAATCGTGCGAATTACAAGGCTCCCATTTCCCTGCTCCAGTTCTTTCCTGTTTCATTCCTTCCTTCTGTTCCTCAGTACTATGAACAGCACACTGCCACACTGCTCCTTCACTACTTATCTTCACAAGTACCTTCTGCTTCCTTGCTCCTTAGACATAGCCGGTTATTAACAAATCCGCTGGGACAGAAATGACATGGGTTTCAAAGCCGGATCACCAACACGGAACAGTTCATGCTGATCCCTGTTTCTCCCAGCTGACAATAACTGCAAATTTCTCAACACCAAATAAGTTTTAAAAGTCTGGCCTTTCTGTTATCATTATTCAGATAATCAGAAGAGACCAGTTTTTCAAACTGCTTACTCAAACTACCACCTTTGTGGGACAATTGGCAAAACCTTTATCCTTGTAGCACATATCCCATACAGTACCAATACCTGCAGCTTGTTCTTATTTAGGACTAAAAAGCAAGAAAACGTTGAAAAGGTTTGAGAGTAGTTCATACTGGCTAACAGAAATACCCATTATATCCACATTCACCTGTGTGTGAATGAATAATCCAAACCTACTGTACCTATAAAAGTGGGCTGAACAATAATGTTCAGGGCACATCTTTATGAATTAGTCTTATTCTAAAAATTATGTAATTCTTGTGATACTCTTGCTCTGTTCTGGGTGAAGGGAAAAAAAAAAGAAAAAGAAGGCAGAAAAAAGGGAAGAAATACAAAGCACAGCTCTTGAGAAATATTAAATATTTGCCCTAGGTTCTGGTGCAATTTTTGGTGCAGGTTCATATCTAGCTCTGTTTGTCAAAGCTTGATTATTATAGGAAGGGTTTCTAAAAATAGATGCAAATATATGTTACTTTTCCTCTTTCTAAATGCCCACAGACATTTAAATTATTTGTTCTAACTACATGCTGTTCATGTACTTGCCTCATTATTGCAATCTATCATATCTGTACAGGTAATATTAAAAATCTGGTCATGTACACAGGACACTTTAAATCAAACAATTAATTACTTTTAGAAGTAGGGTTCTTTTTCAAAGATGAAGGAAAATATTTTAGTTAGTCAAGATATCTTATTACTTCTCCATAATATACAGAGCTTTAGGGAAAGATTAGGTTTATTAAGTCAGATTCACAATGCAGGCTTTCAACACTGCTATTTCCAATAAGTACACATTTGTTTAATATTAAAGTTCCCTTTCAAAACAAAGTAGTTAAGCCTACCCTCACATTTATACATCTGCAGTTTGTTTGATAACTTACAACATAATTACAGGCTGTCCTCCCACTAAATGCTGTATTCAGACTTATGAAACAAGGTGGTAAAATATGCACTGGAGTCTGAGTACTAAGCCCGTAATTTACCACAAGCACTAGGAAGAAAAGAAACAGAGGGGAACCCTGCTATTTAAACTGCTCAGTTATCACATTTTCCTCCCCCACAAATGCAGTAGCATATAACCCATTCATATTTCAATTTTACATTTCCCAAACTGTCATCTTGTGTTTCAAGTTCATTTGAGATCCAATCTGCTTATCAGAGCAGCAGTGAATGCTACTGCAGATCGAGAGAGAGCTGTCACTCCCCAGTAACAGACAGGGCTGTGGCACACGGGTTGGGGAATAAAGCAGGCCTTGTGGGGTTAAGAAAAGTGCCCAGAGCGTGATGGAGGGAAGAGGCATCCAGCCCCTTTCTTACCTCCCGTGTCCAAGCAATAAGAGAGTATCCTCCCTCTCTGTTGGAGTTGCAGCTAAAATAACTAAGTAAATTCCCAGGTAGAACCAGGGAATGTGGAAAAATGAGAGACTGACCTCATTTCAGCCCTTTCAGCCAAGTTTCTCACAGAGGGTGGGCCACCCCAGGGGAGGCACTGGAAAGGCCAGCTGCCCACTGTCCTGCAGTGCTCACTGCAGGATACCTCATCACCCTTATCCTTTCTCCAGAGCTGCTTGCTCACACAGAAAACAAGGCTCACATGGTACTTGGCTTCTGTCCAGCCTTTCCTTCCATCCTGGCTTCCCTTGGAGTAGGAAGCCCCTGTGCACCCCTTTGCTCAGAGACTGCAAGCCATTAGCCAGAAACAATGCTTTCAGGTGGTCACATTCTCTTTCTTTTTTACTTGTTGTTGTTGATTTTACTCTCCCATCACATTTAAACAGCAATCACAGATTCTGAATCATGATTTTCTGTGATGTGTAAGTAAAGCTCACCTTGCAACATGTTCTCAGAACAACTCCACTCTGTAAATATGCCAGTTCACTTGGTGTGCTCCACACAGAATTTGTCTCAAACACTACCCACTATTGTAGCAAATTACCTGAGTTCTAGATTTTAAAAAATGAAAGCCATAACTTCACATAGACTATCCCCTAAACCCATCCTATACTATCAGAAATAACTATTAAAGGCACACTTATTTTATACTATGTTTTTTTTCTCCTTTTTTGCTGCCTCTCAAACCTACACCATAACTATCAATGAAAACACAGCCACTCTTAATTCCATTTTAAAATCTCTAAGCTATACTTGGCACATTGCAAGATGAAAGTAGAGTTCATTTGCTGTGAGATAACACGTAACACTAGAATAACATCTTAAATGTTGGTATGTGACTTTCACAACAGTGAAAGATTTATTAGGGAAAGGAGGGAGCTAATATACTGAAAGCTGAGTGGTTTGGAGTCCTTTGTTTGCTAAAGCATCTCCATACTGTGATCCTGAGATCCTAGGTCCATCCCCACTCATTCTGAAGTATTTTGAAATGCCAAGAAAATTAGAAAATCATATTCCACACCATTTCCTCTCTAAGTTTCTTCTTAGTTCTCACACGTGTTTTGTTCAAGGACACCCATCTCAGATTTTGTCTGGGCTTTCAAAAAAAAAATAAAGGATGCTTTCCTCATGCTAAAATCCATACTTTTTTTTCAGTGTACTCGACAAGCAGGTAAAACTGGTAAAGACACAAACTACCAAGAAGCTATTGAAATCTGTTGAAATTTTGTCTCCTCCAATTACATCCAAAGTTGCAGCCTTACTGGGATTCTACCTCCTATGTGAGCTAAACCAAGGTGGTATCTGACTATGTCTGAAATATTACAGAAATGTTTAAAGCACAATTTGAAAAGGTAAGAGCTTTTCTGACCTGTATGGATGCAACACATAAAACATGGCTAGGACATGAGGTTTCCAATGGGGTCCCTACTTCTCTACAGTCCTTTAAGTTGAGCCAGGCCTGGTTAGAACATTCAAGTCCCATCACCTACTCCAGAAAAAAATATTAAAAGGTGTTAGTGGAAGAGTCAGACAGATAAAGAAGAAAACCAGATGAGTCTCTTTCAGTATTTTTGCAAGCTCTTTTTCAAAATGTGTTGAAGAGCTAGGAAATTCAGTGCAACTGTTGCAATATCAGCAGAAAAATACGGCACTATTGTAAAAGAAAGGATGCCAGGCAGCGTGTCAAGCTGTTTGATTCTTAAATAATAAATCAGACCTATGTTTGAAATAAAGTTCCTATATAAAACAAATTGCAATTTCTGTTCTTATCTGTCAAAGCTGGCTACTTGCATGTCCGAGTACCTATATAATCTGAATCATAGCAGGTATAATTTATGCTTTTTTCCTTAAACCTTTCTCCAGAAAAACATTTCCTTGGACATATTTTCCAAAACTCCAGTTTGTCATTCTCTTCTTTCCCCGTCTATGAGTTAGCCAGAAAATATTCTCCAATGCAGTGGTGAAGCATGAGCATGGCATGATAAGTCCACCTAGAAGGACACATCCTCTATCATACATGTTGTTATTTGGGCATGTTATTCCTTTAGGTTTTGAATCATTGCCTAATTAACATCCACTAAATAGTTCAGATAGTATCAATTAAGGCATGAATGTGGTGATGTCCACAAAAAGAAAGAAAACAGATTATAAGTGACTTCTGAAAAGACATTTCACCTCTGTCAACTGACCCACCTGGCATGAAAACAAGAACAGAAAGGCACACACAAGACTTTGTTTTATGGTCTGCCTAATTATCCAACTATACCTTTTGTCCCATATAATTAAGCCTGCAGTGAGGGAAGGAATGGTGCTTATGGCTGGATTCACAAAATGATCTACTGAACAATGTATTTTGATGATGTTTTTATTTTTTCTTGATTCCTGCCAGAATCAACTGCTGACAGATGTACTACAATTCAGAGTTAAATTGCTAGGTGGCTGGGCTCTGGATTGCTTGTTGCTGCTCTAAAGTTCAACAGCAATGATCTTTGGCAGCAAAGCTCTCTTGTTTCCACAGCTAATGCACTGATCTGGGGTTTACTGACACTACTCTGTTTTGTGACAGCATCTTAACAGCTCCATCATTGTGAGCCCCATGAAAATTTGTGATATAACAACGAAAGTGCAGCTAAACTCCTTTTGCAGCTCTTTGATCTGGAAGCCTGAAGTGAAAGGTCTGCTCTTGCTCTAACTAACAATCCTCAGCACCCCCAGGCTAAAATACAGGTTGTAGCATCCATTTGAGGCCTGGGCTTGAGTTACATCTCTTCTCTTTGTCAGAGAAGGTAACACAATGATAATGTGATCACCACTCTGCACCCTGGGTCCAGGGTGACCTGAACATTCTTGAGCCAGAACAGGTTGGGAAGCCCAGCTCCCATGTGATCTCTGATATAAGGAAGGGTTGCTGCAGTGCTGGAGAGAGAAACGGATCAAAACTATAAACAGTCAAGGTTCAACTTAGTAATTTGCTGACACTTTTGATGCCTTAAGTTTTAGCTTTCATGTTTTTCAGATTCTGTGCTGCCTAGGTGTGTAGTACTGAGGATCATATTAAGTGTTAGTAAGCTCTCTTCACAGAGTAGGGAGACAAAACAACCCTTTTCTAGCTTGAGACCAAGGACAACCGTTAAAAGTTTCAGGTCCAACAGCATAAACAACAGTGGACTGAAGAGAAAAAACAAGAAGGATGAGATTTCATAATCTGTAATTGGACAATTAACCCCAATATGCAAATGGACCAAAACTTATAAAAGTGTGAGACCTTGTCACCGGCCGTCCATTTTGTGACCCTTTTGGGTCCATCTTGGGTGTAGCCCTGACCAGGCTCTTGTACTCCTTAAGGTGTATCCTTAAAGGCCTTTTAACAAATACCTGCTTTTATTCTCCTAGCTCTGTCTAGTCTCTATTACAGGTCAGCCTTCCCAAGGCATGATTTTGGTAAACCTGATTCAAGCCTAGGGGAACCTGAGTGCCAGGGAAATATATATCACTTGTCCTATTTCAAGCTTCATCTTTGGCCTTTAGGAAACATCTCCTTTTAATGTCATTATTATAAATAAATCTATAGCTTCTGCAGAGTGCAAACAAGTTTATAAAAGAAGTATTGTTGCATTGTCCCTTATCAGGACACAATTGCACTAGACTAGAGACCCTATGGTTATGTATTCACACTAATAAAAAGCAAAATTTTCCATGCCACCTACTGATTTGCCTGCTTCTGAAGTACAGCTCAATAAGAATTGACTTGGGTTAAGAAACATAAAATAGAAGAGTGAGTTTTCAATAATTTCAGGCTCTATCAGTTCTAGTAGAAGTCCAAACATGCTGTTAGACCTACAAATTACATTCACAGGCTACAGCCAGTAGTACTGATGTTTTCCATCCATCATTGTATAAGTTATGCATGAGGACAAAGTATGTGGAAGAGCTGTTAGGAAAGGTGACACTACCACAAAGTATTCATAGTCAAAGCAGATTTTAAAATGGATTGCAACAAGTATGAGAACATAGCAGTCAACAAGCCAAGGATAAAGACAGTAATCTACACCCCAAAAGGTCCTTCAGAACAAGGCTAATCATTGCCAATACTTTATAACTGAACTATTTCAGACAGTGTTCCCAGACAGTCACTAATGCTGACTGACATGCAAAGTGAATGTGGAAATATCAAACAATAGTCAATTCCTGAGGTTCTTACTCATACATTTAACGCTGTTGTTACTAGGGCATTTTTTTTTATTGAAGTCAATCCATTCTGACACCCTGCTCTGGAAGCTTGTTGGACTTGGCAATAATAATTCCTTCTGCTTCTTTTCATGTGTTATCCCTTCAGCCTTGATCCTTTCATCTGTGTCCCCTGTAGGACTGATGTGCAATCCCTACTCTATTTCCAATTATTGAGACATCTGGAGATGGGAGTAAGAAGGCATGACAACCAAAATATAACAAAGGACCCTAAATTTAAAAAGCAAATTGAACTTATAATTGCAGAGAGAAAAGATTGCTATGAATATAAACATACATGATAAACATCTGATAATCTGCTCTTTATCTGAAGTATGTTTAATTCAACTGAATGCAATATCTTTTATCGTGCAGATATTTTGGATTTGAGTGAAAAGAATTAAGTCATGATGAAAGATTAAAAAAATTAAAACTCAGACTTTTATTATTGAAAACAACTCTACCAGTTGAGAAACAAGTGAATGAATATCCCAATCTCTACCAAACTGCTTCTGCAAAAATCTGACATCTGTTTGAAATTTCAGCCAAGTAAAAATGGTGCACAAAACTACAAACTGTAGAATCCCTTTTTTTTTTTTCTGCAAAGAAAGACTATCCAATTATTTTAAATCTCTTCTATAAACAGTCAATGCCACATAATTAAAAGAAACAAAGCTGGGAGATATTAGACGACATTTAAATTCAGGATGACAAAGAAATACTGGCAACAAATATTTTGATACTTTGCATCACGGGTTATGGTGAAGACATGTTATCAACTCAGCAGAACATCAATATTATGTCTGCCAAATAGGCAGAATTGAGAACATTTTGTCATGCCTCCAAGGCAAACTCTCTCTAAATTACTCTACAAGCCAGATCGACTTCTACCAGCAGAATAGAATATCCTGAGTACTTATGGGTTTTAGACAGCCCCTTGTAGCCTCCAGCCCACCAGGCCTCACTCTACCACACGTGCTATAACAAGCTTTGCCACTTGTCAGCCACAAGCTCATAGGCATGCCAGGCACCCTGCCTAAATTCTCAGCAATCATCTCCTTTCAGGGTGACTGATTTGAAGGTTCCTGTGTGGACAGAGGAAAGCCTGTTTTATAAGTCTGTGTCATGCTGTGAGACCAGCTCCAGCTTTGTGTCATGCAAACCTTAATCTCTTCACAACCTGTCTAGTTTCATCTCAGTCTGGTGTGAATATCGTTTCTCTGCTGAGGGATCTGGATTGCTCATGATCTAATCATATCTCCTGTCATCTCAATACAGGTTATTTCTCCTATATGTTTATCATAGATGCATACTTCCAAATGTCAGCTAAAAACAATGTGACAATAGCAGCAAAATGTTTTGCTTTACCAACTGCAAACCAGCCTGTTGGGTATTCAAGCAAAATAGCACCATCTTCTCATCTAACTTTTAATCCTAATGTTTGCCTTTTCAATGTGACTAGTTGCTTCCTCCTTGCTTACCCTCTGAATCAGACAGTGACAGTACGTTTTCATACTGCACTGAATTTTTGTAACTCACAACCTGAAAAGTTGTTTCTGTGTCAATTTTTTTCTATCATTGCCTACTTTAAATGTAAGTCTTCATCCACTGATATTCACAAAGCATTTCTGTGAATATCCCTGAATATACCTTCAAAAGCAATCATTCCCTCTTGCACAGAAATGTAAGGGTCTTTTAAGTACATAACCAAAAGAGCACACATCCTACGTGTGGGTCTTTCCTTACTTTTATTGTGTCTTTATTTCAATGTTTATTGAACTTTTTACTCTCAGATCCAAATCCATAAAAATAGAGAAAAAGCATCCTCTTGCAAGTGACAGAAAAGGAAAAGGGCAGAAAAAGCCAAAATCTGGAAGCTGAAGGAAGGATCCCAGTGAGGTGATTCAGCTCTGTGTATGCAGGGCAATAAATAGGAGAGTGAGCCTTCCTTGTATGTAACCCTAGCTATAGGAGAAGAGGAAAGGGCAGCCAACTCAAGTCTTCCCAGTAATGAGGAACCAGAGGGAAGGAGGAACACACAAAATCAGGCACATCACTGGGAGAAAACTGTCCCCTGAGAAATAAAAAAAAAAATCATCCTTTGCCCCAAAAAGGGAGGGAAGCAGGTGACACATTGCCCCAAGGTCTGTTTGAGGAGGGTTGCAACCATACAGCATTTACCCAGACCTTTCAAACTAGTGGTGCCTTCAGTAAGACATTACTGTGAACACATTCTAGCACAGCCATCAACCTAACACAACCATTCACACCCAGGCAGGTTGAGCACTTCATACATCACTCTGTCTAGGGCTTTGCCTTTAAATCCTCTTATTTTGCTACCTCAAAGGCACCTCAGTGTACCCTAGTCAAAGTGGCTGCACAATTTATCAATAACAGCAGCAGCTGCTGACACATCTTGCAGTTACTTGGAACTGTAGCTATCCACCTGTAAGGAAGCAGTGAAAGAAAATCAACGTCTGAGATGTGCACCGGTAACAAAGGCAGGGCAGTGGTTTCATGAGGCCTACAGCAGGCTCCAGTATGGCAAATTTAAATGAATGTGACATTGATTTCTCCTGTAGCTCGATTCAGTAATTAAAGCTATAACCAAAGGCTCATTTCATTTTTCACTCAGGCAAATTCTCACTGCAGTCAAAAGAATCTATCCAATGGAAGTCCAGGAAAACCTCAGGAGTAGTCCAAAGATTTAACACTACTTGCTTTATTTCTAATCACTCTCTTCTAGAAGGGTAATTAAAGCCACCTGACATGAGATGCCGTATACGTGCTCTGACCTAGTATGAGAAAGTAACAAGATAGCCTTCTTTGTTAGAAAATAAAAAGCATGAACCAGAAGCAATAATCTCCTCTGGGATTTCTGCAGCATGCCCTGATTAAAAAGGAAATCTTTCCCCTGTCTACAAATCGAGACAGATGAAGTCTACAATACAGCATCCAGACTCCAAAAATTGCAGTGATGCAGAGTGAGGCAGCTGAAGGCAGCCTGAACCAAGACTTTCCTACCCTCACCCTTGGTTACCTGTCCTGCCCATCGAGGCTGCCTCACCTGCCCTGGCTGCCCCTCCCCTGTCTCCCAGGACACAAGCAGACCCTTCCTCCACTGCTGAGAGCTGCATTGATGCCATTACTTATTTGGTTCCCTTTTTTCTAATCGCTGAAGATGACCACACGGGGTTGTCTTTGTCACATCTTTACTGCTGCCTCTTATAATTACAGGACACTGGCTTTCCTGTGTATTTTCAAATGCAGTTTAAGGATTAATGCTATTAGATATCCTTTTCTTCTGACAGAGCTAGACTGTTTTCTCCCTACTGTTACACATTTGCAATAATCTGTTAAATTTCATCTGTGGACGGTATAGCACACACATCAGAAGTGATCATCAGTTAAGTGTTCATATACTGTGATATCAAAGTGTCTTCTAAATAATCTTAATGTTTAAATTTTAGGGGTTTTTTTAACATTCAGAGGTTACTTAACACAGCTTAAAATAATGGAATAGGTCACTTGGAGGCAAAACAGTTTGAGAAGCTATCCGCCTATACAGCAAAATGCTAATGCCCTTTGAAATACAAAGGTGAGGGAGTTGTTCTGTTTA
Source organism: Prinia subflava (assembly GCF_021018805.1). Taxonomy (NCBI): domain Eukaryota; kingdom Metazoa; phylum Chordata; class Aves; order Passeriformes; family Cisticolidae; genus Prinia; species Prinia subflava. The sequence continues at coordinate 128,073,617 of NC_086247.1, forward strand.
TTGTTTAGTGTTTCATACATTTACAGACCAGGTCCAGAAGTATTTATCTTTCATCACAAAATCTGACTGCTGTGCTAATGCCATTTAAAACTAAATGGAAGAAAATTACATTCTCCACAAGAATTGAATTGTTTCCTTTCTTTGGATAGAAAAGGAAATAATAATAATGTTTATTCACACAAATTCCTGTATAGAAACCTCTGTGCATAAATCACATTGGGCCTCCATAATTTGTTATTAGCTGTTGGTTATAGCTGGGATAAGTGCATGGGAACACTGTTTATCTAATTGTAAGCCATGTCACTTTTGGATTTGGGTCTCAGACCTCCTGTAGCTTTATACAAACTTTTCTCTAGCTTTCTCTTTTCCTGCAAAACTTTGAGTTTAAGCCAAACAGGAATATCGTTCCCAGTCACAGGAAGAGTCAAATTAGTTCTCAGAGTAGAGCAGAAAACCAAATGAAACTCACTATGCAGTTGTATCAACCATACACATAATGTTTAAAGTGGCATTTGAGGAATTAAATGGGCTGAAATATTCAAGAATTATTCAAGTTTTCAGTGACTCATATGATGCGTAGGTCAACATCTTTACAGAGAGGTCCAGTGTGTTTTCCTGATGCAGTCAGCTGCATGTCCATGGTGCAGTCCAAAGGAAATGGCTTTCCACATACCATGCTAATTCTCCATATCTTATCTCTTCACATTCCATCTTGTGATCTTGCCTATCATAGTGATAGTATTAGACATAACACAGGATTACTGATTCATGAATGTGGAAGCCTTCAATTGAAAATACTAACAGTTGGGTGGGATGCTAGGATATCACCTTCCCAGATGAGGAAGGAAAGCAGTTCAGTATAAATTTCTCATCCTTTTGTGCCCTTTCAGTGATTATCATTAGTGCATCTAGAAACTCACAAAGTAATTTACAATGTGTCTTTTCAGAATGCCATTCAAAGAACTTGTTTAAGAATATTTTAAATTTTAGCACTTTACAGAAATACAAAGCTGTACTTGCTTTGCATGAAATAGGGGCCTACAACAGTAAGTTTTATATGCATATGCAGGTACTACAAATATATGTTCAGATAGCTTATATGTAACCAGCCAGCTGAACACCCATTTATGAGTTAAGTTTACATGCCCAAGTTGCAGATATTCTGTGTTTAAATTAGGTACAAAATTCCATACTCAAAACCTTGATTTCTGTTTGTAGATCTGATTTTTATTGGATTTCCCCTCTATAAAAGATTCCCAAAGCACCTCTGCCACTCTGTTGCAAGTATTTTCTTTCTCATCCCAATCTTTAACTTTTATCACAGATTCCTTGGGGCAAATACATTGTTTACTATATCAAAGACTGTTGCAGCTTACCTGATATTTCTATTTACAAAAGTACAAGAATCATTCTGTAGATCTCCCAAATGAAAGTGCAAAAAACAGACCCTTACAGGAAAGAGGTTAGAGCCTGCCCTCCTGCCCACAGTCTGTAAAGCAGGGAGAAAGGAGAAATTATCTGTAGAAAGGCTCCTTGCTCCCTCATCTCCTGGATATATGTGCAAACATCAGGCATAATGCAAGCTGCAGCAAATATCTTTCACAGCTACAGATGTCCAGTCTCAGTCTGGACCACAACACAAAGTTCCCATTCTCCTCACACTGGAGAAGACAATGCCTCTCTAGACTCATTACTTTACATACTCATTCAGATTTGGGCCCCCAGAACTAGGAATACCAAACTGTCTTACACATTTTTACAGCTTATGATGTATGCTACAGTCCACTAGGAACATATCTGAAATAATTATATTTCATTTCATCTCACATCAGACAACAAATTAGCTTAGCACATTTTAATGGAGTGGTGCACAGTGTCTCTTTCACTTAATGAGACCACATTTTGATGAGGGACTCTAGTGGGTTAAGGAATCATAACCATAATGAAATACAAGGTTTGGGGTTTGGTTCATTAGGCAACAAGGAGAGCTCTTCAGAATACTTGCTTCCAAAAAGAAATACTTATGCCAGGATGTTACATCCCTCTGGAGAGTTTTTCTGTGAACTGTCATTACTGAAGAAATGTACTTGGAGGGAGAGTAATGGAAGAGGGATTAAAGAATTCAGATGTGCCACAACACATTTATCCATCAAAAGAGGATAATAAGTTGATTTCTCAGTCATGAAAACAAAAAAAAAATAGTTCATTAATCTCGTTTGATAATCAATCTTACACTGGAAAAAGAGCCATTTCTACTTCCAGCTTACCAGTTGTCTTGCATACATTCAAGGTAAGCATGACAACTGACAGTTATAGATCTCTTTCCACCATGTCTACAAAAAAATACATGTCTCCAAACTCTGGCAGATATTTTCCTAGATGAAAGTAGAAATTAGTATTGTGACTTCACTAGCAGCAGACATCAAGAAAAAGGGGACAAATGAGCAATTTTACACTATTTAAACCTACAGGAACTGCATTTTCACTTCACAATGAAAATACGATCAAGCAAAAGTTAAAGATTACTTTTGGGACCTGTGATGTCTTTTCATACCAATTCTCCCTATGATTATAATTTTCATAAACTAGCAAATATATTGGTAATAGAGGAGGGAAAACTTTTGGATTACCTTGTCCAGAGATGGTCCCTCTGGAAAGATAAGGCAAAAAGTGCTACAATTTTGAGGAAGGCTGAAGAAAACTACATAGAGGAAGGAGGAGTTTATCCTTAGGTACACTTACATCCATGCTTGTCCCAGAAGATAAGCCATACACCTGTAGCACCAAGTAATTGCATCCATTTTAAAATTTGAACAGAAGGAGAGGATTCTAAGTACTGGAAAATAATCAATATGCCTTTCATTATTAGTAAGGGAACACTTTGAAATCTGAGCAGAGAGCTGAAAGCCCTGAACATTTCTTTTCTATCAAAAAAATATTAAAAGTCTGAATCTGGAGACTGGAAGAGGATTTCTGGGAGCTCTGTTTCTCTTTACACGTTCATGTTCCTCTTGACATGTGCGTGCCACAGACCACACAAAATCTCATAGAAAACTGTATGATAATATCCTCCATCTCTGAACTACTGAAAACAAAGTACAATGGATAGAGTAGATGCAGTCCTTTCAAAGGTTAATGTGCAGACTGTATTAGTCCTCCCAGGCATAATCATCCAGCAAAAAATTATAATTAAAAGTCATAATACATACTTTTTTTCCAAATCCCACACTTGACTTTGATCATAATATCAGATTACAAGGCACATATAATCAACAATATTGTAATTAAATCGCATCAAAGCTTGCTGACCTTTTGGCGCAATCTTTTGGGTAAAATTCACAGTACACAAACATGTTTTAATCTATGTGAAACATTTAACATGCATAAAGAAAGGTAACTTTTGACATCAACATAATTAGCCCTGGCATATTGACTCTAGATGTCAGCCCTTGGCTGTGAGCTAACTTGTGTGAGATCTTGACATAATCATGTTAAGTGCTGCCAGTTTGCGTAGCTGCCATAGATTGAACAAGAAAAATGGTATCAATGATGTAGGCGTGTGTTCTCTGCTGCATGCTAATGAAGCCATTTGCACTAAAATTGTTGATATTTAGAATTTCCTTTGTTTCAATTATGAAAACCATCAATAGTATAGAATCTTAGTACTTTTTGAAATAGGCTATTAATTAACCTATTGATTATTTTGGAGAGTGAGATAAATAATCTTCCTGAAAATATATTCCCTTTTTCAAGGTCTTCTCTGTGCCTTCTAGGATGCTGAGATCTACTGACAGAATAATGTTGCCTTTTTACCATATGAATAAATAGCCATAATAGCTACAGCATAATTTACAGATTATTTCAGTTCTCCTTGAACCAAGGCCTGAAAGCTGCTAAACCCACTCAATAAGAGAAACTTGCCATCAGATGAAATTTGGATTTATATCCACAGAAAGCACTGGATTTAATTTCTCTCAACTTTATCTGGAAGTTGCATACTGAGAGCAGAGACCTCTGAATACTTTTCAACTTGGCCTGTCTTTGCATACTTGATATCCTGCAATCACCTTCTGAGATCTTAGAGCAGTGTCATTTCTCCTAGCAATGAGAGATAAGAGGATGTACTTTGCACATTCTTTAAGCTCGATAACATTAAAATATTGTATCTTGGCATCAGTAGAAACTTCATTGCAAATATAACACTGTGGGTTTTAATACATGCAAGGTTAAAACTATACAATTTTGATCTTTTTGTATTATTTTAGGTAACATGATATTAATGCTTATTTCAGCATATGCCTTGATGCTTTGATGATCTGGGGCAAGGTAGCAAATTTTACCACATGTACAAAATAATCATGAGACCACATTTTAAAGCAGTAACAAAAACACAGTTTCAGATTTGTCTATCTATACCACACACAAAACAAAGTTTGACTTTTGAATATAATAATTTCGTAATCACAAGGTGAGTATCAGCAACATCCATTAGAAAAATTCAGCATTATCTTTTATTGTTAAAAATACACTTAACAAGTGTTGGATATAAAATGATATTAGGGGTCAGCCAGCTCCAGAATTTTAATTTGTTCACATTTCAGTGCATTGCAGGGTGACTAGTTTTGAATGTCTAAATCTGAACCCACTCTAGGGGCCCAAGGCAGCCCTTCTGTTTAGGACCTCTTTGAAGTAAAAGCATGCTTTTCCCATGATTTAAGCACAGGGGAATAGAAAACCACTTCTCAGTGATTCCACCATTTAAAAAACTCTGATTCTAAATCTCCAGCAGTGGTTGGGTGCTGCTGATCCAAATCCAGCCATAACCCTGATACTGACTGAACCTGTGCCATTCTGTTACAGACCTCACCTGGAGCTAAATCCTGTTAGAGTGATTGTCTTCAGAGTCCTTTTTTGTACTAGCTTGAAAACTACATCTTTATAAAGTATTCATATTAATACATTAATTTTCTTCCTTTAAAAATAGATCTGAAAGTTAGTCAAATCTTTTAACAAAACTGATTCTTTTTAAAAGGAGAATTGGAGCACCCTCATAACCTGGCTCCATTCTGGGACTTTTTAAGGTCCTTGCTAACCTTTTGTACTGATCTTTGCAGATAAAACAATATTCATTTGCCTAGAAACAACTATTTACTGCCATTTGGACAGCCTAGTCTTGCATCCAGCTACCGCTCCAGAAGGGCGTGGGTACGCTGTAGGTCCTGTGCCATCAGCCAAAGCCACACTGCTGTCACAGATCCTTACAGTGTCTCCAGTGCCAGGGGGCATCTTGGTGTGGGCAGCTGAACTGAGCCCCTAAGCACTGCTCCAGCCACATCGGGTAGAATTCAGCATGGAATTAGAAGACATGTTTTAGGTGTGTACATACAAAGTAGGTGTCCAAGCTCCTACTGCAGGCAATGGGGAGCTAGTAAAAAAAAGTGGTGGAGACGAGAGACTTCTTACCAACCTACTCAACATATCATAGGGCACAGTAACCCAGTGTACTGCAGGTTCAATAAAGTTGCCTAAAACTTGTCGTTTCAGCTGTTATGATACACAAATGTTGTAAGTGTGACATAAGACATGGGAAATACAAGCCTTTCTGGATCAACAGCTTGAAGCAAGAAACTCTGAGTTTCAAATGGCACCAGATAACCATGCTTAAGCAACTGAAGCAAGCCCTGCTCTTAGACTATAAACTTAGACTCACAGATGATATGCAGACCCTTATTTTTATATGTCTTATCTGGAACTAAATCCAAAACTGGTGTCTGATGACAACCAAAAAGCTTCTCTTCTAGAGCCCAGTTTTCCCATAACCCTCATGAAGTTTGAATCAGAAACAGCATAAAAATGTAAAATGAATTTGTTTGATGTACAACTGAGAGCAGATCCACCTGTTTGGTTACTTTATCTGTTACAGTCCAGTAAGAATGTAGATTTTACAATTCTGCAAATCATAGGCTTAGTCTTGCCACTCCAAGCGTCAAATCAAAACCAATTCCGGATTAAGACAGGAACATCAAAGAGATACTTCTACTACTCCTCCTCCTTCCCTCACAGTATCTTGCTCAGCCATTTAGGGAATTAACTGCACAGTCTATATACACCAAATCAAGTATCTGCAAAGGAATTTTTCTATTCTGCTTATTCCTTAATAGAAATGAACCTTTCCGACAGAGCTGTTGATGTGCCTTCCTATTCTGTGTAGTGTTTATAAAAAGCACTTTACAAGCAATCTTAACAGTACCAATATTTACTGAAATGGATTTCTTTTACATTTTGCACTGCCACACAGGTTATTGGTTCTGGAAATTTAGTTAAATTTATTTCAAATATCTCAGCATTTCACATGTCATTTTAGTATCCCTTTCTTTCATCATGAACACTAGACACATTAATACCTCCAGGGCTCTTCATACATCTTGGGCATAAAGAACAGGTATTCTTTCTGCTGCACAGAGAGAATTTAATGCTCAGAAATATTCCACTGTGAAAATTTTATTCATCTTCTCTGCACAGATGCTAATTTTACATACACTCAGGTATAAATAAATGTTAATTGTCAATTTTCTCTGGGGAACTGTGTTTGTTTGAGTGCTTAATAAATCAACTACTTTATATTCTCTGAGGGGACATGTATGTAATCCCTTGCTGTTCTTTCTCCAGTGCTTCAAGGAGTATTGGACAACACAAATAGCTGGTAGCAACAACAGGTGGACACATCAAAAACAAGTCTAGGAAATCCACAATTTTTTTCTGGCACTATATTATGCAGCAACGTAAATGGCATTACTACTGAGCAGAAGCTTAAATTTCTCTTAATTTGTCAGCTCCCAAAAAAAACCATTTGAAAACTGGTACCAAAATACACCTTACAAGATTCCTAAAACTTTCACAATTTCTCAAGCAGCAATACCTGAATCCTATGAAATGTAACATGAGAAAGATTACCAAATGGTGTCTTACCCAATCCTCTTTTTTTTTCCCACTTTCACTTAATTTTTTGATGTGCACTGAGAAAGAGTATCACCATTGGGAACAACATTCCAGAGCAGTACATGGTTCGTATCTAGTATTCCAGATTAGTTTTTATTCCCTACCAGATAATTTTCTTAAGTGACTTCAAAATATTCTCCAATTGTTTCTCCCTACCATTGCTCAAGCTCCTTGTTGTCTTCTTTTTACAAAGATAACAAGTCATGTCCAAATTATTTTTACCTGTGCTTTATCTTTCAATCACCTATAATTTCTGACACTTTTGTTCAAATACAGAGAAATCTACAACATAAAATTACACTTCCTAGAAATGTCATCTGTACTCTGGACACCAGAGTGATAAAGGAGGGTTGTTCTTTAGAAATGTGGAAAATTTTAAACATACTTTCCAAGCCAGTTTGACCATACGGGCAGGTGGTCTTGTGTTGGAGGCTAAACCTTGGAGCCACTGATATCATTAAGATCACAATTTTTTCCCTATAACACAGTATTTGATGTTTAATCAAGGACATTGATTAAACTGGGATGCATGCACCCAAATGTATGTATGATGTATACACATCACATTTCTATGTATCATAAATACATGTATATATACACAATCTGACAAAATGATTATTCAGATATTTAAACCTTTTTAAAGTTGGATTTTTCTCAGCTTGTTTAGATATGCAGACTTTATGATGTTTATTATAATGTAGGTTCCACCAGAACCTGGATCAGATTTGCCAAAATGTCTTGCCTCTTACACTTTCTCATCCTGACTTTGCCAAGAAAGGTGTTTCATTTTGACTCAAGTATCCAAGCAGTGTGTTGTGATATTAAGGATTATTTTATTTCTGATATCCAACCAAAAGCTTATCAGGAATGCAGTAAACAGCATGTATGGCCACATCATTATCTACAGATTCAGTAACTCACTGAAGAAGACAGATATTTTAGGTGTTTTCATAATCATTTCTAACCACCTTTTTTAGACTGTGAATACTTCCAAACATTTCAGCCTGCTTTCAGCACATCTGCTACACTCTTTTGGAAGCTTATGATTAAGTCCTGCATAGTAACTGCTTCCTATACTCTCACGCACTGTCAGCAGGTTAACTGGCAGATCTCTACTTGTCACATTCTCCCCCAGGCCCTAAAGCCCTTGTTCCCTGTGCCACAATAAACAGAGACCCCACGAGCGCCGCTCCAAGCACACACGGCCCTCACTTCCATCTCTGCGTGAGATTTCTGTTGACTATTCCCTAACCACTACATGCAGCAAAGCCACATACGTTCTGCTATTATCCAGGCACTGTGTGCCTCCTGAGGGGATGGAAATGCCTGGGTCTTCTTTATAATAGTTATTGTCAGAGCAAAGCCCATTGGACAAAGCACAGTAATTTCACCTTATAAAGAGTAAACACTACTATTCATGTAGCGCTAGGAAATGCAGCTAAGCCCTGAATGCCTCTGGCATTCAAAATTCATAGCAATCCTTGTACCCAAAAATTGTATCAAGTCTGAGATTTCTTATAACCAACCCTGATTTTATGAGGATTTCACTCATCCATCACAACCTCCAGGAAATTAGAGTTTACCTATGCTTATTTTTAGACATGAAGGGAAAGAGGATTTCATTTTTACAAGCTTTAAAGAATAAATTGTGAAGCCAAAAATAGTTGCTAATGATAATATGCTGAAAATTTAAAATACTTAATGCTAAATCCTGAAACTACTAGACAGCAACTTTTACTATTTTAGTTACTTGAAGGATCTACATTTGCATGAAGGTGCTGTGGTCTTGATGAGCGTATCATTGCAAAAGTCAGCTTCCAGCTTACCATGAAATTTCACAACAGGAAATCACCTTGTTGTATATATGAAATTTGTTTACTACTTTACTACTACTATTTCTAGAGAGAATATTATAAGATCTCCAGCACCTGAAGTTCTTTTGCTTCATTATTCTGGTGGGCAGTAAAGCTTCTCATGTGCAGAAGGAATTCTGGTCTCCATTTTTTGTAATCAGTTATTTACATCTGATATTATTTTCTCATTAATAATTTTTAATGTTTCAAATCTTTTTTGTTTTATTCAGATCAAATTTGACTCATCCATTACTGCAAATGATATTTCTAAGTCTCAATGTGCCACAACAAGTGAAAAAACACACCTGTAAAGACAGTCAATTTGCCAAGAGTTTTAATGTAATAGTTTTGGATTAGAGTGTTAGTAAACTTAGTTCCTCAACAGTGGTCTTCAAAACTGGCTTGTTCTTTCCAGTAGATTTCCAGTGGAGCTAAGAAAGCAAGTTTCCTCTTTCTACTCTGAACAGTTCACTTTTTCTCTACTGAAGAATAAAGGGAAACTATTAAAAAAATGGTTAGCAATGAAACTTTTAAAATTGAATATCATTAATTTTGACATGGTCTCCAAACTCACAGACAGCTTTTGTAACCACTGAAATTACTCTGAAGGTCAGTCCAGGATATTTTTATATGTGGTGAGTTTTCATATTTGAATTATCTTTGAGCATGTCTCATTCTGCTATCTCAATAAAGAAATTCCAAACTGAAGACCATCTACAATGTATCACCATATTCTACCACAATTTATTGAAATGTATTATAGAGATTGAAGGTCTTTGGAAGCATATGCACAATCTCCTTCCAGCCTGAAGGGTTCGTTTTTCAACTTTAATAATCCTTGATAAACATCATTTCTCCAGAATGCATGAAAAGAGATTTTTTTATACCAATACCTAATATCTTCCATATAAAGATTTATATGCATTCTTCTAAAGCAATATCTTGTTTCACACTCATAAACTAATGTTTCTCTTCCAAATAATATATGATTAGTAGATATTATGCCAAGAATAAATATACAGTAATATAATGAATCTGTAAGCTTCAATACTTGCACAGTACTCTACCAGAATACCTTGTAGCAATCAATAATACATTTCACACTCTCAATGAACAGCATAACATAGTGAAAGATGCATGGAAGTCTTTGTTATATCAAATAAATTTTGCTTCTTAGCCAGATTTTGTTTGAGAATAGGGTGCATTACAAACAACTCCTGGGAACTGTAAGTTCAGGATCGTTTCTATAATATCTGCAGATTTATTTATGTCAAATCTGAAACATAAGGTTCCAAACTGATTTGATACCTAAGCAAATTGGAACAAATGCTATATCAAGGGCATTTTTTTTCATCATTAATAAACCTGACATACAGCACACCACAGAGCTATGCTAACATATATTTTCAAGGATGAGCCTAACTGCAGGTAATAGAACACATCTTGAATGTAGATGTTTTTTATGCAGCAGGAACAGCAAACTTAAAGTCCCCTCTATGACATTTATACTCTCTAGCCAAGGCAGATATAACTTTTGCCAAACTTTCTCTGACTACAAGTGACAAGGTTTCTTTATAGCCCAAGTTAACAGAACGCTTGTAGCTGTACAGGTACTTCAGATAAGAAACACCACTTCTCTAAGCTATTCATACCACATCTAAGTCACCATGCCTCTCTCTCTTGAGGAGTTGTAAAACACTTCATGTTAGAAAATCCTGTTAAATTTTCTCAGCTATATCCCTCTGCTTCCAGAGGGCAATTGTATTTACAACAGAGAAATAGGCTTGTGACATTTTTTTTTAAAAAAAAAGGAAAACTAGGAAAACAAAAGCTGCTTCATGGAAGAAATACTTCAAGAGCTAATATTTCAAGAGGAAATAACTGCCAGGAGTCTGAACATCTGCCTACTCTTCGGCTGCTCTTCCACAGACCAGAGGAAATTTGTGAAAAGGTGAAGGATGCATGTTTGAGAAACAATAAGCAAAGTTGTGAACCCCAGATTCCCATGGTCTTGGTAAGTTCCACAGAGGGTGAATGTATCTATGAAGACCCTCTTTTGAAGTATCTGACAGTCTTTCAGGTAAAATAGAAAAAATAATGCCTGTTGTGAGTATGAGTTTTGTATTTAGCATTCATTTAGGGCTCAAACATTTAAATCTGAAAGCAGCTTTTATTGCCTTAGAGACTGAGGTGTCATGTCTCAGATTTAGTGAAAATTTGAGGGAAGGGAAAGAAAGAGAAATGAAGATTCAAGAAGCACAAGACAAGTGACCCTGTGAACTTTCTCAGTACATAAGGACACCAATTTTCAAAATTACTGTAGTAATTCAAATAAATACCAAAAAAAAAACCCCAAACCTGTGATGAAATTCACTTAAATTTCCATTAGAAATGGACAATCCCTGTGACATAAAACTGGTCATTACCTATATATTTACTTTTTTGACAGCAAAGCCCTGAAAATGCAAGCTGCTGTGAAGGACAAGTAGGAATGCATCAGGCAATACTCCTGGTTGGTGGAAGAGGCTCCATCAACTCAATAATTGTTTGTGACACAAGACTGAAAAAACAAGCTCTCTGTAACTCTACAATCTCTGTGTAGTGCAACCTCCCTCATGCTTTGGCCCCACTCCCTGATTCACTGTTTCCCTCATTCTTGCACAACAGTGGGGCAGAGCCAGAGCACCAGGACTGATGCAAAAAAATCTCAGTTCTGCCTAGGTCTCTCATAACTCTGTATTCACATTCCCTTGTCATCGGTCTTTCCTGAGACACTATGTGATAGCTGGAATGTGGAGCATGGGCAGTTCTTCAAACTCAAAATAGGACACAGTTAAAATTTGAGTAACTCAAATCAGGAAAGCAATTGAAGAAAATCCTGGCTAACCCACTTAGCTGTCAGGAATATGTCTCCCTGATAATTATAATATATTACTGAGGAAACTCTCTGGCATCTTTCTCTTTACCAAGCTGACTGCCTAGATAAATCACCTTTCATTAACAACTCAGAAAGATGCACTGATGTCTGAGACCTCAGAGGAGGCTAGATTTCTAGCCATCCTCTGACCAAATTTAACTCAGCCTGCTTTGTGTAAAAAGCTGTGGCAGGTATGAATGGTACCCACTTCTTACATCACAGCTGAGTGTTTGAAGTACTTGCCTCAAAAACAGGAGCCCAGCTTCAGCAGAAGGGTTGTAGAGTACTTTGATCCAAAAAGGTGATGTTGAAGGCACTCCCTAGAAGGCAAAACCCATTAGGATAATGCAAGTGAGGGCTCTCATGACTCCATAACAGCATAGGAACACTGGACAATTTATAAGGTACCATCCTGCAAATGAGAGGTCAACATCCTGCCTCACAAAGACCCACACACATTGCAAGCTCTGATTCCTGGCTTGATACAGGAGTACAGCTTGTAACTCTCCTCTTTTTTGGTGCTAACCTACTGAGTAACTTTTACACATGAGTTTTGGGACTCCCAGACTAGGTACCAAACCTGCCTCACCCTGTGTGTGTGGAGGACTTTGGCGTTATGAATTCAGCTTGCTCAGCAAAGGTCAAGTACCAAGGGAATTTAGAAGCTAGGGCTTGGATAACAGCCTTTTTTACATGGATAGAAAACTTTCCTAGTGTCAGAATGGCTTGGGGCATGTACCCTATATAATGGTCTCTTGCTAGAATGTTGAATGGAGAAAGAGCATTCCCTGACAAAAGAGAGTAGCTGACAAAAGTGTTACACTACATGTTTGCTTCTCTACTGAAAAGTAATATTTGTCTGAGCATATTTAGTGTACATCTAATTCCATCTTTGTTTGCACTTTATAGATACTGCCTACCAGAACAGATGTCCTATGTTGAAAAATATGACAATTTTGAAATGAAATTACTCGGCATATATAATGTCAACAGATATTTTGGAAATATGGAAAAAATATCCCATTTCCACACAGCAGACTTCTGCTGCTTTTTCCCACAAAACAACCAAGGTAACAGAAACTTCATGAGGCTAATGGTTTTGGAGCAGGCATCAGCCATCGTGGAGGATCACTGTATGTGAATTGCTGTGGTAGGCTCACACAGGCTCAGGGAAATCCCTTTGGCAACCAGGCCTCCCATGCCAGTATCTAACCAGGCAGCCAATGCCAATACCATTTCAGATTCCAGCCCCTCTTTAAAACCACTCTACCATGATTGCTACAAGAATGTGTGTCCACTAAAATCCATTCAATCTCTTACCCAGGGAGGTTTGACTCATTTACATGAGGCCTCTTTATGTTAGCTTAGCAACATGGAGCAGTCATAAAACGGATGCAAATGCAAAATAAGCTCTTCTCCATGCTGTGTCCATATCATCTCCTGCATAATCTCCCTAGCCTTTGTGCCCTGATACTCCCCATCCCACTCTTTTGTTGTCCCTCTTAGAGTACCCTGTGTGACAGTAAATCATTAGCTGCTTAGAGCAGGGACATGTAATTATAGGCATTGGAAGCATGCAGGGAATGCACTGAAAAAAAAAGTTTCCATAAGAAAAATGCTCTCTCTGCTAAGAAATGACTGAGAATTTCCTCTCATTGTCAGTGAATGGGAAAATCTTGGCTACTTTATTTCCACTACACTGTTGCCTAAGAATCACAGCTCCCTTTCTAAGCCTTTTTCCATCTCAGGGATGACAGTTTTCAGCATATGCAGATTACTTTTTCCCCTTTCCTCCCTCCCCACACATATCCCCTGTCAGTTACAGTTTGTAAACTGGTCCTGTGTGAGGAATAACTAAGGCTTCTCCACCTCCAGATGGTTCATACCCAGGTAGTAGACCCCAGTGCTTGCCACTCCACAATACGTGAGGTGGGCATGAGCTCCTCTACTTTCCTCATCCTCTGAGTACCCTCACAGAGCCAAATGATGACCTACATTTGTTTGATTTTAAAGTGCATTATGTGTGATCTCTGAAATAAGTTTTCGGAATGTGAACCTAATCTGAAAGAACTGTTATATGTATATATCCATGAAAAAGGCAATCTGGTTTTGGATGTGGAAAATTAACATAGTCCTCTAAAAATACTTATTAAAAATGCAGTCTTAACACTGAATGCCCTTAAGAGATATGCAAATAAGCCATTGCCAGCAGGTAACCTGAAAAGAGATTACCAGGGAATTCATCATGGGGCCCAAAAGCAGAGTAGTTAGAGCATCCTGGTGTTGTACTTGAAATGAGTCCACTTTCTGATGGACTTCTGCTGTAATCACACAGTTTCCCAGCAAGTCTATAGGAATGCAGACAAGGTCACAAGCATGGGGGATTCAAGGACAGACAGATAAGATACTAATCACATCACCTTCCTGTCTCTTATTGGTATGCTTCAACCACACCAGCCCAGCAAGCCATCCTAATCAGGAGCAGCAACCTCAAACCCTCACACAACCCTGAGATTCAAGGAGGATGGTTCAGGGCCATCACTTCCTTTTTTTGTCATGCTGGCTCATTTCCCAAATAAATAACAAAATACACATAGGATTTTCTGTTTTTATTCCATCCTTCACCCACATATACAAATGATGAAAACAGATACTACCATCTATTATTATAGTCCCTTATTTTGGGACAGACATTTATTTCCTTTTTCTAAATAAAGAAAATTACACAAAAAAAAGTTAATTCTCCCATAATATGTGAGAAGAGTTTTAAAAATATTCTATCTACAAGATTTGAAATCTAAGATTTCAGAGAGCAGCTTGGAAGTCAAAGTATTTACTGCCATTTTTGCTAGGGGTATTTTTGCATCTATCTTTTTACCTCTTTTCTAAAAAAAATGACACACAGATGCCCTGGTAACTTAAATAGTACCCAGTACATGAGAGAAAGTGAAAAACCAAATTAATAAGTGGCATTTTTTAAAGTAACCTGCTCACAGACACTTTTTTTTCTAGGCTGGCAAACATGCTGAGATGTGAGGGCTTAAGTTACTGATTATTTTTTTGTTTGTTGTTTCCTATTTAATGTCCTGAGGATATTTGCATTGTCTACAGAAACGCCACAGGTTAATTAAGTATTATTTTTAAATTTATTTCCTTTTATCAGTTTTAATTGCAGAGGCTTTCAATTTCAAACCAAAGTCCCTTTTTGATGAAATCTTCAGAAAGTAAATAGAAGCTTCAGATTTAGCTTCTTATTAATATTCACTATCTTGTATACCTTCATTGTGTCTTTTTTTCTGTTCTAAATTTCATTACTTCATCTCTTTCTTCAGATCAAAATTGCTCCATGCTTCTATGTTTTTGCCATGTACCTGTTGGCCTCTTCTCATTTATATGTATATGGCTTCAGCAAGAGTATAGAGTTAATAAAGTGATGGTATTATATCTTTCCATTTTTTCTGTGTTACACTATTGCTCTTTGCAGATTACTGCAGAGATTTATAGTGAGCTGTCCAAAGTAGCCTTCAATGCTGTACTTCCAACTCCACAGTCACTTAATAGAGAGGGCTTAATTATATCAGTGTCACATCTGGCATTTCAGCTGTTTCCAATTGGACTGTCTTGTATGTTACAAAAAGAGTATTATTTATTCATTGTAGCTTAGAGCCAGATACTCAAAGTCACCCCTTTTGGAGACTTTAGCCAGTTGATATCTTATATCTTATTGCTCTCCTTTGGGTTTTTTTGTGGAAAATAGTTTGGTTGGGACACTGGTAATGGAATAAATGTCATAATCTGTGAAATACATACAGTATTTCTATAGGCATTTCCACGTATTAAGAAAGTGTACCTCTTTGAAGAATATAAAATAATTTAGGTATAGCACTTCTGAGTCATTCAATGACTTAAATCTACTAACGATGAATAGTCAAATCCAGGTTTTTAAAAATTTTATTTCTATCTTTCATCTGTCCAAGTTATAGAAGCCTTCTTGACATATTACCGGGTAATCAAGCTCACCTTCCTAGCCTTTTTAGCTTTTCACTAAGACATATAAGTTTTATTTATATTTGGCTTTTTTATTTAGCTTTATGTTCTGATATGCCATTAAGTTTTTAGGATACTCCTTTGTGAGCAGCACCTTTTCCTCCCACTGTTCAATTGTAATTTTCCTTATCTTGTATGACTGATGTCTTTGGCAGATGTCTTTGTCTGACCTGAATACTCTTTAGCATCCATCAGCCTTCCCCTGCTCTTGCTTTATAAGATTTCCCTAAATATTGTCAGTTCTCTGGGGTGGCAGTTTTGCCCTGTTAGAAAAAGGAAGAATTGCTTTCTTTAGAGGACTTTTTTCTGCAAAAACTTCCTACATTTCTAAGTATATTTAAATTCCTTATCTTACTTGTGTTTTCCTTCTGCAATTCTGAAATTTTGAGTACTCATCCTGTGCTGCACAAGTTGGTAAGATGGGGTACATTTCATGAAACTGTTGCTTAGAGAGGCATCTTTTTCCTGTTAATTTAATTGTGATTTGTAAAAGACTCATTTCCCTTCCCGTTGTCAAATTCATAGGTGAAAGCTCAGAATCTGGCCAGAAGGGTCTCTCAGGTCTTGCCAGAACTTTACTGATGTCCCAGGAAGCAGCCCATCTTCACACCCGCACATACTTCCCAACCATCACCTACCCAGTAAAAGACTTATTCAGACTAATAACTGAATTTCACTGACAACTCCACCTCCTGGTGTTAGAGGAGTAACACTATCACCAGTTCTAGTCTGAACTGCTAACATCATTGAATATTTCCACAGAAAAGAAATTACAATGAGTGAGCAAACAAAAATGCGTAAATTATTTTTCCAATGTCTTTCTTTTAGGAAGTTGCAATATATTATCTCTGGTAAAGTTTGCACTTTTCCTTTTTTTTTTTTTTTTTTTGCATATAGAAATGATTTTTCATTTTATGTCTGAAAACATCACAGGCAAGGAACTGAATTTTAAGTGGTAGTGGCACAGTTCTCCATTGACATCCATTTTTCATATTATTTCCCCTTGTGGCAGTTTCCCTCAGGCTAGAGCACAGGCAGCTAATCATTCCAGGAACAATACTTTGGATTAAAAGATTTCCAAGTCCATTACAGAAGTCCTAATGAAAGTGTTTACTTTCAAAGTCATATTTAACAATCAAACACAGTTCCAACTCAGGCTGTAGTCAGTCTTACAAGTAAACCAAGGGCTGACTTTAGAATATAAAGCAAATATTCTGCAAAAGTGTTCTGCACATTGAAACTTTAGAGCAGTTTCTCCAGTTGCAAGCCCTAGTTAAAGGCTTGCCAGCATCTTACCGCCTCTCATGTGCATTCATGGTGACTGTTTGGGAATCTCTTAAAGAAGCAGGAAAAATGGGCAAGGGAAGTTCTTCTGGACTCAAAGACACCATTAAAGATAGAATGAACTGACTTACTATTGGCATAGGTTAGGCTGGCATTTTAAATTGTAATTTGGAAAAATGAGGGAAGGGATATTATTGACAGGAAAATGGATGAAAGAATTTAAAAAGAAAGAAAAGAGTAAAGTGATGTTGAGCCAAAAAGAGTGTGAAAGGCAAAATGAAGAGATTTCCCATTTACCAGTAATCTTCTAAAATATAAATCACTGGGCTGTTTCTCTCCTGTAGAGATAATCCTGAATTTTTCCTTCCTTTGTAAAGGCCACGTAAAGATTCAATAAAAACATCTCTTATGTAAACTGAAAGTTGTTTTCTTTACAAGTCATCTTTTAAAATTTTCAGCTTCTGAATCTTTTCAATTTCTGTCAGTTGCAAGTAGAGAAAGACCAGCTGTTATAAATATCATAGGCTAAAGAGACATCATCAGTTAAATATAGTTAAAAATATCTACCCTTGGATATCCCATAGATGCCATTCATCTGCTCTTGCACCGGCTTTTGATACTGCAGCAGAGATAAATTTGCCTCATGCATGTTCTGAAAAGCTTACGCCATCACTTCAGAATTAGGTTGTGGGGTTGCAAAGAGCTGAGGACCCTCTGCAGTCCACAAGAACTGAGGGTTTTCAGCATCATAAGCATTTTTAATTATCAAAGCTAGAGTCCTTTGGCAACACCATCCCCTAACTCAGAACTATTATTTCCAGCAGTTCTTCTGATGAAGTATAAGCAAACAGCTCTGGAGTCTTCTAAACAGTAGGAAATTTAGAAGTAGTTTCACTGCAAATGATTTCCTACAAATAAAAAGACACCAAAACTGTGAATTTCGATTTTCAGAAATGACCTAATGAACTGAGACAGTGAAGCTAATGTGCCCCAATTATGTCAGGGAGGAGAGAGGGGAGGAAAAAGAAATGAAAAAACAAAGAACGTATTTGGATTATAAATGGTTCTGATTTCACCCTTCTGAACGCCCCATTTTAATTCACAGTGAACCAGTCAGCAACTGAAAATAGACTGCAATTTTCTGAAGTGGAGGGTTTTAAGGTGCACAGAAGGAGTATGCTTTGAACTCAGCATGGAAGAGCACCACAGCAAGTGTTCCTGAAGGCAGTGTCCTTGGAGCAGGTAAAAAATACAGTTGTGTCATCATCCTCTTCCATTCTACAGGATGCATTTCTTTTGTGAAGGGCCAGCTGTACAATGACAGACATGTCACTCAATGCAGAACATAGCTTCAAAGGTGCCACCTCTTCTCTTAGCACTTCCCTGAACTGTGCTCAAGACACACAACCTGGTATCCACACAGAGAATCTTGACAAAACACTCCTTTCCATTCCTCTGCATGCTTCTTTCCTGCTCTATGGCTTTAAAGACAAATTCTAGTGTTTTTTCAGCTAGAGACATGTCACTTGACAGAGACAAAATGGGGACCTCTTGGCAGACAGACTATGTTACACAGTTTAGTTTGGAATTTCTTGGCTTGTCTTTGACTCTTTTCTACAATCTCCTCCCAGAATCTTCTCCTTTTCACTTCATTCTCACTGCGTTGCCTTTAACATGCCCAGACCCCTTCATTTTGTCTCACTTCAGTGTACGCTTCCCTTACATTTTTGCATTCCATTTCTGTCATCAACATGACTAAAACCATTCCTAGAAAGTGCCAAAAATGAACTTACAGTTTGCCATTTTCTGCTAAAGCCCTTGCCTCTATTTCTAGTTTCTTGTGTTTAGATTACAGATTTACTAGAGCAGGAATCATTTACTGATTCACATGAATACAGTACCTAAAACAAAGGTCCTCCTGCTGAGGAATAAGAGTATATTTTTTCTCCCTCTTCTTTTTAATACATGTGATGGAATAAGGAACTTTATGTGAAGCATTGGAAAACACTTGCTAATGATAGGATAAATTTTCTTACCTTCAGGCCCCATCATAACAAAGGATGTTTATTTCTTCTTATCCCAAAACACAGACTCATGTCAGCAGAGTTTTGGCCATTGCACCTTGCCCTCCCATAAGAATACAAACAGAGGAAAATCTGTGATCCTTTCCTGTGTTACCGTACTGAACACAGAGAGGCTCTGAGGTAGCAGACCTCATTTTTCACTATTAAAAATGAACTTGGTGATTTGAAGAAGTGGTTTGAAATCAATAGGCTGCAATTCTGTAAGGACAAGTGAAAGTGCTACAGTTATGTAGAGTAATCAACTGTACAAATAGAAGGTGGAAAATGAGTCTGTAGGAAAGAGTTTGTGGCCTGTGGGAAGGGGGGGTCACAAGCTGAACAGAAATAAACAGTCTCACCTTCCTGCAAAAACTATGGCAGAATTTTTCTGGGCAGGATCATGTGTAAGATTTGCCTGCAGTTACTCCAGAATCAGTAAGCAGCTAATGTACTGTATGCACCTTTAGGCACTCTGCTGTAAAAGAGATGTGAACTTCTTGCATAAGTCCAGAGAGAGAAACAAGGTGGGTTAGAGGACTGGAAAAAAAATGATCTGCAGGTAAAGATTGAACAAAACCAGAGTTGTTCAGTTTAGAGAGTGAAACACTTAAGAGAAAATGTCATAACAGACTTGAACAGTACCCTGCTGAGGAATTGGAATCAATTGTTCTCCATGTTCACAGGGATTAGAACAAGAAATAATGGAATGTGGAAACTTTAGACTAGGCATTAGAAAACCTTTCTAACTTGATGAGAGCAAAGCATTGGAACAGATTGCCTGGAAAGACTGTAAAATCCATATCATTGGATTTTTTAAGAATAGGTTCCAGACGTGTTTTATCAGATTCTGTGATAACATTTGTAATAACACCTTATGTCTGTCTTCTGTGTTTTATAACAAAGAACCCCAGGGTGCAGCTACCCTCTAAGTAAAACATACAGACAGAAAAAATTTGCACTCCACTTTTTCAGACAATGAGAAAAATGTCTCAAAGTAGTTAAGTCTCCTGCTTACTGAGTTGTAGGCATGCTCTACAAAGGGATTGTGCTGCTAATTTGGGGTCTCAGCTCCAAAGTTCCATCAAGCCATAATGACTCCATTGAGTCTGAGTCACCTGATCATCCTACAGATGTCTGTAAAGTAAACAACTATAACAACTCATCATAGTGCTTTCCTTTTGTAGTCAATGAAAGGAAGCTGGTGTGTTTAGGCAGTGAATCACCTGGCCTCCTAAGGTATACAAAATAAGCTATATGTCATTGTTTCCCAGGCTGGGAGTGGATGCACCAGTTAGGAATCTGAGCTTTCCAACTCCTCCCTTTGTAATCCAGGATTTGAAATACTTTGAAGCTACATATTTGCATATAGGAAAGTATGGGTGTGACTTGGCCATTCTCAGTACATGGTGAGATTACTATGGAGTAAATTCTATATTTAGGAGCAGAAACAGAAAACATTCCCCTTCCACATTTTAGCATGTTAAGATGATGGCTCAGTTGTAAGAAGATGAACTGCCTGACAAAGCTTGTATGATAGATGAAGATGGCCATAGGAATATGATCTCTTCAGCTCTCATGTGATTCCATAATTTACCACATGATCCACCCTGCATCTATAAAGTGAAAAGAATCTCTCCAGATGTGCTAGAATAGAAGTCAATTCTAGTAACAGCTTTCATATTGCCTTTTCCCCAGAAATCAATCTCCTTTCACACTAGATTTGTTTCGCAAATATGAAAGCTTTCTCCTGGTCTGCTTCCCAGAGGTTTTCTTCCTTACTTCAAAAACATCATGCCTTTAGCTTCAAATGTCTCTCTCTTTCTTCCCATCTCTTTTTGCCCTTATTCCTAGCATGAGGTCATACCCTGTCACGAGCTTTTAGACAGACCTGACTAATCCTGAGAAAGGATGTCTTGTTTAGATGGCAGAATCAATATTCTCCTTGGGACCACAAGACAATTCAGGAGTGTTATTAGCTAGGCATTCTAGCAGAGGTGATCAGACTGAGGACCTCTGCCCTTGACCTCCTGTGCTACAGGTGAGGGATTTTGCTCTGCAGCCACAGAGTGGAAGGTTACCAGGTCAGCTGTGGGCACTGGGCACAGGAGCAGAGCAAAGGGAGTTTAGCAGGAACTAGCAGTGTTTTACATGAACTCCAGGCAGGTGCTAAGCCATCACTATTTGCTTCTGAACAATTCCCAGCTTAGGCTGTGCAACATCAAGTGGGCCCCCTGTTAAAGAGAGTGACCCATCCAGGCAGTGCCTCACTGACTTACAAGGCTGAGTAACTAAGTTGAAAAACATTTTACTTCCATGGATCATGACATTTGGAGAAGGGGCTGCAGTGTCTATTTTTAATTTTGTTATTGCCCTGGACTGAAGTCAGAAAAGTGTGGGGAATCTTCAATTTTACTCATATATTTCATCTATTTAATTGCAGATCCTCCAGGATGTGGATGCAACAAAAGAAAACATCTGAGGGATTCTGCTGACTGTTCCTCTTATTCTGAAAACACCAGTACAACCACAGCACTCATTTGGCTTTGTTTTAGTCCTGTAGTTGGAGAATTGCCACTGCTGGTCCCTTTGGCCACTTTCCGTCATCTCTTCCAAAAAAAGCCAGCTAGCTTGGCTACTCTGAGGGCTAGTTTGGCAGCTGTTAACTTCCAGACTATATTTCTTGAGCACTGGCATCTGCAGCAGTGACTGGCCCTTCCTCTGGCCTCTGCCCTGGCTTTGTTGCCAGCAGCACAACAGCCCCAGGCTGGTGCAGGACCAGTCTGCTGCTGGAATCCCTTCACATCCTGGTGGCTGCTCTCCTTTGGGCCCACCTTGAAAAGAGAAAATATGCTTCATGGTAGCTGGCACACTTGCAAACAAACCCAATAGGCTGCATCTTGTATTCAAGACAACCACAGGCCTAATACTCTTCTAAACATCTGGAAAATTTTGTTGCCACAACATGGCTGAAAGAGGTGCAAATCACTTCTGTTTGAGCCTTTTCTTCATAAACAAGGCAGAGATTTTATACCTGCCTTATTTTCTGATCCAGTTTTCACTGATTTCTTGTATACAGTCACACAATTGAAAGCAATAAAAATTAATTATCACCCATCAGCAGATGCACAACAACTAACAGACTATGTCAGTACCCTAAGTCTGGACAAGTCAATGTAACATAAGAAGGCAGCCCTCATTTTGATAAAGCACTAGAAAACCCTCTAAGTCTAGAGTCTGCACTTGAAATAGGAGATGGAAATGGATAGGACACAAATTAATATAAATAAGGATTTGGTAGATAAAGATCAAGAAAGCCAAGAAATCTTGCAAAGGACTAAATTCTACATCAAATGTGCAGCCTATGGAATATTAAAAATAAATGCTCAAAGCAGGTTCCAGGTGCTTCTTAAATCACTAAGCTAAGTCCTGTCTGAGACCAAGATTTCAAATTAATTAGCCTTAGTATGTTTTTATAGCAGAACTCTAACTCCCAAAAGCATGTATGAAGAAACAGGGTAGGACTTGCAACCAGTGAAGCAGGCAGCACGTACTCTATGTCTTGTTTACCTTGACGTAACATTTCGCACGCAAATATAGGGTTATTTTTTTTTTCTGAGGTAAGTTCAAGATGCAAAATTCATTCAAAGCCTCCCAAGAACTTCCCACTGCCTACGGAGCTACTCTGCACGGGAAGGAATCATGTCAGACACCAGACTTGCAGAGGCTGCTTCCCTGTCTCCTGGGACACTTCCCAGCATTGTCATTCAAATCCTTTGCTAGAATGCAACATAATAGTCAAGAAGCAAGGAAAGGGAAAGTAGAGGAACAATGACAGACAAAAACAACTGTGTGTCTATCCCCTGTTTCTGTGAAGATTTGATGGGCTGTAGGTAAAGAATTACTTCCCATGAGATTCAATTTCCCAGTCAGAACTCTATTTATCTGCTCAAGACCCCTCATTGACCAGGCACTGGCCAGATGTGAAGGTTCATTCTGGAAGTGTCATGGCCCTGTAGATCACATTGAATTCCTGTAGCAGCACACTGAATCTCAGTTGTAGACAAGACAGTGTGCCAATGACTAGGCAGAGTTTGATAAGCTGTTGATTAAGTTGAGGATACACAACATCTGTATTGTCTGATCCATTCTGGGACATTCAAGCTAGACCAAATTTTGCTTTGGAATCACAGCAACATTGACCACAGCTGACACCTACTGAATTCAGACATAAGTGAATGAAAATTTACACAGCAAATTTCTCAGGTATATAAAGTGTGCTAAGCAAAAGACTCAATAATAGAGTCTTTTGCTTAGCAAATGAGAATTTACACGGGCAAGTACAGGAAATCTGGTTTCATTACAGAAGTTGAAAAGGTGGCAGAGGCAACCAGGTACCTGATAATTCTTCCATTAAATAGGAAATTTCCAAACAGGATATGACTACATACCCTCCATTCTGTCCTCTCTTACAGTCCTTGGGGAGTGTGTGTAGCAAGGAAAAAGTTGTAAAATGGCTGCATTTTGTCATGCTCTGGTTCATCTTGTATTCTCAAGAGATTTCAGCTTCAAGCTATTCTAGCTGAATTTCTGGCTTCAGAAAAATCACAGATCCCTGACCCCTTTCTTAGGCCTACACCCATGAGAGTGAGTTCATATGAATCTACTACCCTTGCTTGTAATTAAGATATTTTAAAATCTCCTATACTCCCTATAAAACATCATTTGCATTTTAAATGTAAAGTATTGCTACACTTAATGCAGCTCTGCAATCAAATTGAAGTCAGAAGTACCACATCCTTTTCAATGGGTGGATTTAGTTCATATGAGTTAAAAGGCATAGTTGCAAAAGAAGAATCCTGTAAGCTACTACAGGCACCACATCACATCATGTCTTTCAGAACTGATCAAAATCCGTATTAATACTAATTAAAGTCTTCATTTAGCTCTCCCAACAGGTCAGATGCTCCAGAAACCAGTTCTCAGATAGCTAGAGGATTTCTACCCTGAATTTGTGTATGGGCAATCACAACACATTGATTCTTATGGCAACATTGTTGTTCAGCTGAAGGAAGTGTTTTTTCATCCTTTGCATTTACCCCAGGACAGATTAGACAAAGCACACAAAACCCCTTTCTTCCAGGCCTAACAAGCCATCTTTTAGTCTCTTCTCAAAAAAAAAAAAAAAAAAAAAAAAAAAAAAAAAAAAGCACCTGGCATTTCTCAGGGTCATTTATTTCTTCCTTGAATATGAGTTACTAGAATTACACATAATTTTACAGATAAAATACCAATAATATAATTTTCCATCTCACTAGAAGTACCTTACCTGACTTGCATAAGGAAGGTTTGATCTTTTTCATGGCTAAATCATATTTGGATATGTTGGTCAGTCTGTGACCGTTTGATTCAACCAAGCTTCCTTACTTCTTTAGTAATTTTCAAAATTTGGTTTCTGCAGCTTAGCAAATAAGTTCCTTTTACAAATTCCTAGATGTGGTGGCTGAATTCTAGAGATGTTCACTTCACTATTCTTCCTCTCTGTTTTTCAAACAAAAAGTCAAACTCACTCATGGTGTAAGAATTTTCCAGTTGGATTTGACTGTATAGATTTGACTTCCATTCCATATCTGGGCTGGACTATCACTCTATGTCAGGCATTTTACTTATTATTCACATCATCTCAATATTAAAAGGACATTTTTTTCTTACCAGAGTGGATAAAACTGGACAAAATACATTGCAAGAAAAACAGCTTAAGTAAGCAAAGAAATTAGAAGAGTTCAATTGCTTCCCACTGTAGTGATGGTTCTTTTATCTCTTACTAAATACACAGTCAAGCTTCATAGTCAAAGCAATTTTGTCTTTTATCTTTAAGCAAAGATACAGAGCATGTCATAGATGGCTCAACCAATGCAGAAAGCCATGATGAGATTTTGCCCAAGCAGGTAACACTGCTGGCTGCACAACTCACAGCTGTAATTCTTGCTTGGAGAAATGCACAAAGGCACCAGCATTTGCTTCATAGAGACTAGGTTTTCATAATAATATGACTGGTAAAATAAAAAGCACTGTAAAATGAAATTCAGCTTCTGGTTTAGATTTCTTAGTCTGAACTTTGGGGTTTGTTAGTGTTTTGGGGTTTTTTTTTTCTGTATGTGTAATGAGACTATTTGTGGTTTAGTTTACTTTTCATTCACTTGCTACTCAAGCATCACTTCAGATTTTCCAGAACTGATGGTATGAGCTTCTGCTTTGTTGAAAACCCCACCAATAAATAGATGAAGAGAAAAATGCCCCTTATCATGTATATTTCTACTTTGATTTAGTTTAGGTCAATCTAGGACAGAAATATATTTTTAGCATTCCTTAACAGACAATTTCTCTCTTTTTCAGTAAATATTATTTTGTCATGCCCCGCTGTAATACTCAACAACTACAATGCAATCACAATAGACAATTAACTTCTGTCAAATCCCAAACCAGGACATTTATGTTAGAACAAGGTTGAACTATTTACTGTAATCATATAATACTGAAGCTTACCTTTTATCCACATCTCTGCCCAAAGTGAATTAAACTCTCCTGAATTCTCATTCTATGAATACACACAGTTTTCACATATCATACAACAAATTGGTAACTTGTAGCATCTCAAGGCATGTGAACTTTGAAATGGAAACTGTCATGTCAGGGACATCACTCAACAACTCTATTTGAGGAAATTACCTGAGACAAGGGGCTGAGACACTGAGTAACAGAGGTTTATTCTTGCAGAAGTGGCTTTATCTCATTATTTTGCTATGCAAATATTACCCAACATCAGAACACCGAGAGGTTTACATAAATTCACCCCACTTTCTGCTTTTTATCATTCTTGAAGGGTTTTCCTGGTGTTTTATGGATGGGTGCACTGTTCACTGTGTAATAAAGAGGCTCAGCCCAAAGAGTGGTGGTGAACAGAGTTAAATCCACATGGCAACCAGCCACTAGTGGTGTTTCCCAGGGCTCAGTGTTGGGGCCAGTCCTGTTTAATGTCTTTATCAAAGATCTGGGCAAGGGGATCGAGTTTGCCTCCAGACAGTTCACAGGTGACATCAAGGTGGGCAGGAATGTCAATCTGCTGGAGGGCAGGAAAGCTCTGCAAAGTGATCTGGACAGGCTGGATTGATGTGTCAAGGACTAATGGCATGACATTCAACAATGAAAATTCCAGGTCCTGCACTGGAGTCACAACAACCCCATGGAGCACTACAGGCTGTGGGCAGAGGGACGCCTGAGGACCTGGTCTACAGGCAGTTCAACATGTGCCAGCAGGATGCCCAGGTGGCCAAGAAGGACAAAGGCATCCTGGCTTGTAGTAGAATTAGTGTGGCTAGCAGCACCAAGGCAGTGATCATCCCCCTGTACTTGGCACCAGTGAGGCTGCACCTCAAAATCCATGTTCAGTTTTGGGCCCTGCACAACAAGAAAGACACTGAGGTGCTGGAGTGTGTCCAGAGAAGGGGGACAGGGCTGGTGAAGGGTCTGGAACATAACTATGATGAGAGACAACTGAGGGAGCTGATGCTGTTTAGTCTGGAGAGGAGAAGGTCCAGGGGAAACCTTATCACTGTCTACAACTACCTGAAAGGAGTAGCCAGGAGGGAGTTGGTCTTACAAGCAACAAGGGAGACAGGACAAGAGGAAATGGCCTTGGGTTGTGTCAGAGGAGGGTTTTGTAGGATTTGGGGAAAAACTTCTCCACTGAAAGAGTGGTCAAGCATTGGAAGAGGCTGCCCAAGGAAGTGGCTATGTCACTGTCCCTCGTGGTATTTAAAAGACGTAGATGTGGCATTAAAGATATGTTTTAGTGGTGGACTTGATAGTGTTAAGGTAATGGTTGGATGTGATGATCTTAAAGGTCTTTTCTAACCTAAATCATTCTAGAATTCTATAATTTCTATGTTAGATTGCAGGTCTCAAATCCATGAGTTAATTTAAGTGATTGAGTTTTTACTATCTTGGAGAATCCCTGCTGTACTATTTGTTCAGAATTGCTTTTCCTTCCTATACACAGCAGGAAACTAAGAACCGGATCTCATCATAGAATAGGTGAAGGCTGTGCTGGACAACCACCACTTTCCAGGTTACAAAAGACTGCAAACCATTTAAAAAATAAAAACCAAATCTGCCTGGTCACTTCAGCTTTCCCCTGTGGCTTCTTTGGTGTGGATCACAGAGATCACAGTGCTTCCAAGGGACAGCAAGGAAGGGTGGGCCTCTGCAGGGGATCAGCAGGGGCAACATTCAAGAATAAAAGGTTCAGTCACAGAAAACAGTGCAGTAAGGAACAGAGTTCAAGAATTAGGTCATTATTAATCAAATTACAGATCAGCCCCAATAACCACATATTTCCTTGAGCCTGCATTCTACAGCCCTTTTGTAAAATATTCACAGAGTAGGATCAATACCTCTCTGGAGGTAAGTGGCATAAATTATGTCTCAACATATACACCACAGGAGCTTTACTGTGTGTTGTATACAGTAATTGCATTTTATAGATGACTGTGGAAGGTTTCAGCTTTCATTGATTTTTATCATAAACTAAAAGGCAGCAAGAAGAAAAGAACAGCAGTTTATATGAAGGAGCCAGCCAGCTGAAGCTGCAAAAGAAAATGAAAATTTGGCAACATAGGTGCGATCAATCCATGTTTCATGCAGAAATGAATGCAGATATTTGAGCCTTTCCACACAGAGCAGCAAAAATCTTGAGTGCCACAGAAATCTCAGTTCATCTAATAGCAGTCAATTGTGCTATCCATCAGCAGGGTTTAAGACTATAAGAAGTCTTTCTAATTACAGCACTTTTAACACTTCTTGTACCATGAATGCCATCTGAATCATTTATTAAACAAGGTAACAGGTTGTGTTTTCATTATGACACATAATGAGACCACATTCACATTCTAATTGAGGTGAGGGACATAAATTAAGATCATCTTCCTATCCAACATTTGTAACTTTCAAAAGTGTGTTTTTAAAACGTTGCTTTTCTGATTTCCTTCTTTTTCATGTCCTTCACAGCAAGCAATTCAGAAGAGATGTTAATGCAGCATAACAACTCTTTACCCTTTTTCAAGGCCAATTTTGCAATATGGGCAAAGTGATTGGAAATGTAGTCCTGAAAAAGCTTAAACCATCTGTCAGGGACTCAGTTAAGAAGATCCACACTGTTTCACAGCCAAAGATGTGGATAAATTATGCCTGGCTAGAAATGTCCAAAGCATGTGGGTTACCATTCAAGCTTATTAGGATGAATTGCAATTTTTTTTATTGTTCATTACCCTGGTAACATAATCTTTTCAAATTATAATATGCAATAAACCATACAGATTGGAAAGCAAGCAAGTGGTAAACATGGGTACTAATGATCATAAAAGCTCCGTGTCCTGTTATATCGAAAAGCCATGTATGTGTATGCACCCTAAAGTCTATTTGTTTGTCTTTGTTGACATAACTTTGTAAATTTTTTTTGCTCCATATATATTTATTTATGTTACTGCTCATGTTTAATCATATGCCATAAACCACTTGTCTATTACATTCCTGAAATGTATTTCCAAAAAGAAATCAATGTGGAGAATGAGGGGTTGGGATTGCTTTGATTAAGTTTTATGACTTAGGCTAGAAGACATAAAAATATTAATGTTATGCTGTTGTTTTAATACCATTATTCGTTTAATGGACAACTGTTATCCCAACATTTTTAAACAAGAATTTTTCCAAAGTATTTCAAAAACAATCTTCATCTAAAACCCTTTAAAGGCCATAAATACTGTATGAAGCTTTTATCAGAAATATGAAATTGATTATTACTTGAGGGAAGGCCTCTGGACAATATACAAAATAAAAATAAATCTAATTTTCCCATCTAAATTACTGTGCCATGATTTTTAAACCCCCCACAGACACTGTAAATGCTAAAAGGTATGGGAAAATCTATGCTTATTATATATGTGAGAGTTATGAGAATTATTTGATAAGCAATAGTCATCTTGTGCTCAAAGGCCATAACTAGTGCTTAGCTATCTGAGATTTCCTCCTCCACAGCTATTAAAAAATTCTTCCAAGTCCTAAAATTCATCCCTTACGGGCTTCAGAAATTACCACTAATTTCACCTGGGAAAGTATACAATCTGTAAACCAAGCCTGGCCAACTAAATTTAACAAAACCCTTAGTATCTCAGCTTTCACATTTATGAATATTTTTTCTGATTGGTCTCTTAAGGATCAAAATAATCGAATATTTTATTTTCTCCCACCACTTTCACTGTCCAGGAATGAAAGACATTACTATATCTGACAAAGCCATTGAGGAGGTGAAAGCAAACAAAAAAAAAATTATCTAAAATGCTGATGCAAATAAAAATCCCATACTTTTTCTTCCATCTTACCACAAAAAATTTTTTTATGTTTGAAATCAGTCATTCTTGGGGAAAGGAAGACAGGATTAAGAGAGGCATAGAATGATCAGGGTGATGGCAGCAATTCATCACTGTAAAGTGATGCAATGTACAGTGCACAGGTACCCTTACAAAACCTAGAGTGGATCCCTCATGGCCACTCAAAGCAGTTAACAGGCCACATATTTTGTACAGGTGTAATCAAGTGAAAATATACAATGATCACCAATTCTAAAAATGGATGCTATGCAGCCAAATTTCCCCACAAAACCACCTTGGCATCCACACAACCTGAATGGTCTTTTTTATATTTTCACTGCATAATAAAAGTGATGTAAAATCCATTAATACAGCAAGAAACAAACAAACAAACAAACAAACAAAACAAAGCAGCAGCTGGCACATTAGGTGCTGTTCAGGTGCCAACACAGCAGTCTGCAACTAACAAGATTATTTTGTGTTTGTTTTGCTGATTATATTCAGTGCAAAATAGATTGCAAGCAGGACTAGCAGCTTTATCAGTGGGGCTGACTGGAGACTCCAGTAGGCTTTCTGCAGAAAATCACCTGAACTGCTTTTTACTCACATCACTTTGGTTTTTGTCTTCATTTTTATAGTGGCAAAGTTTGTATTTGCACTTACTATTGCTGAGTATATGACAGTACTCCTAGTCAAGCACATCTAATTTACAGAAGTTTGGGCCAAGTGACATCTTGGACTGAATTTGAACAGATAACCTAGATAATGGAAAACCAAATGACTTTACAGTACTGTGGGAGCTAGGGCATGGGTTAGTTTCAGACACTGGGACAAAAAATAACTAAGGAAAAACATGGTGCCCTTTCCTGATGTTATTTAGTTCAGCAAATTTGTGCATCCCTGAAAGGTTATCCTCTTATGTCTTTAAGCTTCCTCCTCCACTATAACAATGAGCCAGTTGAGCTATCATTTATCACAGCAGGCTAAAATTGTCACAGCCTTTTCTGACAGTTCAGGGAAAGAGAGGAAAGGAAACTCCTGATGAAACCATAGGTTCTTGCCTGGCTCTGCTCAGAATATGGATTTGTCTGCTGTGAGAAGACCAAAAAGGATTCATCTAAGCAATTGGAAAAGGGGAATTAGGAGATGTACAAGCCATGTCCAGACTTACCAAGGATATGAGAGGTAATCTAATCAGTAAAACATGGAGAAGCAGCTTATCCTCTACAAAGAAATTAAATGAGGGAGGAATAGAAGGCTAAAGATGGAGATCTTACTGGCAACACCGTGGCATACATGCCAATGTAGCTCCAGCATCTTAACCGCAAGCTTAGATTGTCCTCTGGCTTATTCCTGGAATAGGGCAAGTGCAGCTGTCCCATCTATTCTCTACCACCCTGTGGCAGATTGTAAACCCCCAATATAGAAAAATAACCTTCCTTTTCCTTCTGCCCTCACAGGAGTCTTAATAGTATATCTGTCAAATAACTAGATATAAGCACTACTGTGAAAGGCCTGTAAAATATCTTCTAAAGCATGGGGAAACTGTATTTGAGGTCCATTACCTTAGCTCTGTTATCTGTTATGTAGAACAGGTTTCATTTGCCCAAAGTCAAGCTCTGAACTGTACCAGCAGCAAAGCATTTTTAAAGGAGAGCTTGTTTGAATAACCTAACATCTGCACTCCTAATATACCTTCTATTCTTCTACTTTCCACTAATGCTATTTGCAGTAGATTTCAAAATTTATTTATGGATTTTGGTTTGTTTATTTGTTTTTGTAAAAAGAAATAAAGAATAGATGACAGAACTTCACATTCAGAGAACACCAAATAAAAGACAGAAAACATCCAGTGAGAGAATAATTGTTAGAGGAGAAAAAAAAACAAAGCCCATTTTTGATTTAGCCTTTCATATAGCTGGCAGTATTTAAATGTTGACTGGTTTATGATCTCATGTTTTGAAGTTCAAAACAAATCCTGAATGCAATGCAAATGAGCTCATTATCTCACCTCTCATCTTTATGTATCTAATTTCTTGATGACCTGTTTTACTTTTCCTCTGCCTTAAAAGCAAGAAATAATTCAGAGACACGGGAATATTTTTACATTTTTTAATGTCTCTTACCCAGATCTGATTACTAATCACAATGAATAAATCATTCTTAAATGAATACTGGGTAGACACAAATGACTGACTAGTCAGTATTCTCAAAACAACGAGGTATTTTTATGTGGAATAGAAAAATAAAATAACTCTCTGGTAGGTTTTGAGATGTTAATAAAGATAAAGGTTTATAGAATTAAAATGATGTTTTCTCAGTTCACCTGACAAAATGACAAATGACAAATGTTAATCAAAATAACTTTTCATTTAATCTATATAGCAAGTTAGTTAGCAAAATGCTAGTTTTAGGCACTGAATGATGAACTTCAGAAGTCTGTGCCAGTGTGAATGGATCAGTCTGCTGCTTTTCATTAAACTCTGTTCACAGTACCCATGTTCATCTCCTCATTGTGTGGGGATTTATAAATGAAATGCTTCTACTCAAAGCACTTATGTGCTGGCTTTCTCACTAATTGAAGTATGCTAAAGATGAAAGAAGCTGACCATGAAACATCAAAAATATTGAAGTAGCAACCATGTTGCCAACATCTAAATGTAAGGTTCTTGAATTATACACATTTACAAACTGTCAGAGGGGAAAAAAACCCTTTCATTCCAGAACAGATTGGGAAAAGCTTGCAAATGTAGGTCTACAGACATGGCAAATTTTTTCTGGTCTTCCTCTCCCCGTACAATGCACAGTGAATGCTCAAGTTCACACACTGAGTGGGTAGATTAAATAAAGATCTGCAATATTTTCTGGGATCTGAAGTTTACATCAGATTTTAGTGGCTTTTCACTGAAATATGAGGAATTTATATGCCACAAAGGGCTGTGACTTAGCCTACTCAGATTCATTGCTGACCTGCCTGACATTCAATGTTGTGGATCTTTTCAAAGCCAAATGCACAAGCATGTCTACATGCTGTTCAAAGAGCCTTTGGGGAAAAGGAAATGTATGTGTATATATATATATATATATATATATATGGAAAAAATAATGCGGAATATACGTATTCACAGACACTGTTTGTGGTCATTTGGAGCAATAAGGGCTCCTAAACAAAATTGAATTCACTGGTATACTGAAGCTCAGTTGCTGCGTGGTAGAACACAAGTTCCCAGGGAGAAAAAGGATCTCAAGTATGGCTCAAAAAGCCCTTTCATGATGACCAAGAACTCACCTGCAGGTCAGTGAGGTCAACTGCTGCCCTTGAATTATACAGAAACAGACTTGTAGAATCCTAAATTTCCCCAACCTACACCAGCTAGCAGAGTTCACTGGCAATGGAAGTAAGCTGTACGTCCTTTGCATGTTCTTACTGGGGGTGTGGGGGACTTTCAGACTCATAAAGTATTTCAACCAACAGGACTGATGATTGCGTTTGAAAGAGTCCCCTCTTCTACCCACTCCCTTGTTCCAGCACTGAAATTTGCTTCATATAAATCAAGGACTCTTTATGGAGATAAACCATTAGAAAAATTTCTCTTTAGTTTGTTTTCTTGAAGAATGGGAGAGAGAGTAGATAGGAAACCAGACACAACTTCCTAATTCTTTGCTTTGGCTCTAATGTAATTCAGAGTAAACCTATATTTATGGAAGCTTTGCATTACTTCAGTAGAGCTGTATAATCTTATCTAGCTTGAAGTACTAGCAAATACATTCTATAACCTCTATGCATAATGAATAACAAAATAAATGTAGTGATTTAGACCATGATTTTGATGGATAAATTAACATTCTGGCTTTTAAACAATAGACTAAAGCAGGAAACTAATTTCAGTAAAAACACTGCTGAAAAGTAGTCTAATACTTAAGATTAAATTGAATGCCTTTAGAAATATATCAGCTGACTTTTTGATATTCAGTGTTCGATATAGTTTGGCTCTCTGCACCTTAATTTACCTATAAGTCACATCTCTGAAAAGGCAGTAAAAGTGATGTTTTATGACATAAGGGATATATTTCAGGGGTCTCTCTGTGGTTTTTCACATCCTAGAAACAACCACACCATCTGGCACAATAACCTCTATACATGTAGTCAAAGTACACAGCTTTGCAGCAGCTGAGCAGAACAGTGTGGGAAAGGTTGCCTGACAATTTCTCAGAGCTCAAAATAAGAACATTAGTTTCTCACATGCTGGAGCACATCATTAACATGAGTAATTGGAAATTAAATAAAAGGAAAAACCCAAGCTACATGACAACACCACTGCTGAAATGTATGAAAATACATTTACTTTTTAATTGGACTTTTACTGTCTATTTGAATTGTGGATATGTGATCCAAAATAGTCACAGCATGCCTACGTGGATTGGCTAATGAGATGTCCGCTGACTGCTGAGCCCTTCAATTAATCAGATAGCTGAATACATTGAAGGTAGCTAAATATTCTTCTCTCTAGTACTCTATTAAAACTCAGCATTGTGTCAGACATTTTCACAAGAGACTAAAATCTGAGTTCATGTTGGGATAGCCTTCAAACAAAAAATGACATTCATTTAGTGATTCAAACATCTGCTTAATTATCTTTATTACCTTGCTACTTCTTAGGAGTAATATACCAAGAATTTGACTTACAAAATAAATTACCTTTAAGACAAAGAATGGAAGATTAGTTCTGTGTTAAGACACCTGGGAGAGAAGTGTGTTTAAATCCCAATTCTACCATTCTTCTCTGTTTGACCTTGGCTATGACATTTAGTTTTCTAGCCTCATTATCTATATCTATTGATGTTACAAGTGATGGTTAGCTCCTCCTTCCCTACAGCAAGTTAGTAGCCATGGAATCCCAGTAAAAATGGTGTACATACAATGATGACCTAAAAGACATCCAACACTTTAGAAATGCTTAATGAGAAGCTACTGTAAAGAAGCCACTTTTCCATATTCCTACATAAAACTTTCACGCTCACATGGAGGAACTGTTCAGGGAACTTCCCAGACTCCCTGTCTTAAGGAAGCAGAATACTATTGAGTAGGTTGACCTTTTTATGTCCCATCTTGTGTTTTTTAAAGACTTATGTCCGTTTGCCTGTTGAATCCAAGCCTAGACTCACTCTGTAAATTGTTAGCAAAAAGAGAGTATGAAAAGGTCCTCACCTACCTTCTCTTTTCAGTTTTCCTGATATACCAAACCAGCTGCCAGAAACAACTACAAATTAATGGCTACTACCATTACCTTTATAACAGTGATCTCTGCAAATCCTAGGGATCAAAATAGTAATGGGAAAAGCAGAAATATGGGGTTTTTCACAAAAGATATCATTAGCTACATTCCATATTCACTTAGTTTGCTGCATACAACTTCAACATTTCTCCACCATGCAGCTAGGTTTATGCTGTGGTCTGTTTCCTGGACCATTCTACAATGGGGTGCTTCTGGACACCTCTCTTAGGCAAATGAAAATCTCATGGCTGAGAATCTTCTTTTTCCAGTTGTAGAGGTTCCTAGTTCTTCTCTTCAGCACTACACGTGGTTGAGGAAGTGATCTGTTGCAGAATACCCAAACTAAAAAGCAGAACTTAAAATAAGAATATTTAGATAATATTGCTCACATCCGATTCAATATTTATCAGCAATCCTGACTTAATTAGAAATTGTGATGGGATGGCCCCATGCAGTAGCTAAGTTTCTACCCAGTCATTCACTCGCTCTCTCCCCAGAGGGACGAAGGACATAATCAGACGGGCTAAAGCAAGAAAAACCTTATGGGTCACAAGATTTTGTTAATAGAGTAAAAAAAAAATAATAATCAAGTGATGAAAAGGCAATTTCTCACCACCTCCCACAAACACACCATTCTCCAGCTAGTCTGAATAATGTCTACTTTGGAAAAACTACCCTTCAGTTTTATTGCTGAACATGACTTTATATGACACTGTGAAAGCACTGTTCAGCAATAGCTAAAAAATTGGTGTGTTATCAGCAAGGTTTTCATGACAAATCCAAAACCAAAATGCAGCACCATACTGGCTGCTTTAAAGAAAATTAATTCCATCCCAACCATATCCAGCAGAGAAACGAAACATTCCCATGGTTTTTGGGAAGCCCCACAAAAGTCACACCCTGTTTTCAGTCATACATTGCAAATTCTCCATTGTATTCCTAAGCATAATTTCCAAGTATAGAACATGACTGTTTGCTGAATATTTGAGTAATGCTAGAAACTTATCAAAGTAACAGTTTCTCCTTAGGCAGAGTCACAAAAAACTGTCTTGGTCTCAATGGCGAAACAAATAAACAAGCCTTTGCTACTCCAGCACCTTTCCAGCAAAAAAATTCAGGATTCCTAAGAGAAAGTTTATTCCAGCCTACAGGCTGGACATATTCCAGAACATATCCCAATTCTTAAAAATTCTGGAATCACAGTAACAATTAGAATGGCTGAAAATCTTACTTTTCTTCTTTGTCCATTCCTCAGCAAGCACAAAGTACTATTGCTTAACTAGTTAGATCAAATTAAGTCATACTACAGTAAGTATACTTCAGCTGGAAAACTGCATTTATCTGATTTTGCCTGCTTCAGTAGCAAGGTGGACATGAAATATTGCTCCACTTGTTCTGGTGTGATGTCACACCCAAGACAAAGTTCCCCTTGTTCACCTTGCCTTACAGTCTAGAGAAAATCACCAGAAGGCAACAAAACAAGAACCATAAAAGCAAAATTAAGTGGCATGAAAAATGATCACAAGAATCTTTCCTAATGAGGACAATATTGAGCTAAGTTTAAGTGTCTACTCATAGGTCTGTGCACATGTACCACGCATCTAAGATTTCATTGTGGCTGACAGAGATTGAGCCTACAGGATCACTGGAGCCTCAAGAAATTTTCCCCAAACTGAAATAGACATAAAATTATTTGGGTAAGCCTACTTGCTTCAGCCAAAACTCTAGAAGACAGACCCATACTTTCTACTCCATGCTCCTATAATGTTCTGTTGTAAGAATATTTTAGGTTGCCAAAATGACAGAAGAGTGTAGGATTTTCCTACTTCTTCCTACCCCTGCCTCCAGATACCAGACATGAGGTAGAACCCCTATATTGCAGGGCCACTCTGCAACAGTGTAGGAAAACTTTGAAGGATGTTTGGGCAAGTGGCTAGTGAAAGACAGAAGTAGAAGTTTAGGAATACAACCAGTGCTTCAGCTTAGGTTTATGAGGCAGGCTGTTCTCCTAGTTTGTCTACTTCATCTATTTTCTATCAGTTCATTTCCTTTGATCTGTTGGTAATATTAAAGTCTTAATCTGCAGTGCTGCTTCTGAACTTGTCCATTTTTCCTTTTAAATTCCACTCTGGCAGGAAGGGCTATTGTCGTGATCTTCTTTGAAGATAGATTTGCTTGTTGTCACAGCTGATTTAGAGATTCCCATGACATTCAGTTCCCCTCTTGTTTCCCATATTGCAGATGAGCAAAGCTTTCCACTTGGAGGCACTGACAGGTAGAGCTAATTTGCAGTTCCCAGTAATTGACCATTTCTTAAAGACTAATGATGCAGTTCACACCTAACCAGCCTTACAAAAAATGCAAGAGAGCAAAGCAATTCACAAGAACTTATATTTCAAATCTCATTAAAAGGCTTTCATTGGCAATTCTTCCTCAATCTTGACAAACTTTCACTCTTTTATGTTGATGCAATTTGTAGACCCTTGTATTTGGCTCAAACTAGTGCTATTTATTCAATGTTTTAACACAAAATTACTCTATGTTAATCCTATGGATTAACAGCTGTATATGAAAAAAAAATTTGTTAAACAGTGTAAAAATTCCAGACTGTATCTATCTAATTCCCTTTTATTACCACTGTAATGTTACAAATCTATTGCTTGTACTCTTGACATATGTGGACTCTCATAAAAATGTGTTTAATTGTGTCTTCAGTGATAACTACATGCTGCTTTTCTGCAATTTCCTATACACCTTTAATGAAACCTGGGACAAAAGTCATAGCAAATGGCCTAAGTGAGAAGGTGGGAGGAAAATAGATAGGAAAGGGTTAAACAGTCACAGAAGCCAAGAAAAATACATAGATGTGTAACAGGAACATTACAAAAAAAGAGAGCAATAATAAACCTTGAATAGAGAAATAGTATCCAAAAAAAATTAAATTAGAAGAAAAATTCTTGGAACAGAGTTCTAGAGGAATAAAATGAGATTGGAGAAGAAAGAAATGAGATAAATTAGCCTAATGTAATATAAAACACTGGTAAAATTCCCTGAAAATACTATTGAAATTCCAAATGAAAATGGATGAAACAAAGGAAGGAAAAAATATTAATAACGGTAAAATATTCTTGTTTTACTAATTTTTAATCCGTGAGAGGCTCATGCTATCCATCATATTTGGTTTCATAGAAATTCATGAGCATACACATTCTATATGTAATTAATTTTGATAGCACTTCTGCATGTGCAGGTAGTTATAGATATTTGCAGGGCCAATTTCAATCTCCCCCATATTTAATGGGCCATATTCATGGGGAAGAACCGATTCTGTTGATATGAATTGTTCTAACAGTTTCTTATTGAGCAGAAAAAAAATCAACACCTGTGATCCATCGAACATTGCTGTGACACACACATTCCACCCCAGAATCTCATCATCTCCTGGAAGCCTTCTTGGTGACACACACATCTAAATTACATGGAAACATTTCATCCAGCTGTATTTATCCAATGTTAGGTAGACAGTCACCACATACACTTTCATCTGCATATAGATTTTGGACTCATTTCAACGAACTTGTTGGCAGCCATTTCAAAATACAGGCACCAAGAGCTTATTTTGTTTAGCAGCTGCATAAGAATATTATTTACTCATGACTACCTTCAGACTGTATATTTCTCTTTTCTTTACAAAGGAGAGAAAAGAATATTTGTTCGTAGAGGGAGGGTTCTCCCGTAATTCCAGATTTGACATGAATAAAGCATGTTGACGGGGTATATATTACTCATAAAATGATAATTTTAATCAAAATTGTTAGTGATGCTGACTTTAGGGTTATCACAGGACATGTGTTAATGTTGAATATGACACCCTGATTAAAGACTTTACCTTCTATATCTGTCAGAAGAGCAACTCCTGAAGTGGAAACTTCTCAGTCATAGGGCTCTTACAGTATGAGACACCATCTATCTTTGTGCCAACAGCACTTCAGGTAGCTAAAGCACAAGTTCTCCCCCTCTGATCTACTGATGAGTTACACCATGGCCTAAAAGAAGACCTTCACGAGTAAGCAACCTTCTTTATGGAAATTAATATTCCAAGAAAATTGTTTCAGGCATCTCCTCATCAGAGGTAAGCAACCAGCAAAAATGCCACAGCTGTTGGACTCTGAAAACTGGACATAATACCAGCACAGAGTCATCTAAAATAAGTTTTAAAGCATTCCTAAATTAAAAGGCAAATACTTTTGAAAGCAACTGAGTCATTTAATGCTCCATGATTTATTTATGAGGATTTTCACCATAGTAAGGAAAAAACATTGTTGAAAAGTAAATGAAAACCAGCATGACATTAATATGACCAGAGAGAACCTCTTGCTCTTGCCTTTGGGATATGATCAAAGGACTCACTTCTGTGAGGACAGTTCTGAAAAATAATCATGTCTGACAGTCAGCATATGGCCCCGATCCTCAGCTGTAGTCGAACAGCGTTTGCCACACCATCAGTGTAAAGAAAGCCTAAAGACAACACAGCCTTCTCCTGCGGCAACTACACAAAATGGGGAGCTTCCAGAAACACAAAGGAAAGCACCTTGCTTATCCTCATAGCCTAGATAAAGGCAATGCATGGGAAAAAGACAAGGATAGAAGGTCATCCCTCATCTAAACAACAAAACAATGGCTTTGGTTCACACACAGGGAAGTCAAAGGAACTTGCAATCTCCAAAACTACAGGAGAATAATTCTTTGAAACCACTCCCTTTTCTCCCAAAGTTGTGCTGCTCATCCCAGTGACACACCTGAAAAGCAAGGGCTTCCTCCCACAGACTATACACAGACTGCAATGAATGCTCTCTGCAATGCAGAGTACAGTCCCTGTTCACAACTACTCTGTTGGAGATCTACCCAAAGCTGATTGAAGTTCCCCCAAAGCTCATGTGACCCTTTCTTCTAGGAAAGTGAAAGCATGGGAATAGAGAGGAAGAATAAAACTGGTGGAAAAAAAATCAGGAAATGCACAGGTCACACACAAAAATCCAGAAGCTGGGGAGTAATTCTTAGGTTTTGCAGACTCGATACAGAGTATACGAGTAGGAAATCATGATCTACATTTCCATGAATGCTTCAGACCACTTGCCCTTGTTCACTGAATAGTTTTGTCCTTTGCTGCTCCTCCTTGGCAGATCCTTGTATCAATTCTCCCAGCAATCAGGTCAGCACAAAGATATGTGAAAGGAAGGTCTTAGATTCAATGCCCACTATAATAAACTCTTCAAAACAGTCTATTGCATTCACTGTAGGTGTCTAGAAGGTGCAGTTGAAGCCACACATTCAAGGAAAAATCTTGCTCTTCTCTTACAGAGCTCCTCCTCACTATAAACAAGCTCATTGAAAAACCACTTGATCATCTGAAATTACACCTCATCTGCCTGTCCCTTCCCATTGCTGCAACAAGAATTGGTCTCCTTCTCACCTTGAAGAAAGAAAAAAATTGCTAGATTTGGCCCCAAAATTCACATCTCTTTTCAGGACCCTGTGAAAATGCCAGAATTGTGATATTTTTTTTTTTTTTTTTTTTTTTTTTTTTTTTTTTTTTTTTTTTTTTTTGTCACTGAGAATAAAGTTGGACTTACACTATTGAACATCTAGGTGATTCTGCATTTTACTACTCAAGACCTGTGATTCTCCCTAACAGAGTTAAATTAATGGTGTATAAATAAATTTGTCACATCTTCAACAATTTTCATGAAGTGTTTATACTTTAATTTGTGAATATAATTTGCACACATTATTTAAAAAAAATTAACATTTCACTTCCCATACCTTTTCATTTACATATGGAAAGACAGAGGGAGAGAGAGAGAAGAAAAGTTTTTCCACTTCAGCTTCTTCGCCTGGGACAATCAAAGGGGAGCAGCATTTACTGAGGGAACCAACACCAAAAATTTATAAAATCTTCAGCCTGAAGTGAATTTACTGCATCAGTTTCCCACACACATTAGCATAGTTCTGTCTTTACCTCTGTACTCCCACACATGTAAATATTGTGATCACGCAACATGCCCTGATATCAACACATCCTGATATCAAGTCTTAAGCATTTTTACACATACACCCTTCATGTTTTTAAAGTTCCCTTTAATAATTAGAAGTGAAGGAAGCAAAAATGGATCAAATAGCTGCAAATGATACTTATGTTCACAAATGGTGCATGCTGCAAAAATAATCACATCCAAGAATGTTATTCTGTTTACTTTTAGAGTGTTTGTAATCCTTTCCTGTATTATTTTCATCATTTCCAGAACTCTACAAATGCTGAGAAATGCAAATATATGTTGAATTTAAAATTCCATATTGTGAAAAGCAAGCTCTTTTTTTCTTTTTAAAATAAAAACTCTGATCTAGGGCTATTTTTTATTTGCAAGGAGTACTAAAATACCAAAATAGACTATGAAGTTAGACATCCCTAGAGAGGCCTAGATATTAAAAGACTTAGAGAAATGATTGTCATTTCAAAAGCACTAAACACTTATAAGTATCTGCTGTACAAAACAGGAAATACTAGATTTTCACTATCTCCTACAACTTGAATTGTTTAAACATAGACTGAAGGTTCAATTCATTTTAGGTTCAATCATGGTGACCAGCTGCTCCTTAGTCTTCTATTTGCAAGATAAGCACTGACCTTGATCTGTCATTCTGGGCTTCAGAGAGTCATTTATGCTCACTGAAAGTAAGTCTAACACTCTAGTGTTTTTCTAATCATTGTTCTGGTCAACAAATGGATGTGTCAGCATTGGTGTGAACAGTAGAAAATGAGGTCCATCTATTTTAATGTAATTAAA
Organism: Prinia subflava; assembly: GCF_021018805.1. Lineage (NCBI taxonomy): Eukaryota > Metazoa > Chordata > Aves > Passeriformes > Cisticolidae > Prinia > Prinia subflava. The sequence goes on from NC_086247.1 coordinate 128,115,322, forward strand.
ACCACATTTCAAATAAACCTGTAACACAGTGAATGCAGAAAAGTAATTTGAATTCTTTCATTACAAAGGTAAATTTTCTATTTTTTACCATTTCCTCTAAGACATGTCATCCTCTGAACATGAAAATGCACAGTCACACGCAGAGTTACACACCAAAACTTCTACATAGACAAAATTGGCTGAAACCTTAATTAAAGCTTTGAAATACAGATGCTATTCAATAAAAAAAAATAGTTTTAAAAAATTGAAATGAACTTTGTACATTTCAGAATACACACAGGGATCTTAGAAACCCACAGAGATTGTAAATACCATACAGATCTGGTAGATGAACAACATATATCAGAACTAGAAATGGTATGAAAACAGAGTACATAACTTTATGTCAGGGAATATTCAGCAATACATATTTTATAAATATTTTTAATGAAAAGAAGCTGCCTGAACAGCAAAAGAACAAAGTAAATTAAAATTAAGCCCAAATGATCTTCTCATTTTTCAGGTGGCCAATCTCAAGTTTGTTATAGAAAAATGTTAATTTTTTTAGAGTTTGCCAATTTTATTTTTTATCAGCTAAACCAGAATAATCTCAGGAGTAGAGGCAGATGTTTCTTAGATAACACACCTGTTCCCTTTAAGTTGGAAAGTATAGTCAAATTGCATTAGATTATCCACTCACATGAGCGTATTTTAGCTGCAGAAAAGAGAATCTTCTGCAAAGAGTTGATTATAGTTAGCTTTCAGCAGTTCAGATACTTGTTTCTGCTTCAAGGGCCAGATTCAGACATCAGAAGACTCAGACTCAGTTGCTGCACTAAATCTCAGGGTGTGGCACAGAAAACCATTTTCCTTCTGCTGTCACTGAGAGGAAATTATTGCCAAGTGAGGCAAGTTCCCCACCACCCACAGAAGCACGGAAGAACAAGCACACAGGTGGGACCAAAGGTCTGTTTTCAACACCAGTTAACAAAAGGTGCTTAGTGTAGAGTACAATAACAAGGTAAGTCTGTAATGATGTTCCCCCATAATATCCTTCCAGCCATTTGTGTCTCAGAGAGTTCCCTGAGACACGACATATTTTTTTCTGGAAATCACCACCCACGACCTCACCTCAAGCAATTTAAGGTCCAGAAAACCAAAAGCTATGTCTATTTCACAAAAAAAAAAAAAAAAAAAAAAAAAAAAAAAAAAAAAAAGAAAGAAAAAAAAAGGGTCTCATTTTAGTCCTAAAAACCTTCTTTCCTTTCCACTGGTGTAAGCCATCCCATCAGTTACTCTGCACAGGTTGTACACTTCTAAAATTACTACTAAAGGCAAATCAGGCCTAGCTACAAACCTGTCTCAGTGATCATTGTAGGGCAAATTGAGCCCACCCTCTCTTTTTTCCACGATAGAATTGCCAGCATTTATGGCTAGGTAAGCAGAGGGTTCCTACAAAGCTGTCCTTTGCAAATCTTATACTTCAATCTCTGATTCTCCTTCACAGGACTAGGGACAGCTAAGCAATCCCTCTACATGAAGAAAACCAAGAATGCTGGTTATTTTGTTCCACACTCCACATAATGGTAGTATTAAAAACTATAACAGACATTGTGTTCCCTGTGCACAGAGAACACGCACCCTTTGTACTGTAACATAACATATGCACTCCAGAAATCTACAAAAGAAACAACTTGACATTTTAATAATAAAGATACCAACTATTGTCCTCCAAACCTCTATGCAGACAGAGGAAATAGGGACTATTGATAAGAGCTAGGTAATTTCCTCTGGATTCCTATTCATAAACTCCTTATGAATGTTAACACTGTAGGTCTTGCATATGATTGAAATTAAGATTTCTGTCTGGCAATACCTTCATTCCTGTAATGCTTGGCCTACAAAGGCTTTCAATTTTTTAAAATTGTTTGCACAGAAGAAGATTCACTTTATTGTGAGCCATGGCAGCTTGGCAGGCAGATAAAGCTTTACCTGAGAGTGGTGTCTTAACTCCTTTAGAGTTCTGATCGCCCCGTTCATTTACTTTTTAAATATCAGAGACAAAAGTGGATCAGATAGAAAATGGATGTAACTGCAAATTATGCATCTATCATGCTTACTGCCTAGTAGCAATCTCCCTATAACTTTCAAAAGAGTGACATGAGGCTCTTTCAACATTAAAAATGTAGAAAAGTAAAATACAAGCTCTGCTTAGTGGTGGCATTGTGAAATGACAATCACTGAAAACCAGTAAATAACAGCAACCAAAAAAGATCCCTATCTAATGAATTGGACTTCCATGAGCCAAAGATTGAATCTTGGGCAAAACCCACAGAAATATTTCACAGATAAGGGTTAGCGTATTCAGCTGGGTTTTGTCAAAAGAATTATAATAAGATGGTCTTTCCAATGGGTACTAAACATCTCCAGTCAATGGGACCACATGCAAATTAATTACTTTTATATAATTTCTTCAAGTTCTGTAGGGACACCCTGGTTGTACAATTAAGCCTCAGAACATTGCCATGCCATTTTCAGCACTCACTTGGGTTTCTCCCACCAAGGGATAGCCATACTACAGCCCACATTCCTGACCACACTGTATGAGCTCAAACTCCATCCTGATGTGCCCTCAGGCCTTCAGCTGTCCTCCCAGGATTCTCCACATCTCCACATCTGAGACCAGCGACAACTTAACTGGCCCTGCCTGAGTCTCTTGATTATTTTATAGCCAAAGGAAAAGGACACCAAAAACTGGACTTGTCTATCAGCCTTTCAGTGGGTATATGTGCACATGGTGTCTGGCAGCCCAAAAGGGCTGTGTATCAAACAAGTACCTGTTTTGCCAAGGAGCCCGGCCAGAGCACTCCACAGGTATTATGTCCTGCTTACATCATTTTTCTGGATATTATAACTCATGCTGCGATGTACTGAAGAATTCTTCCCCCACTGAGAAGATTCCAAGTCATCAGAGGTCACCAAGATTTAGAAATACAGCACACAGGACAGAACACTCAACACAGGGTGCAACATTTTCGGGTTCACCTGAGGATGTAGGGAGGTAGTGGGAGAACAGAAGCAAGGCCAAGGTTCTCTTCCCAAGTCATACAGACGGCAGATTAGTTACATGTCAGCAAGTCACACCATTTGTAATCCTTCCAAAGCCTTTGTTGCTGTTCAAGACAAAAGATTTTCATTCACCTCATTCCACACTTTACTCACTTCACAAAGAATGAATTCTGACAGCCCTGCTTCAAGGAACAGCACCCTGAGTGCTTTTCTGTGTTCTTAAGTTCATCTGGAAGGCAAGTATCGCTTTTCACAACAGACCCTGTCTTTAGAACACCCTGCAATGTTTTCAAACATTTGAGTTTGATGAGGAGCCACACCTCAGCTGTCCAAGCCCTAAACTAAAAGCTCCATCAAAAAGGCAATGCTAAGAATCCTCTGCTAGTATGGATTTTCATGAAACCAGGCCAAGTTAATTGTCATATACACATTCATACATTTATATCTATCAATATGTGTTCATGTGTGTCCTCTTAATACTTTGATCCAAAGAAATATTCATCTTTACTCACAGGAGCCTACGCTCTGTCCTCCCTGGCAGATCTCTGAATCAAAACTCCTTACCACCTGTCCAAGCAATCCTGCATAGTAACCTGGATCAAAAAAAATACAAGGCAGTCCACTTTCTAAGAAAATCCTTGATAAAAAACGGCACATGAAAAAACATCCTTTAAGCCTTCCTTACCAGCCTTTGCACTCACCCACCATGTTCTTCCAACCCTCAACACCTGAGCCACGTCAAGACTCACCCTATGCTTGAGACACCTTAACAGACAATCCTTTACTCACACACGTGTTCCCAGGATAGCAGTCACCTGGTTTGCTAGGATTGTCTTGGATGGCTTTAAGTTGTGGACAGGGTCTCTCTGCCCTCACACATCAGTGAAAGAGAAGATAAATCTAAGGTGTCACAGAGCACCTACATATGGCTGCATGGAGTAGTAACAGATGGTTATCCAGGAAGAGCAATCAGGAGAAAGGGTGAGAGAGCACAACCTCAAACAAGACAGGAGCAAGGCCAAACCAAATATATGCATACCTAATAATCTTCACAGATTACTGTCTTGATTTTTCAGTCCCTTCAGATGCCATATGAATGGCCATCACCCAGGATACTGATTCAGAGAATGTGAAACAGTAACTGAGACTGGGATGATCAAAGTAGAGATGTGGCAGCCATCATCACAATGAACTTTCTTAATAACACAGGAAAATTTAACTACTGAACCAAGTATGTCATGTATTTTTTCAGATGTCACTCTCATTTTGTCCTCTGCATGAGTATTTATGCTAAAGCAAACAGAAAAACATAGAAATTTGTACAAATATGTATATATGGAATGCGTTCAGTCCCTACACAACTTCTACTGTGCCAAATAAAACCACTTTGTATATGTGTTCCTGAAAGCCCTGGGAAAGGAGTGGAGGAACCATGTGGAGGAGCTGGTCAGGCTTCACAGCAGGAGTGTACAGAACCCCTGATTGAATTTTGCTTAAGCATGGGCAATGGACAGCACTGGTACCTGCATAAATAAAGCTAGAAGGTGTTCACTGGTTAACATGTGAGGTAAGAAGAGGCAGGATCAAGCTGAAGCAGCCACAGAAAGGGGAAGTCAAAGTAATGCCATTTATGCTTATGCATGTTGCTCTGGTCGCCACTGTAAATGTCAGGTGTCAAGGGTTTCCAAGAACTGATAGGTAAACCTGGGCTACATTTTTCTCAACATCTGGGCTACTATCACCAGCAAAAGCATGTAAAGCAGAAAGACCTGCTTTCTGACCTAATCAAGAACCCCAGCAACAACTTGTACAAGGTAGGCTCTAGCTGCACCAGATGAGAGTCTCAGATGAGACTCTGGATGGTGTAACCAAGGTCACTTCTCATTACCTCCTTTAAGGCAGTAGACATTTGTCTTCTTCCAGAACTGAGCTGGGTCATTTTGCAATATGCACCAGAGACTACATTAGGAAATTAATAGCTAAACAAAATTCTGACCAAAAAGCAAGTTAAATAGACCTCTTACTTTCACCAATGTGTAATGGTAGTGGGGTTACACAGGGCTTCATCCTCTGCCCTGTGCTCCTCAACATCTTCATAAATGACCTAGGCACAGAACAGGAAGGGATACTAAATAAGTTCACAGACAACACAAAAGTGTTTGTCAGCTGTTGACCCCTCATAGGCAGGGAGGCCCTGCAGAGAGACCTCAACAAATCACAGAACAGGGCAATCACCAATTGATGAAGTTTAACAAGTGTCAGATTCTGCATCTGGAGGTACAGACAGACTGGGGAATGAGAGGCTGAAATGCAGTGCCACAGAAAGGCACCCAGGGGTCCTGGCTGACAGAAAATTCAATCTGAGCCAGCAGTGCCCTGGCAGCCAGGAGGGCCACCCGTGTCCTGGGGGGCATCAGGGATGGCACTGACAGCCGGGCAAGGGAGGGGATTGTCCTGCTCTGCTCTGCACTGGGGCAGCCTCACCTTGAATATTGTGTGCAGCTTTGGGTGCCACAGTACAAAAAAGACATTAAACTGTTAGAGAGTGTCCAAAGGAGGGGGACACTGCTAAAAGGCCTTGAGGAGAAGCTGTATGAGGAGTGCCTGAGGTCACTTGGTCTGTTCAGCCTGGAGAAGAAGAGACTGAGGGGAGACCTCACTGCAGTTACGACTTCCTCATGAGGGGAAGAGGAGGGGCATGCACTGATCTCTTCTCTGTCCCAAACAGTGACAGGACCAGTGAGGGAGTGGCCTGAATTTGTGTCAGGTGAGGTTTAGGTTGGATACTAGAAAAAGGGTTTTCACCAGAGGGTGGCTGAGCACTGGATCATGCTCCCCAGGGAAGTGGTCACAGCACGAAGCCTGATAGAGTTCAAGAAGTGTTCACACCATGCTCTTGGGCACTCCTGGGGGATGGTCCTGTGCAGGGACAGGAGTTGGACTCGATGATCCTTGTGGATCCCTTCCAACTCAGCATATTCTGTGATTCTGTGATATGCCTCTATTCAGCAGAGGATAGAAGCAAATGCTTTTATATGCAAAGAGTCTCAGTGCAACTTGTGTTACATATTCAGAGTTTAGAATATGTTTTGTTGTTTCACTTGACTGGCACTAACAGAGTTTCCATATCAGAAAAAAAAAAGTAACATCAAGTAATTCCCCTTTCATCATAGTAGTGAAAAATTTACTATCACTAAAACTCTGCCTGGATTTATTTGTGACAATACAATGGACAAGTACAAATATCCTTTGGTTTATCTGCTATTATCTTCAAAATAGTATACAAAGCACATAAGTAATGTGTAAAAACTTGCAGGCAGCTCAGCCCAGCTATTCCCCTTAGGTCAAACACAGCAAAACATTTTGGCTTCTAAAGACTGTTGCACAGTTCTGCTAATACCAAGAAAAGAGATTGTTTACCATTCTTCTGCAAAGCCTCTCTCGTTGACAATGAGCTATGAATAGATTTCTGAGGTATTGGATATGTTTGGTGCTTTTAAATCCTTTTTTGAGTCATATTTCTCTGCTCATGTCCTTTTATTACAGATGAGTTAGTTGCAAAAGCACATAATATCCCAAAACATCAATCTGAGATGGCATAATGAGAGCAGGATTCATGGGGTGTTTTTTGATTTTTTTTAATCAATTACTGACAAATCAATATATTTTATACTATTTCTGCCTCCCAGTTTTATTATTTCATAAGATCTGCAAGTTCACTTAAAGATTAAATGTGTTATCATATCATTAATTGTTCTGAACTTGTGAATTGTTCCTGGTTATGTATGAATGTCCTTGTTTATGACAGACAGGACAATTGGCTCCCACAGAGACACTGTAGCTGTAGTGTGATGTCCCACTGGGTATCCAGCACTACTGGTGCTGGTGAGTGTGTGTGGTTAGTGTGACTTGCAGGGAACTGCTTTGCACCCCCAACTTCCCCACCAGTGTCCTCGTGGTTGGTCAGCCAGACCAGTGATACAGCTGGTTCGAGACAAACATCTAAAACCAGCCCAAGACAGGCAGCACCTTTCACTCCCTTACTGCTCTGATTTATCTTTGTTGTGAGGGGTTTTTTTGGGGGGGGAGTTGAAGTGTTTGTTTGTAGGGAGTTTTGTACTTTTTACAAAGCTCTGAAATCTTTTTTGTGAAAAACTTTGTTAAACCTGTCTAGAGGTTGTGCAGAAAAATGTTCAGTTATTTCATTGATGGTTTTTAGATCAGACTACACCTAGCAAATACTATAGGCAAATATTATACTTTTCTTCACACATTTGCTGCTTTTTATAATATATTGAGAGTACTTTTTATAACCCCTAGGGCTCTCTCCTGCTTGTACTTTTCCTCAAAAAAGATGGTATAAAAAGGTAAAGGGAAAAATAAATCAACATAAAACCCTCAAGCTTTACTTCTCCAAAACATGTAGTAATCTTGGTTATAGTCAGCACATATTCTTAGATCTCATTGAGCTTAACAGGAGACTTCTTTTAAACACATCCATTTTGAAAAATATTCCCTCTTGGTTAATAAACGAAAGAACCATTTTCTTTAGACTCCCAGGCTTGCTTTCACTTCAAGCTGAATTTTGCAGTGAATATCACAAATAAACACTGACCTTATATCCCTTATTTAGCCTAGAAATACCTTTGCAAGCAAAGGTTAAGTAAAGTAGTCAACAGAGGGAAGAACAAAGCAATTTCTGGAAGGTAAATCTTTACTCCTGTGCCTCAGTTCTAATATTCTTCTTGTTCATTTATGCTGGGGCTTGGGACAGAATTCAACGGTGTATCTGTATGGTTAAACACAGAGATTTTCTTTGCCAGCACGTGAGTAATTTCCAAGATGAAGACGATTACGTTTGTGCACAGCTACACACCCATGCTGACAGTTCACCTAAGAGGAGGGTGCTCTTTCTTTGCTCAAACACTTCGATTTCCTAACTGAGCTGCACATGTTCAGGATTAGGGATACTTCCTGCTCCCGTAGCTCAAAAGACAGCGTAGCCAAGCACCTAAGTTGTCTGCATCTGGCTCTGCAGTTATGTTTTAAGAAAGAGCCCCAAGTAAATTCTCTACAACAACTCTTTAGAGACATGTACTTCATGAAAGGTACTGAATTCCCCAGTAGCAGCCTTTGGGAGAACTCCTTCTGTTCCTAACATAAGAACATATATGAAATCCCACCTCAGAAAACTAAGAATATATTTGTTAAAAATTTAATCCACAGTATCTTTTCTTAATACTGCAAGTCCCATCTTTTTAGAGCCCCATAGTTATCTAGGGGGAGTCTGAGAAGTGTGTTCCATTAAATTCTGTTGCTGTAAAGTCTTTGTAGAGTCTCACAGTGGTTAGTTTTTACCAGTTCCTCTGAAATCTGTTGACATTATCTTATGGTCGTGTGTTCCACAGGATAAAGAAACAAAGTTATGGCCAAATCAGTTCACTTAATCTAGTGTCCTGATTCTACCTATGACCAATATCAGGTGTTTCTAATGAAGCTCTAAATAATGCAGCACATAAGTATTTAAGAAAAATATATTGTTCACATTCTGGAGAAGAAAATCTATTGTTTCTACTGAGCAAATGCAGAATTAGCTGCATGTAGGAAAGTCTCATGCCAGCATTAAGCATTTAAGGTTTTGTTTCTGTTTCAAAGCTTAACAGTTTACAACTTTCAGAACAATTGTCTGCTAGCCAAGAGAGGAAGCAATAACAGAAGGTATGCACAGTCACATATGGCTAGATCAGGGGAACCATCCAGACTTAATACCAGCTGAAGCTCTGGCCAAGAAATGTTCCAGATATCCAGAGAGAAGTCTGTGGGCACTTGGGTAGTCTGCATTGTGGCAAACAAACTTCACACTTATCCAGATCTTGCACTGTCAAAATTAGAAAAATCCCATGTAATTAAAACTGTGTTTTTGTCCATCTCCACCTCTAAACAGCATGCACAGTGGCTTTTGTTTTCAATTTTAGAAGAATGCAGTTTATGCCAAACCTGCTGCAAAGATGATCTGAGGGAATTGTGTGAGATAAGCACATAAAAGTTTAAAGTAAATCTATCACAGAGCCCTTGAACTCCTTTGCTAGTCATTCCTACTATCTTTTATAATACTCAGTCTTGTTACAAGACTGCAATACAAGATGTCCTGGAACTCTAAAATCTTCTCATTTGATACACAGACATTCTGTAAATAAATCTGCAAAGAAGTTCTTAAAGGTTTATTTCTTACTTTTTAGCAACTAGGCATAAAATGTTGGGCTATAAAGTGCTTACAAATTAGATTACTGGAAGGCAATGGAATGCATTGTTATCTACTGAGCCAATGATGGGTCAAATGGCACTTTGAATTCTTGTGGTGAATATGATTGCGACCTTCACATAGCCCATTGACAGAAAGCAATTTTATTTACATTTTTAAATCCACATAAAGGTGAAAGATGTACCACTACAAAGTGAAACATTAAATTTTTTGTCCCAAGGCATAGCTAAGATCCCCCAAGGTCACATATAGTCTGAAATGGAGCAAGACTTTCTTAAACCTGCTACCAGTAACTTTCACCCAGACCTTGTAGTACTGGTGATCTATTTTTGCTTGCCAGTCAAAAAATCTCCTAATTTTAATAGAGAAATAAGAAGTAATGAGAGACTGCTTCTTTGTCCCTTAACTGTTCTGCACAAACAGATCATTAATTATATTTGAGCTGCTATAACAAGCTAGTTTCATATATACAGATAAAAAGCTCTACCCATAAAGAGATGGCAGGCTGAAAAAGCCTTATTCAAAAAGAAATATATCACATCCTCCTGGGTCAACAGCACTATAATGTCTATACTTTCAGAACAGAGTCTTTAGGAAATAATTAAAGCTATGTATAATTGGATACAATCTGTGTGTTAAAACACTTAAAGAACAGCATATATTTTCCTTGTATACCAAATGTGCCTGTCACTTTCAATTTTTTAAAAAAATATATATTTAAAAATCTATCCATTACATTACAGTATTCCCTCTGCACTTTCCAAGAACCTCATGATGAAAAAGTTATTACTAAAAGTCTTGTTTGGTGTAAGCACCATACAGTGGGTAGTGTTATAAAGAAATTATAAATATCAATAACAACTGCATTCTTCTAACCATCCTGTTTGACCATGGAGCTACTCCAAAGTACAACATTAAAAAAAGGGCAACAGTTATTCACAGAATAACATCATATTGCAAAGTACTGTCACACAGAGCACCTAGGAAGATACATATGTTTATAAACTATAGATGGTTCTGGTAGCAATATCTATGATTAAGGCTGCCTGAAACTTCATGTAATAGGACCCTTTTCTTCAGTTGCTTATAAGTTTACTGAACTCCAACTACTTGGAACAAAATTTTTCCCTGCAAAGTATCTACCTGAGTATTTCTTTAGTCTTTGTAGTAAGATTAACACAGAATTGTTTAGAGAACAAGACTACAGGAAAATATCCCTGGCTTTTGAAAGAAAAAACAAAGCCAGTTTTTCTTTGAGAAGTCCTAATGTTGCATTTCTGAAGAAGGAAAAGCCTTTAAAATGTGTTAGGGCATGGTCTTTTTATCAGGCATAAAATTTTTATGACTTCTGGAATGCCCATTCAAAGACAGACTAGTCTGTTGGGTGTTTTCAATATCAAACCTTAGCTACTTCCCAGAATCACCTCCATTTCTACTGCTAAAAATCATTATTACTCTTTACATGTTTTAACACTCAGGGCTGTTTTCACAGAATGACCTATACATGTTTCAGCTCTGGAAAACAGAGTTTGCCTTCTGCAGCCCATAGAGCTATTTGCACCAAGCAAGAGCACTCCTTCAGTCCGTGCTCTATATATCCTAGACAACAAAATAAGATGCTGGAGCCAAGTTCTTCTTTCCTGACAGTTCCCACAGGTGCACTGAAAATGGAAAAGCAGCTAGACATAAAGAGAGCTTGCAATCCAGTAATTTGTTACAGGTTTTTATGCATGGATGATAGATACAAATCATCAAACAAAGGAAATTATAATCTTAAAAATAATGGCTGGGCAGTGAGGGTAGTGGCCTGCAAATTGGCAACTTGTTGCAAGCTAACAATATGCATCCACAGCTAACCATGAGTATTGCTCTTCAGGAAAAAAAAAAAAACTTTCAGGATCTTGAGCATATAAACAGCTTTTAGAAGCAATTAGTTACTAATTAGTTACTGTGCTTTGACAGACTGACAGGGTTTCTTAAAATGTAATACAAGAACTGCACTTGTATGTAGCGGTGAAGATAATGGAGGTTCAGCAAGCAGACTAAAATCAGGACTGCTTCTGCTTACTGTTAGCAACCTTGGAAGATCCTTCAGGCTTGATCCAGAAGGTGCCTATAATTACTACAGTGAAAGGCTTACTCTTCTTGTCCAAAGGACTTGTTAAAGTTCATAAATGGGAATTAGCTGCCCACGTATTTCTGTTAGGAAATGTTTCCTGAAAGCATAAGTCACAACTGTCAAAACTAAGCAACCAGAGAAAGAAAAGGAAGCAACTTAAACACTTTTTAACACTTCTGAAGCATAAATGCTCCTAAAATTAGGTAGCTTATTTTGTTGTTGCTAGTATGTCTGATGAATAGAACTGGCAAGGCAACATACTTTCAACTTTCTGGTTCAAGAATTTCTTACACGTGATAATAAAGCTTTTTTCTGATATAGGGCTCTCAAATCTGAAGTGCTTCCACTATGAGCAAACTCAAATACATAAGGCCAAATAGCAAGAGAGAGAGACTTAATTACACAGATGTTTCAGAATTCACCTACAATGAGATCCTGTTTCAGATTAAGGCAGTCCCTGACTGTATTAAACCAAGCAAAATAAAATGAACAAGCCAAATCAAGATAATTCCACAAATTATTCCACCAGGCAGTGGTTAAAGCAATTACCTCAAATTATAAGGTTTGGATTCACATTTCCTGAAGAAGTAAAGAAACTGAATCTCTTAAATCCTTAACAGAATCTTCAGTCATTGGTCTCATGAGAAAAATATGAACAAGAGACAGAGAAAAGGAGAGTGGAAAAGTCCTGTGACCATATCAAATCTTTTGTAAGCCTAGGGTTTTACACACCCAGCTAGAACTGCATCCTGATGGTCAGCACTTCCTTTTTTGGTTTTTTGGTTTGGGGTTTTTTGGTGGGATTTTCTTGATTTGTTTTTGTTTGATTTTTTTGATTAGTTGGTTGGTTTTGGGTTTTTTTCTTATGCCTATGTGAGTCAACAGAATGAATACTAGAGAAGTTATGGTATTTTAGGCTGAAGTAGTGGCATTTAACTCTGAAGTCCAACTATCACAGCTGACACTAATTCTGTTGTGATAGCTGAATGTGAGGTGCAGTCATTTATTTGGGAGCAAAGCTTTCCTATATGATGTTAGTTTATTACAACTGACTAATAGAATGCCTGAGAGTGTGAATGCAGCTCACAGCTAAGCCTGGGATGGTCAGGTCTGACATATAGCAACCATGGAAAAGATACTCTTCATTGAGGACATGCACACTGAAAAATGTGAGACAGAGCTTGAGTGCGTGGTTGATGTGAATTAATTATGGAGTAATATAAAGTAGTTAAACAGTCAAAGCTGAAGTTGTGATACAAGAGATGAAAAATAAAAATTACTGCATATTAGAGTAACTTTATTATTTACTCTATTAGTTCTCTAATAGTTACTTTATTAGTTCTCTAATAGTTCTCTAATAGCGCAGTCATTTTGTTGGACATTTGAGAGGGTTTTTTCCCGTGTTCAATGGCAGTAAAATTGTATGAGAAAAAAAAATCCTAGGTGAGGACTTTAGCCTTGAACCAAGCCTGTGACTGAACCCAGAGTTTCAGGTTTGTGGATAACACTGACTCAGGCATCAACAACGCAAGATGTAAAAAATTCTTAAGTAGTCCAGAATGAAACAGAGGTCCAGGCTCAGAGATGGAGACAGACTCATGTGAAAGCATATCAAAGTTAAGCAATTGGGACAGGATGAGTCCTTATTTAGATTGTGGATTTTTTGAGATTTTGTTTTGATTTCTAAGAAGGAATTTGTGTTGGGACTACCTTTTGATTACTGTACTTATTTCTGTGCAACTACAGTGACTCATTCATATTTTACAACCAAAAGTATTCCATTAAAGACTAACCTCCTGTTTCTTCAGGCATGAGAGGTAATAACATGCATTCCCTACCATTCCCAAAGAGTCCTCTAGCAAAAGTAGAGGTCACTTTTATGCTGATATTTCTGCTAAGAATTCTCTGCTTAAGCAGTGATACATTTAACATCCTTAAGTAACTTGAAATTACTTCCACTGTCAAAGAAAAGTATCTCTGTTAAAAAAATACAAACAGTTGAGTCCATTTTCTGTCAGGCTATCTTTATGACAGCTTTTGTTTCCTAAATACATACTCAGAAGGCATTGGAAACTAGGATAAATTCATCAATGTAATTTCAGTTGTGTAGATTTTCCATCCCCACTGGGCATATTTATTGGAATCCTACTGTAGCTGGTCACATTATTAATAGCAAACAATTTATTTGATTAATTTACCCTATACTTCTGTTCATTAAAAAGCCTCTCTCATTTTGATTTCTGCTTATTTTATTCATAAGCATTCAGTGAATGTTTTCAGCATATTTTAGTCTGGAGTTTGTTTGGAAGCTCTTTGCTTCATCTAATCATAATGATTATTTCTTTGCTGGAGATGCTGTGACTTGAAATCTTCAGTTAGTATTGTCTTTGTTTCCTAATTGACTTTGCCACAGTAAATGCAGTATCAGGAACACTTCTGACATGAATAGTGAACATCTAGTATCACATTTGAAGCACTGACTTACCCAGGGATGCACAAATCCATAGGAAAACAACCTTTCTCTAAACATTCATCAAACAAAACAAGTTTACACAGCAGTATCTAAAAATTAATTACAAAAAATGAGAATACAGAAAATTAAAATCTTTGGAGAAGCAAGAACTTTTATAGGTGGATCCTCACACTATTATCCCAATTTATTTCAAGCCACTCCCTTGTCCTAAGATATATTTTCCCAACACAGAAGGATCCTTCATTCATTCCAACCACCAACTGATCAGCTCCAGCTAAATCAAGGCAACAAAGGGCCCATAGGAGTTGTAAGTAGTCTATGAAATGAGAATTTTAGCATGTATGAGAGTGTGTTTGCTGTTCTTATAAATGTTATTAGTAAAACTCCAGTGGAACCAGTTTCCTCTAAACATGCTGAAGACAGAACTATTCCAAACATCTCTACAGACTTTGAGAACTTAACAGAAAGGTCACAAAAAATCAATCATGCAAGGCGGACCTTGCTCAAAGAGAACTAAGTGGAAATACCATTTTAGACCCCATCTAATTTCTCCATTAACACAAAGCTGAGGTAAAAAAAACTCCCATATGAGCTCCCTAGAACCACCACATTCCCACAAACTAACAAGTGTTCTTGATGAATACATAGGCATATATGCCTCTCATTACCTGAAATGTTTTATGGGTCAAGAGGTTAAAAACTTTCCATCAGCAGTGGAAGTGTAGGTACAAATTTAGAGAGTGTAAAACACCTGAGCAAAATTGAGTCAGGGACCCGCTCAGGGAGATTAATTTTAGCTTGAATCGAGAGGCTAACGAAGTCACAGCTCCACCTGTTGAGCTAAAGCAAATCTTCCACCTGTAGCAGCTGGCTGCACAGGTTTGTTTTTGTGCCAGACATAGGTGACTAACACTGTGCTGCTTGGATAAAGTAAAACATCAAAGTTTAGGGACAAACCATGCAGTCATTACTCTAGGTGAAGGACTACTGCAGCCATGGAGCCATTCTGCCACAGAACAAAAGGACTCGGATCTACAGGAAGGATCTCATGGCAGACCAAAGACAGGATGACATTCTTCTGGGTAAATTTACTAAAGAATAAAACAATGACAGAAACAATGCTAGAAATAAAAGTGTATAGAGCCGGCTCAGCTCTTTTTGACTTCACAAAAGACTAAGTTGCTCAGACCAGAAGTTATTAATACCACATAGCCAGACATACATATTGTTTCATATTTATTAGAAATGTTTACTACTTCTTTCCTGTGTTAGCTATCCATAGTCAGTTCTCAAAAAGAAAATCAAGCTAAGATGTAATGAAAAATCATTCTCAACCACGTTACAAAAATGAAAATATTTATCAAGCTTAAGACCCCATTTTACAGCCAAAGAAATCAATGGCAAAATTCTTTTGAGCCTGAATGGCCTTGAATCAACATGCAAGTTTCTTGTGGAAGAATAAATAAGGCTACTTTTTTTGCTTTACATGGTCATTATTCCAGTACATTTTTCTTCTGGAAAAAAAAAAATGCAGTGGTCTGCAAAAAATGTACATCAATAGTGCAGTTAGACTTCAACTTTAGACCTCAAATATAGTTCTGCAAAATTACCACACATGGTTTTCTGAGATATGCCACCATTTGCATCTCTTTGTAAGTCTAGACAATAGTAAGGGTGCTGTCTGAATACTTCAAAAACACATTTACAAGAGGAAAAAAAAAAAGACACATGAATTATCTATTTGAAAATTCTAACTTTAGTTTTATTTCATAGACAAAGGTATTTTTAGACTATTTCTTCGGAAGCTGGAGCAATAATCAGAATGAGTCACAAATCATGACTCAAAAAATTCAAAATTAATCCCAAAATAATTATTATCTCATAATTTTAGGATTTTTGACCATTTAATTAATTATTATCCAATAATAATAAAGACAATATCTTTAGGATAAGGGACAGTAAAAAGTATAATGCTTGGTTATAGAAAAATGCTATAATAGATTCTAAGTAGTCTAGAGGTAAATTCAGCAAATTCTTAGCAAAAACATTACTCTATAATATTTTTAAAGACATGGATGTGTTACCTTTTCCTCCATGGAAGAAGTTTTATATCCCAAAAGAAGAAGTGCAAAAAGCATACTGCATTCACTTTCTCCTAGCTCAATAAAGCACTGAAGCATATGTGAGCAAGTATCCTGACTTCAGTCGAGATTGTGTTTTGCTTCTAAAAAGCAGTTGCAAGCTATTGGCCTTCACTCTGAAATGTCTGCTACAACACCACAATTTCAGAATAGTCTATAAATTGTGGAGAACAAAAACAGCACCTCCTCTAACGTATTTAGTCATACATTTCCATATTCATTTGGGTTGCACTACACTGGAAGACTGAACCATATCATCACAATGTGCTAATCCACACAATAACTTTTCAAAGACTCGCAGTCTGCTCTAGCTAGCAAATATTCAGTGCATTTAAGATGCAAACACAAGTTATATTCCAATACATTTGTAACTCTTTGGGATGTTACCCTATAGCAAGAACTTGTGCTAATAGAGAGAGCAGAGCTGTTCACAGATGAAGGAGACACACAGCAAGAGGTCCCACTGAGTCAGCACAGACAGAGGCTGAAGCTATAGATGATGATTCACACATACCACAGTCTTGTCAAGGACCAGATAACACCAGTTTTGACCCACTCCGAGTGACCGCTCACAGACGTGATTCCATTGAGGGTATCGGTGCACTACCCTCTGCTTGCAATGCGTACTACACTGCCATCTGCTACGAGCAACTCAGCTAAGCAAATGTCAAGGTTTGTGGAAGCAGGGAAAAGAAACAAGTATGAATATAAAATGTGGACATTGTCAAGTAATATCCATTGCAGATGAAGACAGCGGGATGGAGCCCATCTTTTTAAATGGTGAAGGTTTTCATGGACTATTTATTATGCAGATCTTTTATGCCACAGCCCTGTAGTCTTTCTTATCTTCCTGATCCTTAAAGATCTGTTCACTCATTCACTGTGGAGGACAATCAGCAATTGTCCTCCACAGAGCTACAGTATTATTGCTGTTTTACCTATCAATCTTTCTTACAAAATCCTCTCAAGGTGCAAAGCATTCCCCACATAAAAGTTATGAAAAATCTCTGTATGTAATACAGAGTATTTGCAGTAAGTGACAGCAGAAATTACTCTAAATTAGAGTCAAATTACAAACTAACATTCTGATTTTAAGCACACCAATATTTCACAATACTGTTATTGACAGTGCTATAAGCATGAGGATACAGTTTTAACATTATTCTTATTTTACATCTATCTCTTCTTTTGCAAAACCTCAAATGCTATGGATGAGGTTGTAAATATAAAAAGCAGTCCGTTAATTTTATATAAGCAGTTTTATATACCTGAAGGCTTATGACAACATTTCTTTACAAAATAGCCTAGCAGAAGGCCTATTTTTCTAAAGTTCAATCAAGAATAGCTTATAAAAATGACTGTGCAGATAAATATTATGGTACAGGTGGTATGAACTACCCATAACAGAAATTCCATTAGCTAAAATTTTTTAAGAGCTGCCAATTACACTTTCAATTTGAAGTGGTATCTGAATAGTGACAAGCAATTCTCAGAAACAGAAATGGTCTACTTAATCTTCAACATAAACAGAATCTGTCCTCACACAAGTAAACAAACCATTGATTTACATGGAATCCTGCCTTGTATTACACTGTAGGATCAGGGCATAGGATCTGCTGCAGAGGAGTCTCTGTTTTTTCATAGTGTTCTCAATACATGGCCAGAATGTTTCTCCTTTTCTATTTTCGCTTTTACCTAGTAGCTCACATGCACTTCTAAAACAAGTGCAGGAAATATTGTGCCAGCTGAAAGTTAACTCACACATAATGCAAGGCTGACATAGGTCAGGGGAAGGGGAAAGAGGCTCATAAAACACACTGGTCACTAATCATTGGTAATGTTACTTCTGTTATTTCAAAGCGTGTTCCAACTAGGAAGGTAAGTAACATGTTTTATTTTTCAATAAGGATACTGAGGATACTGTACTGGTTAGATTTAAGTGACTCTCTACTTTTCCTTCTAAATAAATAAATATCATTCTAATGTCTCATATATTACTATAAGATTACCAAGTAATTAATATATTTATATATATATATATAGTATATAATTTAATTCCATGCACTTCCAAGAACTAAGGTTATTCGATCACTTCTTTTCTAGAATTATTTTGGCAGTCAGCTCTGCTTCTAAAACAAGTCTACTGCACAGCTATAACCAAATTTTAAGTAAATATACAAAGAAATAACATAGACATATTTGACTTATCAGTTTTCAAAAGCCCAGCAAAATAAGAGCATTCACAAGTGAGCTTGTGCACACAATAACCAGGTTACACACACAAAGAAACAATCAGGCTCTTTGTTCTTTTGGGTTTTGTGTCAAGTCTGGGTTAGAAGACGAAATTTGAAGAAAAGAGAACACTAATATCATAATCATTTGGTAGGCCTAATTTCTCCCCCTTCAACAACCCGTAGATTTGAAAAGAGCAGATCATCTTTGCATGCTGTAGTCAACCTGTCATCAAAGGGATCAAACAGATTAGCAGGAGAGGGGATAACCCACAGGACACTGGGAAAACTAACTTGTGAATGGACAGGACAGAGACCAGCTAGTAGACAAAACCTTTTTGAGCAGATGCAGGGGGCAAGGGAGAAAGTATTACTAAATCTCTCCTCAGAGAGGAAAAGATAAGGCAGCGGGAGAGATGGCGCAGTGTGCAAGGCAGATGAATGTCCCTGAGACATTTGTCACTAGCTGGACGGTGAGACATTGACATTAATGAGGATGGCATTTGGAAGATAAAAGCAGTATCTCTGCAGCAGACCATGCAGTTTTGAGACACCACGCACAGGGATATGGTGTAATCCAAAGGGACTGGAGAACGTTCACATTCAGCAAAAGCATCACAATCACTACTGATATTCATGGGAGAATATGGATCAGGAATAAATGGCTTATGGTTTTGTCTGGAAGTCTGGTGGAGACTGTGGGTTATTTTACGTCTCAGCCCAGTCAATTTCCATCACATTCCTTTATTGAAGGACTCTTCATCAGTCATTCACTTATACCTGCCTTGCCAAAAGTCACTGTTTCATTGACAAGTGCTTTTCAGGCAGCAGAACTCAAGAGGATAGCTCTATCGATATAGTAAGTGGGGATTTACAGGGGTGGAGGCAGTTGCCTGTGATTATCTCCTCGTGAAAGCAAAGGGAGAGCTGGGAGATACCCTGAGCACTGTCTGCCAGGACACAGGCAATCAACTGAAGGCAGCATGATCTGGCTGCCCCTCACAGATGCCTCAGAGTGCCACTACCCCAAAAATGACATCAACTGTGTCTGAGAAACACTTCTGCCCTGACCCATGGGATAAAAAGTGTCATTGTTAATTACTAACTCTCTGTTTTCATGTCTCAGTGTCAGCCACGTCTCAGACCTCATTTTTTACTCCAATGCTCTTGGATATCCCTGGTCTCTCTCCAAAAGGAGAAGATGTCATGGTCCTGGGATAGAATGAGACAAACCTGAGCATTTCACAACAGCTTTTCTATCTCCAGATTCGTTCTTTCACCCCATACTCGTGTACTGTCTCTCTGATCAGCTTTTCCTCACAAAACAGAGCTACCATTTTGCCGTTGAGATAAAGCCAATCAGCAGCAACAGTAAGCAAATACATCGGGTCCACCCGTCTTCTTCTTCCTTCAGGAAAACTAGCACAAAGAGCCAATCCTGAGCGTGTTGAGGATGAGGTCTAAGCAGCAACAGCCCAAAACCTCGACTAGCCCGGGACAGGGCACCTGTGAGGCAGCAGCCGGTGGTGCGGGCCGGGGCCGGAGCCGGGCGCTGTCCGCGGTGCTGCCCAGCCCCGGGCGCTGTCCGCGGTGCTGCCCAGCCCCGGGCGCTGTCCGCGGTGCTGCCCAGCCCCGGGCGCTCTCCAGGGTGCTGCTGCACGGTGCAGCCGGCCCGGCCGGAGCAGGAGCGACACTCAGCGCCGGCCCTCTCTCGGCCCCACTGCCAGAGCGTGCCCGCACTCCCCGCAGCGCTTGCACTCGCAGTCCGCGGCTCGAAACACTCAGCATCTCCGACAGAGGGGGGAAAAACATACTTCTAAAAATAAGTAAGCAAACAAGCAAACAAACAAAAATAAATAACACCTAGACTTAATCGTACTCTGAAGAAAGTTTTAGATGCAGATCCAGCAACGAACGGGAAAATAGGAAGCCAGACTAATCCAGCATGTACTAAGGACAAGCTCTTTCTGCTTCCTCATTAATGCTTCATGCGAGGAGTGCAGCCCCACGTGTGAAAGTAACCATATCCTCATCCTGCTGCAGAGCTTCGAGAGCCTCCCTGTTGTCCTTCAATATCGTCTCTCTGCTTTGCTACAGAAAATTGAAAGAGTATGGCGAAGTTATAGAAGAAATCTGACTGAATCAATCACCAACAAGCCCAGAAAGAGGGATTATGGGAAAAGAAGCTGTATTCTTGAGTAAGGACCGGCGTCACAGTAGTTAAAATAGAACAGAAAAGCCTCTCGAAAAGTCAATTCGTATGTAGATGAGGTGACATAAGAGCTTTTCTCTCCCTTCATGGGCTTTGTGAGTTCCTAATTTGCCCCTAGAAGCCCTAGAGGAATAAGGAAGAAAGGGCGGGAATACTGGGATTGCTAGTCATAACAAACATTACCGTGATCTGGATTGCTGCCTAGAAATACATTGAAAATGAGGGGATCCAATGCCATTATCTCAGCCGAGCTGTTTGTCTTGACCTTGGGCTTTGTCCATCCAGGCTGAGCAAACTTCCTGCAATGAGCGTTGCCCTCGCTGTCTGCCAGTCACACAACTTTGTTCTCTCTGGGTCATGGAAAGGGAAAGAGGATGAGAGGCAGTTTCCTCTCCAAAAGAAGGGCACCCGCAGAAGTTTATACAACAGCCAGAAAAAACGTAGGGTTAAACAATAAACTGGGAAATGTGCAGTCCTGTTGAACAGAGAGTAGTTTGCACAGCATTGAGAACCCGCCAATATACATCATATCAATAAAAAGGAGCTCTTCGAAAGCTTGCATAGTAATTGAGATTGGAGATCTTTTTTGATATGGGTTGGCATTTCCTCATATCAATCTGACACAGCCAACTCAGGAAATTGCTGGTAATATTCATCTGGGGAGCACTTTCATTAAACGTAATTCATTCGACTTTCACAATAAATTGAGTGACATCCTTACAGCAGAACCTTTTTATCCTTGATGAAGTGCTTGCCAGCCTTTGGTTTTCCACTTTATTGTCACATTCCTTAAAGCAGAATCGTCAACATGTCAATCTGCTGCATGAAAAAATTGCTAAAGCTGTATTTACAAAGCACCCAGGAGGTGGTTTAATGCTGACTTACAAGAAGATAGAGCTGGGTGTTAAACTATCTGCTAAATCACAGCAGAACTTCACCCAAATTCAATCGGGAGAACAGAAGCCAATCCTAGGGAGGGTAGGATGGCTTACACATTCATTTTCTCCAAGTGCTGGCTATTCCGAGCAATTGGTTTTTTAACCTGCTTCACCGCACTTTCCAAGGCGATTAGGAAATTGGCTTTTTGTTAATTAAAATGGCGGTTTAGATATGCAGGGAAATATTAAAGAGGTTAAAACGGATACCTCTAGGTACCATGCCGACTTGGAAGATTTGGCTATTCGAAGAGAGGCAGGGATATTGAATTACATTCAGGGGCTTCCTCAGAAGGTGAAATCTATTCCAGATTGCTTTCTCCAACTATATACTAAATTAAAATAGTGTGTACTAGGCATCTGGGAAAAAAAATCAGTGAGGGGAAACCCCCTCTTAAACTTGCACAGGTCCCTGGAGGTTAGGAAGCAAGAAAGCCTGGAAAAAATATACTATCTTCCACTTGGAAAAAAAAAATCAAGAGGGCAGATAAGTTTGTTTCACCTACACGAGGCCAGAGTCCCATTGTTATTCCTCTGTCTTACCTTCAGAAAGGATAATTTTTTTCCCCTTACACGGCCGCCACAGCATCTCTCAAACTCGTTTAGAAAGAGGGAGAAGGAGCATCTCAAGGCTACGTAAACTCCCCCGCACAAAAAGCCACTACTGTCCCTGCTCGCCAAGCACTCTCCCCCGCCCTCCATGCCTTCGACATCATTCTGAAAATTGAAAGACAACGCTTATTTGAGAGGAAAAAAGCAATACCCGAGTGCATTCACCACCAAATGTCTCTGAGAAAATGCTGTGGGTGGTGATTACGATAGGACAATGCCTCCTCTCTCTTTTGTTTTCTGCCTATAGAGGTGTGGGTTTGTTTGTTGTGGTTTGGGATTGTTTTGTTTTGTTTTTTTTTTTTTTTTCTTCCATGGCAAAGTAGGACACAATCAGCAATAATCTTTAAAAAGACAGAAGAAAAAAACTCAACTTCTCCTCGCCGGCACGTGATTTTTCCTCACGTTCACCACAGCTTTCATTAACCGGGGTGAAATGACCGCAAACAGTGCGACACACAGCGAAATTAAATGTACACAAACTCTGGAGCCGCTAACCCCCCGTTTACCCCCTCAGCAAATACTGTACCAAGTGTGCCACCGCTGAGGACAATTTTAAACCTCTATTATTCACAACAATTTTGCAGGAAAGCTCCTCTCGGCTGTCAGAAGGCCTCCAAGCTACAGTGATGGTGTGAAACAGACCTTAAAATCCCAGCCCGGCACGGGGAGAAGGTTAGCAGGCTGTTTCCAAAGCCCCTCTGCCAAAGCCATCGCCCTGTTTAACATGGTGCCCCGTAGTTCTGCTCCTCTGGCAAAGCGCCGCACAGGAAAGCTCCTGCCGAGAAGCAGCCTTCCCCGCGGGGTGAAAAAACACCGCTCCTTTCGCTCTTGCGCTGCCTAAGTTCTGCACAGAGTTGAAGCACTCTGCTACGCGGCACTCTGATACCCGGTGCGTATCCCAGTTAAACCCACCGGTGAGCAAACACTTTGCTGGGAGAAGACGACAAGCCGGGCGGGGGATGAAAGGAGGGAGGGATCCTTACCCTAGCAGCATTCCACGCAAAATTCCGACCGATTTTAGTTCCGTACCCGCTACTCCAGTTAAGGAGCACCTAAATAATGAGCCGAAGTCTCTCCGAGCCGGGATGATCCCAGCAAAAGAGGTGCATGTACCCGCTCCGTGCTTGTACGGTGCGGGAAGGTGTCCCGGGAGCGTGCGGGAGTACGGACTGTGCTGCACGGGGTGAAATCCCGCCGGCTGCGAGCCCTTGGCCGCCCGGCGCCCGCCTTGGCCGGGGGTATGCAGGGCCCGGGTGGCGGCCAGGGCGCGGCGGGACGGGACGGGGCGGGATGGGACCGGACGGGACCCGGCGGGACGGGGCGGGGCGGGACGGGACGGGACGGGGCGAGCGCCCGTCGCCGCCGGGAGCTATCGGCCACAGCCCGCCGGGCCCCGCCGCACGGAGCGGCTCCGCAGCTGCCGGCACGGAAACGATCTGCCTCCTCCTTCGAGGGCCTGCTTCATCTGTCCCTCTTAGAAATAATACTAGGGATCCTTGCCGTCCTTCCTAACAGCCCGCGCGTTCTGTAGTCACTTCTACACCTTGCTGCTTCCACACGGGGGGGGGCAAAGTAAGGAAGAAATGAAAAGAAACAGCCTGGCCCTTTATTGTCCTGTGGTGTCGGACTGGAAGTTCACCGGCAACTAGGCAGGAGATATAACGAGAAGGTTTCCATTAAAGGAACGGTGTAAAATCCCTTATAAACAGAACTCAATTCTATGAGAGTCTGCGATCTCTGGGTGTTATTTTGGTGAGGTTTTTTTCTTTATTCTTTACATGCTTTCTCACTGACGTTTTTGAGCTCAGTACAGCACTGTTAGTTATGGAAATATCATCCATTAGAATCAGACTAAGATGCTTTTGAAAGAACAGCAGGGATGTGGAGTGTTGCGGTAAATAAGACCTATTGTAGGTGTTTGAACACTTTCTGCAGCTTTCTAAAAGTGGAGAAAGAAAACAACTGCAAAACTTTAAAGGTTAACTCCTAATTCTGACAAATAAGTACTAAGTTACCCATTTAGGCCAAAGAAAATGCACTACCACTGCAAATCAAATATAACATTTTCAATATACTTCACAGCTCGAAACAAGGAGAAAATGCACACCTCGCAATGCACAACTAATGTCCTTTTCAATAAACATAATGTCGTGAAGCATCTCTACCCCAGCAAAATTCCTACTCATTCACATCGGCCATGATCTCTATAAATTTCAGGCAATAAGGCTGATAGCATATGGCTCTATTAAAAAGGTAAGAAAAGCAGAAGTACTTTTTTTTTTTCCTTAAGATTTCATTACGAAGAGGTTTAACGGGGGAGGGGTGGAGAATAACAAATAAAAAGAGCAGCGGTTTGCTGAGTGAAGAGAAATTACAAGGCAGACAGTGTCTGTAAATGAGTGACTTCAAGGCAGCTCAGCCTCACTGCAGCTGTTCACTCTCCATGAACACCTAATTCCAGCGAAGGGGAAACAGACTATTTTCCCTCTCACCTATATTATTAACCCTTCTCAAAAAGGCTTTTTTTTTTAACAAACTCGATAGGAAGCTGTTTGTGCTGCCATTTCATTTACCCTTCCTAACAGTTTAAGCATTGAAAATTTAATTCCTAATTGAAACTGCTTTTGTCCATGCGGAGCGACATGCACATATGGATAGGCACAACAAAGTGCTGCACCTTGCTGCTTTGTGGTGCCACATTAAAGCTTTAATCAGAACTTCATGCTTCGGTGCTAATAAACAGTTTGCTATCATGCAATAGCCTAATGCAAACTTTCAGAGTCACTCCTGAAATATAGAGAATAGGGAGAGACTGGCATAAACGTGGAAGTATCAATTCAGAAAGAAGAATCGTGCTAGGGAAATCCTTTGGATCCTTCCCGAGTGTTTTGGCAGAAGACATAGACCAGCTGAAGGGCGCATTCCCTCCCCCTAGTTTGTCTTTTATTCCCGACTTTTTTTTTTTTTTTTTTTTTTTTTTTTTTTTTTTTTTTTTTTTTTTGGTGTCATATTTTGCATTGTTTCGAGGGAAACTTGAAAATCGTCTCCTTCACTCTGCAATGCCAAGCCCTCGGAAAAAAAAAAAAAAAAGTATTCAGGTAATGAAGTCTGTAACTAAACGGTAATTGAATCAGCATAATTTGCACACTGAATGGTTTTCAAATGCTCCCAGTTTACAATTAAAGGAGAATTAATGCGCTTGTTGTTCAGACTGCAGCGCATTAGAATAAATCCAGCACTGTTGTTGTAATGAGTCGAGAGCAGTTTAACTGCCAGCAAACACATTTAAAATTTAACACGACGTATCGATCTCGCTCCGGCTTTTTGATGGATTATTTGCCACGCACTTTTCTCCCCATTTCCCCCCCACCCCTCCACCCCCATCCCGGCTATAAAATTCGCAGGGAGGAGAGACGCCCGCGGCAGACGTGGCACCGCCCGGCTAGGGCAGGACCCCCGATGAGGGAGCCACGTCGGGCGGGCACGGGAAGGGCCGGGAGGTGCCGGACGGGGCCAGGACGGGCCAGGACGGGCCGGGCGCGGCGGGGGCTGCACGGGCGCGGGAGGAGCGCGCGCGGCCCCGCCCCTCCCGCGCCCCTCCCGCGCCCCATTGGCCGCCCCGCGCGGGGCCGCGCGCGCTGCCCCGCAGCGCCCCCGGGTGGCGAGGCCGCCACAGCGCAGGGAGCGGCGGCGCGGGCAGCGCCCCGAGCCCCGGGAGCCGGGGCCCGAGCCGGGGCCCTAAACCGAGCCGGAGCCGGGGCCCGAAACGGAGCCCGAGCCCGAGCAGGAGCCCGAGCCGGAGCCCGAGCCCGGGCAGGAGCCCGAGCAGGGTCCCGAAACGGAGCCGGTGCCGGAGCCGGAGCCCGAGCCGGAGCCGGAGCCGGAGCCGGAGCCGGGCCGTCGCCGTCACCACCCCCAGCACGGGCGCCGGCGTCCTTCTGTCGGCAATGCTCCTGGAAAAAGGCCTTTTCCCTCCCCCGCAGCCACGGGGATGAGCTGCCGCCAAGCGTTTGCCTGCTTAACGTATCACAAGCGAGAGAGGATGCGGACTGCAAAGGGGCAGTCTGCCTGGGTTTTGTTCCTTGCAATCGTAGCGGGAATAAAGTGTGTGTGTGTGAAACGAGATAACGCCGATGTTTACTCGTGTTCCCGTGGTAATCTTAAAGGAGATTTGCTACGAAAGTCAATGACACTTCTCGCGGAAAATACTAGCTGTGCTCGCCGCCGAGCGCCCGCCCGCCGGTGCCGCACGGCCCGTGGTGGCACACCGAGGGGGTTCCCTTCCGAGGGGCTCGCTCCCTCAGGGGGGACCAGAGGGCTGGAAGTTGCCTCCATCCCACAGCCCGGCGGCGCCCCCGCGGCAGTGCTCTGGTGCCCACGCAGACACCCAGGGACCCGAGCCGGGGGGTAGCACCCGGGGACGCGGCCCCGGAGACCCCGACCTTGCGATGACCGAGCGGAGCATCCCTTCCCCTCGGAGAAGTTACAGATCTGCGCCCCCAGTCCTCGGACCCCGCCGAGACTTCCCGGCCCGGCCCCGGGAGGACGGGGCAGAGCAGGCTGCGGGGTGCCAGTAGTTGCCATGAGTTTGTTCGTTCTCCGCCAGGCTGGCGCCCTCCTCCCCAGCGAGCTTCCCCATGCCCGGCCCGCGAGTGGGGCCGGCGACACTCACCAGGTAGAGAGTGGGCTGCAGCAGAAGGACCGCGTACCAGTACACAGCCTGCATCCTCGCCGCTCAAACTTCCCCCGCGCTGCTTTCGCTGCCTCTTTGTTCCTTCCAGAACATAGATCCACCTGACATCCACTTTACAGAACAAGCAGAGCTCTCACCAGCCTAGACAAAAACGAAATTGTAGATCCCATGACCACAAGACAAGGTTAGGCTTAGCATAAGCGGGGAAGAGAGGTGTGTAGGGGAAGGGGAGGGGGGGGGGGGGCGCGACGGGAGAGAAGGAGGAGATGGG
Source organism: Prinia subflava (assembly GCF_021018805.1). Classification (NCBI taxonomy): domain Eukaryota; kingdom Metazoa; phylum Chordata; class Aves; order Passeriformes; family Cisticolidae; genus Prinia; species Prinia subflava. The sequence goes on from NC_086247.1 coordinate 128,142,319, forward strand.
ATGTGTGAAGAGGGCGGGGGGGGGCGGGGGGGGGCAACAAAAAGCGATTAAAATCGAGTTAATCCAGCGTCAAAGCAAAGTGATCGCAAGGTCCGATGTGGCGGCAGACCGCCTATAGGCAGCGCTTCCCGGCGCTCAGTCCTTTTGCTGGGCGTGAGAGCCCCGCGTTGTAGGCTGGGACGGGCCGGGGGTGCCACTGCCAGCCCTGCCTGTCTGTGTGCCCTCGGCGGGGACCGGGCGGCAGCTGCCCGCCAGTTGGCTGCGTAGCCCCGGCAGCGAGCTAGGGAGCGGAGTGGCGCCGGAGCGGGAAGAAGGCGACAGCAGACGCTGGGATGGTGGCTCCGGATGCTTCTGGGCGCTTAAAGCCGAGGCAGAGAGCTTTGCCTTCGGGACGCCCGAGCAGGCTCTGCTTACCCCTGCAAGCGCCCACCTCCCTCTGCCGCTCCTAAGGGCGCGCCGTGCCTTGCCCCGGGCCGGGACCGCGCCCCGGGGCGCCCCGACGGGCGAGGACCCCCATCCCCTGCCCCAGCCCTTCTCCGCCCCGGCGGCCGCGGACAGCCCCGCCGCCACGGGGGGGCCGCTGTAGGGATACGTACTGCGTGGGGGATCCGACGGCGGACGGGGCTCCGCGGGATGCTCCATGGGCGAGCCTAGAGGGGCTGAGTGCCGCGGTGCAGCCCACCACCCCTGCGCATCTCCTCTCCGCGCTCCGCGCCGAGGTGTCCCGCGGCCGCTGTGCATCCAGCGCAGGCACTGGCAGGGCGGCGGGGCTGCTGGCAGGCTCTCCCCCCGTTGCCTCCCCTTCTCCGCACACGGCCGCGCTCTGGGTCTGCCGAGCAGGACACTTACGGGAGGAGGGAGCTGCCCGGGCTGCCCGCTCGCCTTCGGCGGGGGGCGCGGGCAGGAGCGGAGGCACCGGCGCTCCGGGGCGTCCAGAGCGATTTGTCTCTATTAAAAATGACTTATTGGCGAGTGAGCCGCTAGCGCCTGCTATTTAACTTCAGATAAAATCTATCTGCAAAGACCTTGGCCGATCATCTTAAAATAAAGCGCTGGAGCCGAGCACTGTCCGAGGCTCACTGCTTGGGGAAAGAGAAAGAGCAGCGGAGAGGGGGGGGGGGGCTTGCTTGGCGAGGGGGGAAGGGAGGAGGGAGGAAGGGGAGTTTAGCGGCGTCCCATCCTCTCCGCTGAGCGGGGTGATGAATTAGAGCCCTCCCCGGGCGGTGCGAGCTGCCGTGCGCTGCCCGCCCTGCCCACCCTGCCCGCGCTGCCCACCCTGCCCGCGCTGCTGCCTGCCGTGTGTCCTGCCCTGTCCCTGCTGCCTGCCCTGTCCCTGCTGCCTGTCCTATCCGTGCTGCCTGTCCTATCCTCCCTGCTGCCTGCCGTGTGTCCTGCCCTGTCCCTGCTGCCTGTCCTATCCGTGCTGCCTGTCCCTATCCGCCCTGCTGCCTGCCTCTGCCCTGGAGCGGGCGCTGCCCTCCCTGCCCTCCCTGCTGCCCGCACTGCTGCCTGGGCGCAGCCCTTTCCTTCTCTGCCTGCCCGCGGGAGCCTGCTGTTTGCCTTAAAGGGGCATGGGAGAGCACGTTCTTTCTCTTTCTTCCCTTTCATTTTAGTTTTTCCACCTGCCTCGGCGGTGTCCCGTGCACCGACAGTGCTGCTCCGCCCGCCAGTCGGGCACGGAGGTGGCAGGACCGAGGATGGGCGACGGCTGCGGGAGTCAGGCTCCAGGATGGAAGGGCTGCTTCTCCCTCGCTAGCAGGAACCTGTAGCTGGACAGACCCTCGGAGTGAAGGTGGAAAGCTCACTCCTGTCGGGTGCTGTGACTTATCCTGCCAGCTGTCATACAAATGGAAAGGTCTCACCATGTTTTTCCTTCTACTTTACAAAGAATTCTATGGATGCTTTTCATACACTCTTCCTCCCCTAAAGGGTGTCATTACTACTGTGACATTGGGGCAGGGTGAAGGGGAGGATACCAGCAGCACAGAGCAGCCTTACCAGGTGCCCAAACTCAATAGCAAACCTCAGATTTATCACTTCTCAAAGCCAAAGCAAGAAGCATGCCAGTAAGCTGTTAAGAGAGGGAAATGAGAAAGAAGACTTCAGCTGTCCTGTCAAATCCTTTCTTCTCTCAGAGCACATAGGGCTAACCAATAGCTGTGATCTGAGGCTTCAGCATCAAGCTGTAAAATACTGTTTTAATTTGGGGGTCTGAGTTTGGAATACTATAATAAAAGGCGAGCAGGGAAAGAATGGGGATGGTAATGAGTACTCTATGAAAGAGCTGCACCAGAGCCCTCCCCCACAGCCATTTCTGCTCAAACACCTGGAAGATGGACACCTCCATATGCTTCCAGCACCATCACTCTGCTAGACATGCAGAATGCTCATGTCACAGCTTTGAACAGAAGTGTGCAGCCTGCGAGGAATCATACTGTCATTCTGCCCCTCCAGACAGCCTCTGTGTTGCAGTGTAGGCTAAAGCTGCCTAGGGACTTCTTGTTTCAAAAGGATAACAAAAAATTGCAGCTGACTTTTCCCTTGCAACTCCTTACTTCCTATCTCTCCCACTCTCTCTTCTCCATAGGTCTGGGGCTAGAACTGCACTATAAACAATCTAGAGAGACATGAGAGAGAGAGAGAAAGAGAGAGAAAGAGAAGGAGATTGCTAGATGGATATTGCTCTCTTTGCATAGAACAAACTTGCCATAGACTGTGTGGAGCCTACTGCTGATCATTGGAATAACTTGCTGTCTAGGCTCAGCATGGTTACTGTTATCTTAGATATGAAATTGCCAGGTTAGTATGGAGCAAAAAAAAAAAAGCAAAATCTGCCAGGTTTCAGTAGGTCATGTTCCTGAAGAAGACATAATTTCTTCAGGAATGAGCAATTCAACTCTATATAACTTGATTCAGTTTACCCAAGTTCTGATCACTGCCTTCATATTAGAGTTGCAAGGAAGCAGACCTAGGAGAAGAATTATTCCTTCAGGCTGGTCAAATAGAAGAAGGTACTCCAAGTCTTTCTCATCAAGATCCTTATGCCTTGTCTAGGAGAGCATTGTGGAGGAGCTCCTGGCTCCACTGGAATCAAAAGCATGGCTCCTCTTTGCTTCATCCCATCAAAATGTCTTCACCCTGTGAATTCAGCAAGGTCTCCTATAAATGGCCTGATCTGTGTGGTATCTATATGAATTGTTAGGCAGGCTCTAGAGGCAAAGTTCTTAAGGGTGGATGAATCTGTTTACTGAAGGTTCAGACTGATCCAAGGTCCAATTGGCCTAACTGAAGGCTTCTTTCTTTGCCCTTCAGCTGACCTCCTAAGCCATAAGCCACTGGGACAAACTTTCTAACTACAATGGAACTGAGATTTCCTTCAGAAATGCTGTTTGGATTGTTCCTTGTCTCCACTGCCATTCCAGAAGAAAGGGGTAAGGAGTATACAGAAGTCTGGATTAAGCGTTTTTATTATTCCAGGGAAAAAAAAAAAAAAAAAAAAAAAAAAAAGAAGCAAATTCCAAAGTATTCTACTTGTGAACATGTGATACTTTTTCAAAGGGAATTCAAAGGGAATAAAATTATAAAATGCATATAAAAGTCTGGCATTTAAGATTTTTGGATACAGTCGTTTGACTTTCATCTGATTCTGTAATATTGGTGCAGCAGTTTAAGTGGAATATTAAACTTTCTACAGTGAATAAGGGAATTTTAATTTCAACCATTGCTGTTTGCAATTTGAACAATAAGGTCCTCATCAAAGTAGCACCAGCTAGTGAGGTTTTAAAGGATCACAAGTTCTGGGCTTTGAAAAAACACCAGTTAGACTTTAGAATGTAATTGGACTACTTTTAGAGCTTGGAAATACATTCTAACCTTTAGATATCTTCCCTGTTTCTGCAAAGATAGTGTCCTGGCTTGCAGAACTGAAAGGGTCACAAGCAGAAAATCCAAAGACAATGGCAAGTGATTAATAACTGCTACAGGTTCGAATGGAAGATGGGCACATGGTTTAATTGCTTGAGGCACTAGAGGAAAATACAATGCTGTAATGATAAATATCAAATCATTGTGCTAAACTTACTGCACAATGCAGCTAACCTGTCTAAACATGGACAGTTATTTATGAAATAGTAAATAGAGCTGAATCCCATGGAATCCTATTCACAGAGGCCACATTTCTTATTTTGGAAATAAACTGCTTGGAAAAAAAAAGCAAAGCAAACAAGGCAAAGGTCGGCTAGAGAACAATGAAATCTATTTAAAATGTGAAGAAGTGAAGGAATAGGAAGAGAAAGTCTGATGAATCAGTGTTTGGCAATACAAAGAATATTTCAGTAGGATTATTTACAAGAGTGATATGAAGTGTCCAGCCTGTAAGCTGTATCGTACATATGTAGTGCATGTGCAACTCTATCTTATCTATATGCAAGTTGAAGTACTACTGAATTCAGCTGGAGTTGCATATGCACTACAATGACAGATTATGGCCTCTACAGTTCTTCTATATTTGTACTATACAGTGTGTGGGCCAGATGCCTTATATCACTCATGTAAATAATCTTATTGAAATGTTCTTTATGCTGCCAACCATTAACTCATCAGACCTTCTCTTCTTATCCCTTCCCCTCTTCACATTTTAAATAGATTCCTTTTGTTTCAAGGAAATCTTCATGTTCGAACAGGGTATTTTTATGGTTGGTATAAATACTACAAACAGAGTCCCTTGTCACATTTTATTTCCCTTTCTTCAAGGTCAGAATATGACTGTATGTACCATTCCTATTTCTAAATATAAAATTATCTCTGTGAGACTTTTATTTTTATTGCACTGATTTCTGCCTACTTACAGTCAAAGGCATACCACAAAATGGTGTTTCTCTGTATCCCATATGGAAAAATACAGGAATACTCCAACCACTTCAAGAGGAGTGCCTTGTATTCGTGGTGTTCTTACCTATTTCTCCTGATGCTGTATCATGAACATTCACACCAGGCTGGAGCGAGATGTGAAGTTCAGCATCAAAGAAGACTAAAAGGTAGTGTACAAACATCTGTGTCTGGAGCACTCAGTGCTTCTGTGATATAAACATATCAAGCCTGAGCAAGCCTACAGGCTTCATGAGACTTATTGCAGGTGACAGTGTGCACATATATGCTCCGGGTTTTACCAAAATATACTTGAGTTTAGGTAAAACATATATGTTCTGTATGAACATAACTTACAGTCAAGTTTATCTCCAGGATTTTCTCATTAATAATGCCTTTAAATTCAAGGAGGAGGGGAAATCATGAATATAGTAAGCAAGAAATCTTTCTAACTTCCATTGCATTGGGAGCTTCTTTTCTAACACAAAATTTATAATCGAGATTTTCATTTGCATTCCACTTTTATTTTGTCCATTAGATCTAGAAAAGTTTCTACAGTGGCAACACAGGGAATAGAAGAGTTTTAACAATAGCTATAAGAAGCAGAGAAAAAGAATTTAAAGCAAGAAAGGAGTCTGTACTATGTCTGTATATTGTCCAGAAAATACCACAACTTGAGTGAGTTTCCTGAAGACATAATTAGATTTCAAAAATAGTGTAGGACTAAGTGAATTGCTTAATTAAAATCCAATTATTAGAATATTTCATGACGACCACTCTAGGGATTTTTAACTGACAGCAACACCTGTTGGAATAATAAAACTTGATAACAAAACTTTTATTAAAATTTCTATGTCTATGAGTATGGGTTTTAATTGCAAAATAACACAATGTATATCATATCAGCTGGGAAGGCTTTATACAAGAGAGCTAAAATATGAGAATTAAATTGTCTTGAAGAAGAAACTGATGTAAGGGAGAGTCTGCAAAGCCAGTTTTCTTTCCTTTGGTGTGATGGCAAGGAAGAGAGCAGGGAGGTCCCTGAAGGCTTCTTGGGCTGCCTGCTGAGCTGAAGGAAGGAGGGATGCTTGCAGACCAGGGCACGGTCAAAGCAGCTGCCCTTGGCTCTTGGGAGCAGTTTGCTTTTCAAGGCTTGAGTCAGAGTGCTGCATAAACCTTGAGCATTCAGGGCAGAAGGACACTCCATAGAGAATGAGGAAGAATGGCAAAACTTCACCTCAAAACCTGCCAGGGTAGGACATCACGGCTCTACATTGTATGTGCCAAAATGACTCTGAAGCCACACCTTGAGAAGCAGCAACCAACAATTTTCCGTTCACTGTATTATAACCAGGAATAAATTCTCTGATGCAGTGTTAAGGTCACTGAAGGCAGATCTCCTTAGTATCTATCCCTCTGCCTCTTTTTTTTTTCCATCATCCTGTATTGACTGTATACACCCAACAGCAGTGCTGTCCTGAAGCCAGAATTTACTTGTCACTCTACAGAGTGGCTGCAGCAGCAGCCAGGCAGGGCAGGACATCAGGCTGCATGCCCAGTCGGGCTCTTAATGCTGGAGCCATCACACTGAAGGCTCTGGGGGCAGCTCCTTCCCCCCACTCTTCCACCTCTTGGGGTTTGTGGCAAGCACATTGGTGCCAGGCTGATAGGCAGTGGGTGCTGGGTCTGCTGCTCTTCACTCACCCGCTCACAGGGAGCCAGGCTGGGGCTACAGCTTTTGCACACTGTAGTAAAAAGCTCCACTGACCTGAGGAAAAGAAGTACAGGTGGTAAATGACTGGAACGGCTGTGTCCAAAAAGAACCTTATTCTCTTTTAAGAAAGCATCTGATAAAAGGATAAATGATCTCAGATAGAAGAGCCTGAGCTCAGACACTGGACCTTGCATGTCAAATACAGCTGCCACTGGCTGTAGCTAGGAAGAAACCAGTTTCTGAGTGAATGTTCAGTGTGTTTTGTGGAGCTGTGCACGCTTTCACGTTGCTTTTGCATCATGGTGGGGTTTTCCTCAAACTCAGTGAGTAGCAGAACCTGAGGGGATTTTTTTTATCTTTCATAACGAATAACTTAATACTGTTTAATCTACAAGGCAAAGTGAGCTGTCAGGAAACCACTCATAGAAATTTTGTCTTTCATGTTTTAGACCTGTAATTTTGAGTGACCACTCTGTTCATCATCATATAATCAATCCAAGTATTGAGACTTCCTTTGAACAAGGTAGAGTTGAGGTTTTGTGAGAAATCTCCTTTGGCTATGTCTTGCAGCAACAAGAACTTTTAATGACAATTTTTTTCCAAGTCTCTGATCAAGTAAATTATTTCAGGTCTCTAAGATGGGCAAGGAATGTTTTTTAAACTATTCAAGGCTGTTTACACTTCATTATCAAGATTTTACATTTCAGCTATAGTACTTAGGACTAAAAAGACATCAACGTGTTTTATTTTCTTTGTTAGCTAGAGGGCATTCTCTCAGTCATAGGTGTAAAAGACAGTCTTTAGTTAGACAATAGCCCACCCAAGTGAACAACATCTTGTAACTTTACTAAGCTACAAACCAGCTGAAACAGCTTTCATAATTTCAGTATTTAAGAGGATCAGAAAAAAATGTGGCAATATGGGAAGGAGCTATATACTTTGAAAAGCCATGCAAAAATGTGTCACATTTCAACGGTAATAGCAATACAGTAATTAACTGCTTTTATTTACCCAAGCCTACATCTGGTATTAAAACCAAGTGAGACATTTTGGACTAGAAAATTGTGAAATCTATTAGAAGTAGACAAACCTTGAGAGGACTTTCACCTTTGAGGAAAACCTGAAATAGATGTTCAATTTGATAATATAAGGGAAGAGACAGATTCAAACAACTTATCAAAGAAATACAGAGGATATTAAATTCGCACTTTTGCATTGCAGTTGCTGCTGAGGTATGAACACTTTGCTACAAAAACAGAGACAGCTGTTAGGATCACCAGCATTAACTAATGCATGTTGAAAAACAAAGGGATGTCAATTTGTCGAGTTAGTTTGTCGTGTTTTTACAATAGCTACACTGCACACAGACACATTTCCCTTTCACTCTTGAGAAAACTTCAGTAAAAATTTTTAGTGGATCCAAAAATCAGAAGAAATAAATATAACCAATTCCCATGGTTTACATCATTTAATACATTTAAAACAAGAAATCGTGCTTTCTGTGTCAGAGGCTGCGGAGTGATGGTGTTAATTAAGCTGGATTCTAGCAATCTTCCAGTGCCACCTTGTGGCACAGTATAATACCGCAAAAGGCGGCTAACTACTTTCGCCAAGAAAAAGCAGCCAGTTATCCATGCAGCAGTCCATAAACATAACAAACTGAGAGATGGAAGAGAGTTTTCATCTTAGATATTAAACTAATTTCTGCCCCTGCCGCAAGAAAAAGTCATCTTTTGCTGGTAGAGTAGCATCCATCACACCTAATGCTGATATTTGGGTGTTACTCTAAGGATGTCCCCCAAAGCAAGGTGCATAAAGATCCCCAGGGAGGCTTTGCAACACGCCATCCTGTAGTACATACGCATTGCTCTATGTTACACCACGTAATTTAGCACCAAGGATATATGTATATTTGTTTAAACAATCATTCTTATTTTACATTGTAATGGAATGCACCAACTTGAGCAAACATCATCATATGTGGACATCTATTCCAGTCTTGACTACTCTCCCAGTGAAGATTGTTTCTCTAAGCCGACCAGGGTTTGTTTTGCTGCAGTCTGAGGCTGTGTTATCACATCACACTCACAGCAGTGGGATCACAGATCCTGAGCAGAGCCCTTCCATGTTGCTACGAGAACTCCTTGCACACACAGAGTACCTTGGTGGTAAGTGCTTTCCACCAACAGATAAGTGGACTTCTTAAAACTGGAATTTGAGAAATATAAATCACCTGAAATAAAACTGGTTGATTTCATTGACACATGTCCCAGAGGACATAACAGTTTTAAACAGGGAAAGGGGTATCTTTGAAAAGGAAAACTGTACAAGGCACAAGGATGTCAGCAGCAGTGGCAGTACACTGGCAAGAGCTGCAGATCAGCTCATACTCAGACTGGTCCTGTCTGTGAGCTGTGATTTGGGGGAGGACAGTCCAGTTCCCCAGGCTGGTTAACCTCACATCCTACTGTGAAACCGCCCTTCTCAGCTGTACAAGAGATAGCAAGGACATTTGGAGGATATAAAAAAAAATTGAACCAAGGGGAACCAAGTGGCTCTATTTCCTTGAGTGTGAAAATCCATGAAACCACAAATGACACATGAATTAAAATAATCTGCAGGATGCTAAGGCAGAATTTACTAATAAGATCAAAATCAGTCCTGGATAGTTATGTCTCAGACGATCATGCAGTGCCAGGCAAGTATCATACAGCTGGCTTTAAAATGGGATTCCTGTTTCGGAGAGTCAACCAATTATCCTACTGACAGATCCCTCTTTTACTTTTCATCCTATTCTTCTTACAGCTCTGTGCTGACAAATCTTTTGTTTCTTGTCATCTGTCGATAGTGTATATTATGTTATTTTCAAAGGTGCTGAGCTTATGTAGTGTACCACTCATAAGGTAATAGGATCATAAAATATAATTGTAAGAAGCACATTTTCAGAAGGTTCATCTTCCTCTTGAGGACATAAGATGGGTCCATGCTTTTATTTCTACACATAGATTTAGGGAGACTATCAGATGCTGACAGAAGCCTGATTTAAGCAGCAATGGTGTTTAAATCTAGCAAGGGGGCCATGATCACCCCAAGTCTCCAGGTAAATTGAAGCTTGCAGATCTCATTTTTGTCTTTACAGAGGAGGACAGTTTTAAGATGAGGAACAATACTCTTCTAAGCCAAGCACATGCTAACTACATAGGCATCTATGTACACATCAGAACATGGATGTACTGTTTTTTTTCAAATTGCAGATTTAGATATATGGTATAAAATATATACATTCAGTAATAAGAGCAGATTTTTTAGGATAAAATCTGCTGACAAGTTTCAAACACTGCAGTAAAATAAATTCAGTTAATTTGGATTCTACAGATCAGCTAGTCTTAAGGGGGAATTACATTTAAATTTGAGACAGGTTGGGAATTGTGTAACTCAATTAGATTTTAAGTTCAGCTAATCTAAAACTTTGCCAGCATGGTACAGTGTACTTAGACAAAACAGACATACAGTTTTAGAATTTGTTTAATTTAAGCAGCACTGATTGAAATTTAGGAAATCCTTCAGCATGGTAGTTCAAATTCCTAGTTTGAATTAAATCCACAGCTTTAACAATATTAACTGGATTCAGTATAAAGCTGGTCTGAAAGAGTGATAAATAGGTTGCTGTTTGGTTTCCATTTGAGTGCTGGGCACCACAACAGTAGATTAATTACCCTTAATTAACTATCTCCTTTGTAGGAGCTTGGAGCAAACTATCTAATGAGAGCAGAAGGAGAGCGGAAGCTGCTTGGTTCAGTTAATGCACAGGTATCATCTGCACAATTATCTGCCCTCTGAGCAGATGGGGTGTGCTCACAGCAACCGAGCTCCTGGCCCTGGCAAATGTGACAAATGGAAAGAACTTCTGGGGAGACAGAAGAGCTCCACCAATACATGTGGAGACAGCACAGTCCAGCTGCAGGCTACAGCACCTGTGCCAAAAAACAGTCCTACATCAGGGCACCACTCATGTGAACAGGAGCAAATTTCTCCAGTACGTGGGTTCCCTTAACCTAGGATGTCCATATATTCTTTTTCACCAAGGATATCCCTCAGTGGACAAGGAATCTAGCTTTCATTGTAAAAGACATACACTGCAGAAAGATTCAATTGTCAAATACACAGATAATCCCGTTTCCTAAGCCGTGGAAACCTGGTCAGTGTTTTGTATGCCACATGTAATAGCACTGAACCTCTAAACACTTCTAGAGAGGTCCTTATACAACATCAAAGAGGATGTGGTAGCTCTGGACCATGACAATACCAACATCAAAGGGAGAAAATGTAATCTTTTTGGCTAGGAAGTGTATTCTGAAACTGCCACAGAGACAGAGAAAATATACATTTGAAGAGCAAGGTTAAGAAAGAAGTAAAGGCAGAAAGGTTAATTTTGGGAACTTTTTGAAATAGCTGAAATCTATGTAAGAAGGAAGGGAAAACTAAACTAGAACCAACTCATTGATTAATTGAAACAGTTAGAGAGACGTTTTAATTTTTTTTTAATAAATGAAAGTGAAGGAAAGCCAATACCTGTTTAAAAGGTACATATTCTTTCCAACTCTGTAGTGTTATACCTCTCTCTCCTTCTATCCAAACAAATGGCATACCACTTCACCAAGTCCACAACTCTGTCTCTGGAGGTTATCCCTGTACATGGTACCTGATATCCATGCTGTTTGAAGGGAGGATCTCTCCCCTCTGTCCCTCAGAGGACTCATAAATTCTCATTAAGAAAAGACTATATGCATGACAGCCCCTGGAAACAGATCTGCCTGACCTTCATGATGATAATCCGAGGTGATTCAAGCACCCAGACCACATGTAATTTCCCAGTCCTTTTACAGGCAGTAGATACCCCTGTTCATGACATGAGACCCAGCTCCAGAACTGACAGCTGAGAACAAACAGTGTCTAGTTTCCTGAGAAAGTACCCTGAGATGGGCTGGACACTGGAGAATTCAAAGCTTTGGGATGCTCTTGACAAACACAGCCTGAAAGCACTGTGATCTTGAGGACTAACAGAGAGAATCTGCTCTTTGTTCCCAGCCATAGCTAGGGAGATGAACAACAAGGACTCTTTCTTAGCAAGGAGTCACAAGGAATAAATGCTTGGCATTACATAACAGCTTCCTTCTTCTTGGACTAAATATCCCAGGGAAAGACTTCTGCTTCTGAATCTTTGTTTACTTCAGACATTCCCTCCTTTTGCTGCAAGATACTGGTGGATAAATCAATCAGGACCCTTTCATCACAGTGGCAGGTTGGGATCATGTAACATGTATGACAAAGCAGATCAGTGAGCTATGAACAGTCCGAAGAAACCTTCTTAGATGTTCAAGAGTCCCAGGAACTGCTGGTGTGCAGAAGGGTGTCAGAGGTACCTGCTGTGTCCTCAGGCTGGGCACTGGAGCCACTGCCCCCTTATGATTGCATGACATAACAGCTTGGAGAGTCCCCACCAGAAAAAGCTATTATTGACTCAAGCCCAAGCAGTGGCCTACTTCAAACTGGCTGCAAAGGAGACATAATATGACCTTATATTACAGGCACAGTGACTATAGAGCAATAGAGTTGAAAGAGTTAATGTGAAAGGTATTTGGCTTCAAAAAAGAGAGCTCCCTAAAAAAGAGAAAGCTAGGAAAGAGGAAAAAAGGGCAAAAAATTTTGCATGGTGTGGAAATTGTTTTAAGATGTCCTGTGAGAGGTTGGTTCTAAGTAAGCCAGCAAGTACTATCACAAAACTTTAAAAGGTACAAAATCACAAGTCAGTTAGAGTTAACAATAGAAGGATTTCAAAAGTAAAAAAGAAAAAAAAAAAGGAATTTTCATCCAAGTGACAAGAAGAGATCATAAAAACTGGAAAGTTTACAGAAAACCACAAGAAAGCCCAAAATATTTTTTAGAAGCAATTTGCTGAAGGCATAAAAATGTTCCATAAAAAAACCCTTCCTTTTAAATACATCAGAAGTAGGAAAGTTGCCAGCTAGTTAGTCAGGCAGATATATGATCAAGATGTAAAAGGAATGCTCATGGAAGATAAGGTTGAAAATGTTTAATGAATTTTTCCACTACTGTTCATGGTGGAGGATCTGAGGGAGGCTGAGGCAACAGAGCACTTTATATGGGATAAGAATATGATGATCTGTCTCAAACTGAAGTGTTAGAAGAAAATAGTACAGAAAAATCTACAAAATAAGTTGTAATGAATCAGGTTCCAGAGCTAAAAAAGTTCACTTGGGACACCTAAAGGAATTCATGTATGAAATTGCTGAAGAGCCAACTCTATTTCATATCTTAAAACACACAGTGGTATTGGTATCAGAGATGTTAAGTTTGGTGCCAATTTTTTAAATAGTTGCTGACATTAACCTGTTTTCCATCTTGAGTAAATTTGTAGAAACTACATTAAAGAACAGAATATACAGACTCAGAAATAAACATGATATGTTGAAGAAGGGTCAGTATGACTTTCAAGGTGAAAAGTCATGCTTCATAAATCTGCTACATTTCTTTGAAGTGTCAAATAATATGCAAACAAGGATACTGCAGTGTAGTAGGAATATGAGAATTTTGTAAAAATTTGCTTAAATTATCTCGATAGGGGCTTTAAAACTACTTTGCTTGCCTGGAGGAAGGTGCAGGTCTTGTTATAAATTAAAATTTTCACAACAGGGAGAGTGAACCAGGGGGTTCATAGGGATCCACGTAGGCATTTTTGGCGCTCAACAGATTTTCAAATGGTCCAGAAGGAACATTACACTGATGTGCTAAGATTGGCACATCATGATGATATAAAATTATTCAGACTGGAAAAAAATTAAGATGGCAGTGAAAAGTTGTAAAGGGACCTCATTTACTAGTGGCTTGCATGTAGAATGGCAACAAAATGTAAAGTGAAGTTCCATGTCAGTTAATTAAAAGGTAGACCCTTTAAACATGTGCTCTAACTGAATTTTTTCCACTCAGGAAAGAGATGTATGGAAAGTTCATCTTAATGTCTGTGGGAATCATGAAGAAAAACAGATCTTAAGTATTTAATAAAAAAAAAAAAAAAAAAAAAAAAAAAAAAAAAAAAAAAAAAAAAAAAAGCAGAGAAGTCAGAAAACAGGATTACAAGAAGTACATTGCTCACAAATGGTCACTACATCACCATCGTTGACTGTGCACAGGTCTACTCCTCTATCAGCAAACGGCTTTAACAGAAGTAGAAAAGCTGCAGAGAAAGATAAGATCAACCCAGTGCTACAGCTTCCACATAAGGAAAGCCTGTAAAAACCACTTTTCTGCTACTAAAATCAATGGCAAAGGAAAAAAATATGTGAAGAAGGAAAAAAAATCCCCTTTAAATGCATCAACTTCTTTGTTCTTATATTCCAAAAAATACAAATGCCTGAGAGCCACTGTTAAAAAGTCTGATGCTACTTTTTCCTTTCTCTTTTGCAATTTTTGTTTAGGTACATCTGAGTGACTAGGGCAAGAGAGATGCCAATTTTTGTAAAAGGAAATGGAAGTGCTGTTATTCAACTCTGCTATAAGATCACTAAATCTTAAAGCTTGTCTCATAGTGGAGGAGCAGTGAAGCAGGAAATTGCTAATGGAAAGTGTATAAGAGAAGATCCACTACAGCAGGATTCAAGTTTCACCTCAAAACTCACTCTTGCAAAGAAAAAAAGAAGAAATATGTGAGCAGAGAAGAGCACGATGAAAATTAAATAGCTTTCCAAAACAGAAAAAAAATAACTCAAACTAATCCTTTTATTACTACATTCAAAGTTTAATTGTGTTATTAATTCATGTGCAGTATTTAGTCTTCAGTACTGCACGCAGCTGAAAAACAACTCAGCTCCACAGAGCTAAAACTGTATCTGTCCATCTTACGAAGAGATGGAAAAGTTATATGTTTTACTTTAAATTTAGTGCTAATTTATCTGAGGTGCCAGTTTGATAGTAGTACTTTGGTTTTAAAGATTTCTAGCTAAAAGCAGCTTGCTGTCCCTGTGGTGTTTTTTGTGACCCTGCATGCAATGCTGGTGGGCACTTCTGGGGTGTTTTTGCAGACTCACTCAGGACATGTAATTCTCCAGTGCAACTCTGTGTGAAGAGGTACGTTTTTTACATCCTGTGTAATCTATGGCCTTTAGGCACCTACTTTAATTCCGTTAGGCAGTAACAGGCATCAAAGGTACTATTAGCACTATTTACATCATATTAGTACTCTTTACATTGCACACATTTAAATGTTTTCAGAGTTACAGCTTGTATACCTGCAGAACTGTGACCAGCTGTGTCTGGCAGGTATAGTCATGTACAAGTACGTAATGATGCCGTTTGGGTTTTGCCTTCTTTCTGTTACGTTTTCTATATTGTTTGCACGTATGTTTGTAATTCTGTCACCTATTGTGTTAGTAGCAGTTTTCTCAGTACTTTCCCACGGCCTTTTCCTAAGCAGAAAGACAAAACAAATTCCAGAGCCGCAGGCCCCAGGAGATAAAACCCTCCATACTATCTTGGTTCTTCCTGGGAACCAAGGCTGACAACAACTCTTCCAGATACATTTGCATGGACAAAATACAGCTAGGCCAAGGGGGACTCCAGAGAAGGGGCTTGACCTGGGAGGGAATTGCATCACCACTTGTCCTCCTAATTGGTGCTTTTTATCAATTATGCTAATTTCCTAAAACCTCTAAGGATGTACTCACCCCTGGAAGGGGTGGGTTTTTTTGGACACCTTTCCATAACTGCTCCTGAAGGCCTTCAGATAGAGATCCTCTTTTGTATTACCTCCTTACTAAAATTATCTTGAGTTTCATTTTCAGGTTGGGAAAGAGGCAGCAGTTAGATGACTGGCAAATGAAATTATGTGTTTGCAGAAGTCTTCACTACAAAAAGTCCATGTGCAGATAAATTGCATCTTCTTTTCCTGAGGTGCTGTAAATCATAAAATTCCAAATCAAAATTGATTTCACTCTGTTTTTTCTACCCAGCTGATATAGTGTCTGTGGTGAATGTCCTCATCTCTTCATGACACTGCACAGACCATTCTGTAAGCCCGAGTGGGAATCTTTCACATCTCAGATTGTTTCTGGTGTCTTCTCACCAAAGGAGGATGGGCATCCTAGAACTCCACTGACTGGAGAAATGTGCTATGAACAAAAGCCTATCGACATTTTGTATAAAATGCAGCATCATGTGGGGGTTTTCATGTTTTTTAAATTTATTAACCTATTTATGGAAAACATGAAATCCTCTGCAGAAATAATTTGCTAGAATACATAGCCTTCAGAATGTAGCTGCAGACACAACAGACAGTTTTCAGTGTATTTGTTATAAATTATTATGTCTATAAATTGTTATAAATTTATTATTATAATTTTCAGTGTATTTGTACTGTTATAAGACAGTACTTTAACAGACCTGAAATAGACACCCACTTAATAGACACCCACAGTGCTTCATTCTGACTGTGTGATGTGTTCATATGTTTCAATACTTACCACGCAAAGAGATTAAAAAAAAATTAAACAATTCATTCTCACAACAATAACTGAAGTAGAGAAGCTTGACTATGCAAGGGAATTGCAAGTCGGAAAATTTAAGGGCTTAAACGTATTCTAATCTCAATAGAAAAACAAACTGTAGTTTATTCAAGAAAAAGCCATGTCTGGCTCCAGCCTTAAGGTTAAACTGTGGTTTGTACTTGCTGTAAACAACTAACTTGGTGCACCATTATGCTAACGGATGCTGCTATGAGTGAAATTTCCAATTTGTTGAGCTTGTGATACAAAGCAAAATGCTTCATATTCTTTACGTCCTTCTGAGCAGAAACCAGGAGCATTTACTTCCAGGACTGTTCAGTTGATCCCTCACTCTTAAACAGTGTTACAAAGGGCCAAACATTGCAAACAGATGTAGTTTGGGTAGTATAATCATAGTTATAATTTCTGATAGGGATTCAACACGTTAAGTGTAACCATCAGCACACTTAGCTAAGTTTCACTGTCAGAAGACCAAGGCAGGAAACTCGAGAGAGAAATTCATCTTCCATAACTCAAACATGAAGTTTTAGAGCACTTTGACATTTGATTCATCATTTTGACACCAATTAGACATCTGCTTTAGTCAGAGTATATTTTGTTTTCAAGAGGTCATATTTCTTCATTGGCTGAAAAAAGGGAGACAAAATAGATTAGACCCTGGCTTTCAGACAGCTGAAGCTAGAGAGAATGAAACCCACCTCCTGTGTCCTCTAACTTGCTGGAATCATTAATTGTGGATTTTAAACTATGGTATGTAGGCAACCCATTGCCTGACTGTTTCTAGACACATCATCCAGACACTAAAATCCTAACCCTAAAGTCCAGATTACTTGATTACTTAATGGTCAAAAGCAGAAGCTGTCATGTAAAAAAAAAAAAAAAAAAAAAAAAAAAAAAAAAAAAAAAAAGCAGCCTGATACAAATTTGAAATTACTTCAAAGGTCACACTACAAAGCCTTTTATTTTTTTCCAATACAAATGTTAAGCAGTCATCAGTTAAGGAATAATGTAAAGCTCTTGCTCAGACACAGGCATCTGTGTTATATCACCACATATAGATACAAACTAGCCGGGAACCTTGACTGTCAGGGACAAGCAGCTATTTTCAAACACAGCCAAGGTGCTTCCAGCAGGGAAATTACTCACATGCTGCTTTATGCAAACAAACAGCTTTTTAATAAACTCCCTAGTTATCTATTCTGCTGAGAAGTCCACCTCCACCACCCAGTCAAAAATAAATGAATAATATAATGCACAAAGTCTTCAGGGGACCTTTGCCATCCTAATTACAGGCAAAACGATTTCCCATTCAGTGTTTAACCCAATAAATTTAAGCGGATGAATAGCCTAGTAGCCTAGTTTTATATCTACTATAGATGCCACCTTGGACTGTGCCACAAACCAACATCTGAAAGTCCCCAGCTTTGGGATTTCTGTCTTGGGTCCTTCATATCTCCCAGACTGAGATGCCCTAATAGACATGAAAATGTCTAAACAGGTGTCATGACAAGCAGTCTGAATATGGCAAAAATCAGCATGGTGGAGCAGCAACTTAAATTTATGTAGCATTTGGCCTCTTCCAGAGGAGGAATAGATCAAACAATTAATAGATGAATATTCCCTATGTAGCTGTCCTGGTAATCTTTTTTACAAGTCAACATCCTCACCTGAGAAAGAGGAGGGACAGGTACTGATTTCTTCACTCTCATAAATCATGACAGGACTCAAATAAACAGTGTGAGACTGAGTCAGGGGAGGTTTAGGCTGGATATCAGAAAAAGGTTTTTCATCCAGCAAGATGTTGGGCACTGGAAGGGACTGGGCACAGCGAAGTGGTCACAGCACTGACAGAGTTCAAGAAATGTTTGGACAATGCTCTCAGGCACTTGGTGTGACTCCTGGGGATGATCCTAAGAATTGGATCTAAGAATTGGACTAAGAATTGGGCTAAGAATTGGACTCAGTGATCTTTGTGGGTCCTTTGTAACTCAGGATATTCTGTGATTCTATTATTTTACTGCTGCCAATGAGCAAGCTGTGTGACCTGTGTACCATTTGGCTGAGTTATACGCCGCCTGCTTCACTCATCCATTGTACTCATTAGCAACGGCCTGAAGAAAAATTACTTCATTTGTATCTATTTCTTATCCAGAATTCCCACTGGATGCTCAGCTGTCAGAACATCTCTGTGTTTGAAGGTATTCAAGCATTTCTGAACTAAGATTTGAGTTTTCTCCTGTATTAATTACAGGAACATGCTGAGCTGCTCTTCAATCAGAAATCTCCTTTTTGCCACACAAGAATGTGTGACATACAGCTTACAATAAAGGAAAAGAAGTCACAGCTGTACTTAACACTTAAATGAAATTGAACTTGATGTTTCAGAGACCATTGCAAAATAATTTGAAAGAATCTCGCAGGATCAAATAACATAATTATAATCTGTAGCAGTAGCATGACGTTGGCTGAGGTTAGCTTGTCCTAACTTTGTGCTTTCTTCCACAGGGAGAAATGTCAAAATTCTGAATTTCCCAGTTAGCAGATCTGCCAACAACACAAAGGTGTCCGGGGTGGTTGATGTGCTGGAGAGAAGGGATGACAGGGTTGGGAGGTGGGTCTGTGAAAACCTCATGAAATTCAACAAGATCAAGTGCAAGGTCCTGCAATTGGGTTGGAGGAATCCCAAGCATGAATATAAACTGAGCAGAGAATGGAGTGAGAGCAGCCCTGCTGAGAAGGACTGGGGTTGCTGGTGGATGAGAGACTGGACATGACCCAGCAATGTGCACTCACAGCCCAGAAAGCCAAACATGTCCTGGGCTCCATCCAAAGCAGTGTGGGCAGCAGGGTGAGGAAGGGGATTCTGCCCCTCTGCTCTACCCAGATCCCAGCTGCAGTGCTGCATCCAGCTCTGGGGTCCCTAACATGGGAAGCACATGGATTTGTTGGAGTGAGTCCAGAGAAGGGCTACAAAGACGATCCTAGGACTGGATCATCTAGGCCTCTCTAGGGTGAGAAAGGCAGTGTTGTTCAGCCTGGAGAAGAGAAAGATCTGGGAAGACACTAGAGCACCTTCCAGAACCTAGAGGAGGCTACAAGAGAGCCAAAGAGGGACTTTTAACAGGGACACAAGGGGTAGTGACAGCACAAGGGGTCATGACTGCAAACTGAAAGAGGGCAGATTTAGGTTAGACAGATGGAAGAAATTCTTTACTGTGAGGATGGTGAGGCAATGGAACAGGTTGCCCAGAGAAGCTGTGGATGCCCCATCCATGGAATTGTTGAAGGCCAGGTTGGATAGAGTTCTGAGCAACCTGGTCTAGAGGAAAGCATCTTGCCCATGGCAGGAGAGTTGGAACTAGATGAACTTTAAGGTTCCTTGTAACCCAAACCATTCTATGATTCTGTATGTCTATGATCCTACTGTTGGTGCCTCTGTGAAGGGGTCAAAGGCAAAGAAAAAAGAGACATAAGCCCAGGTCTAAATAAAGAGATAACAACACAGCAGTGAGAGGTGATGCAATACTGTGCTTGCAAGGGAAGTGAACAGAGATGGACAAGGCAAGAAGAAAGCAAGCAATGGTTTGTGTTTGTAAACAGGCTCATTGTAAAGGGAAGTGAAAAGGTCACTGGGCTGGAATCAGTGACTGACAAAGATGAAAGAGAATGTTGTGTGATGAAAGGATTCTTATTATTTATAGAAACAGGTTCTTGACAATGGAAATAGTGTGTAACTGTATCTGCTGATGCTAGATGAGCTGCCAGTGACAGCAAAAAAGTGACACCACTCAAGGAGAAATAGAATGAAAAGATTACAAAATGTATGGAATTTCTACTAAACTGCTAAAACAACTAGTGAGTGCTAGAAAAGTGTTTGTGACTGTATGTCCTTATAAAAGTGTTACATCTGTTCGTCGGAGCACACTTCAAAAGCAGCTATCAAGAAAATGTTGCAGGAAATCAAGAATTGCCATAAAACAAATGGCAAAAGTTTGTACAATATTCTCACCACTACTAATAGGCCAGCCTGTGAGGAGGTGTTTGTGACTTAACAAAAGATGTGGCTGAGTGTGCAGATGTCCCCAGAGATTCAGGTAGTGAGAAGAGAGGTTGGTTTGGGGTCAGTTATCCTGCAAAACCACAGAAAGAAGGCACTGAAGGCTACTGAAGAAAGACTCATGGAACTTGAAGGTAATTTAATGGATGTAAATGTAATCCAAAATCTTTTTACGGGGGTTTCTACTCAGTTGTCTACCCGAATTTCACTTCAATTCTGAACAAAGAGAAGAAAAGAGAAAGAGTAGTGAGCAGTAGGAGAATAAGAGTAAGAAAGAAAGAGTAAGAAAGAATAGTGCCTAGTGAGAGAAAAAAATTGTAAATATCTTCAGAACAAGTAGAACTGTGCTACCAGCAGGATTGCCTCCTGAAATACTGCCTCAGTGGTAAAAACATAAAGCACTGGTAGGTAAACTCAATCAAGCAGCAATGTGAGTAGATGAGTGAGGAAGGAACACAGAAGTGGAACAGCCAGCCAGCAAAATGCTGAGTGGGAAAGAGAAAACCCAGACTGTCTAGGGAAGTCTGCAGATTGCCTCTTGCCTCCCCTACCCATGCAATAGACCTGCAAAATCTGAATGAAACAACGCCTTCTCATTTTTCATTCTACATTCCTCTCAGCTGCTAGAATGGCAAGTGTTTCAATGTGCAGGTTCTGTTGGTCCTATGACTTAGTCTTGTAGCTCTTCCTGAGTCTAAGCTTTCCTGGTCACATAAAACAGGGGAGTCAGGCTTCAGTGACAGTCTTCTGTCTTAGCTAGGCTACAGGAACAAAAGATGTGTGCTAAAAAAATGCCTGAAGGTACAGTGAGATTAGCTCATAATGCTGAGCCTCAGCTGGACTCTCTGGAAGCTGCAGCTGCTGGGTAGTGTGGCTCTGAATAATAATAGGAAGAAAACACAGAAGTGTCACTAGTGTTTTCACCTTATGAAAAATGTATTAATTGTGTCGTCCAGGTACTTCTGTTTGTACTGAAAGGGTGGTGAGATGATCTCTTAGTTTACCAGGGAGCTTCCGGCCCAGAAAATATCTGAAATACTCTTGGTTGTATTTGCACAGGGGTAAGATGTTCTGTCCTGAAAACACTGACTGTGCCTCTCCTGAGTCTTTTCCCTCTGGGCCCAGGCTAACACATCACAGCATCTCTCCATGCTACACCTTCTGATAATGGCATCTGTTTGGCTTCCCTGAGCTGGTGTGTGATCACCTGAGAACAACTAAGTAGCAACAAGTGACTTATAAAACTCCTAAATAAGCTTATATTTCATCAATATGCTTCCAAAGACCCGTTTTAGAAGAGAGTCCTAGTTATCTCAAGTAGATGACACTCATTGAAATGACATCTCAGGTAATCTATAGTCCTATTTTAACTTTATTAATTTTTTACTGATCTTAAACAGAAATTTCTTTTGCCTTTGTAGCACTCCTTTATTCATTCTTCATTGAGCGTATAACAAAATATGCATGGCTATAAGCTCTTCATTTAATGATTTCAGGATGATTGATTCAAGATTCTCTTAGCTAAAACTACCTTGAGAGGGCTGTGAGCATTAGCTGGCATTCCCTGAGTGTATTTCTCATTACACCCCATCATTTTACTGTCTTTCAACAATGATGCCCCTTGTCTTCATTCCAATGCTGCCTTGGGGATATAGTAATGAGTCCTCAGACCATTTTCATCTTTCTCTAAAGGGAAAGCAAATAAAGTGCCAGAGGAGAAGATAAAAAAGCTTACATAGTAAGAGAGCAGGGAAGGAGATGGGACTATACGTTAAAGAAATCATCAGTAGATTTGATTCACACTGGGTCCAGGCATCACTTGAGTGATCTTTAAGAGACACTGGCTTGGTCTCTTCTGCAAAACTCCATTGAAATAATTTTAGCTTTCTCATACTATCTGATCCATTTCTCTATGTCTCAGCTGCTGGATTTCAAGTGTTCCCCCTGAGTATTTGAACAAAAACAAGTATTTGACACAAAACAAGTGTTAGAGAATTGTGTGATAGATCTTGACATTTATGAAAGTCAGTCAAGTTTTGTTAGGTTTCTTTTACACTGCCAATTGCTAGAGACCTTTCCATGGCTATGGTATTATCATTAATTTCCAGCATATAATACTGAAACTGAAATTTGGATAACACATAATTTTTCACATCTTTAGCTTCAAGGTATTGGCAGTCTTTAGAAAACTGTATGTCTTGGACTCTCCACCATTTTAAACATGGTGATGTCTCTGCTTCAAGGACACATCTCTGTTCCTTCTTTTCAGAGAATCATAACATATGCTGAGTAGGAAGGGACCAATCAGAATCATCAAGTCCAGCTCCTGGTCCTGCACAGGACATCCCCAAGAGTTCCACCATGTGCCTGAGAGTGTTGTCTAAATGCTTTGTGAACACTGTCAGGCTTGGTGCTGTGATCACTTCCCTGGGAAGCCTGATCCACTGCCCCACCCACCATCCTCTGCATGAAGAATCTTTTCTTGATATTTAACCAAAACACACAAACCCCCACACCCCCACCACCGCCCTAGCTCAGCCTCATGCCATTTCCTGGAGTCCTGTCACTGGTCACCACAGAGGAGAGATCAGTGTCTGCCTCTCCTCTTTCCCTCATGAGGAAGTTGTAACTGCAGTGAGGTCTCCCCTCAGTCTCCTCCAGGCTGAACAGACCAAGTGACCTCAGCTACTCCTCATACAGCTTTCCCTCAAGGCTCTTCACCATCTTTGTAGCCCTCCTTTAGAAACTCTTAATTAGTTTTTTATATATTTTTATTTTGTGGCACCCAAAGCTGCACACAATATTCAAGGTGAGGCTGCCCCAGTGCAGAGCAGAGCAGGACAATCCCCTCCCTTGCCCGGCTGTCAGTGCCATCCCTGATGCCCCCAGGACACGGGTGGCCCTCCTGGCAGCCAGGGCACTGCTGGATCATGTTCAACCTGACATCGACCAGGACCCCCAGGTCCCTTTCTGCAGCTCCAGCCTGTCATTCCCTAGTTTATATGCACAAACAGGGCTGCCCTGTCCCAGGTGCAGAATCTTTGCAGAGAATACCATTAGTTTTCTTCCCCTTCTGGCACATCTCTATCTGCTTCTGTCTTTGAAATTAAGGAGAAGACCTTTGCTGCACTGAAAGGCAAGTTAGCCATTGTTTCTCCCAGCTCTACTGCTTTGCTGAAGTGGGGTCGGATCTGGCCCTCCCTGCTTTCTGTTGCTGCAGGACTGGCTGTGGGTTAAGGCAGTGGACAGCTCAGCTCTGGCTGCTGCTGCAGCTTCCAGGTGAATTAATGTTTCTCCACAGCACAGAGACTGACTTGGTCACCACCTTTGTGTCTGGATCCCAATGGTTTTCACCAGCCAATGGATATCTCAGTTCCTACTCTTTTTGACCAGGAAATTAATAATACTGGCTCTTCTCTACGTAACTGAGAAACCAATACCTATTTGAAATCCCTGCAGTTGTCAGTGTCGTTGTCCTCTTTAAACTGAAGAACATTTGACAGCTTTATGCTCTAACAACACAAAGCAAGGCAGACTATGCTGTTCAAAATAATTTCTTCTTGTTGGGAATATGTAGAAACCACTTGTGCTATAACACATGCTTTCTCACCCTATAGACTTCCTAACCTATGACAAACATCATAGGGAGGTTTGGAAATAGCTTGGGAGCTGTAACTTGACATGGCAGGCATGAAAGTTACCTGTAAAAAGCACAGCATATTGCATGGGTTTAGCAGGGAAGTCACAAATAAATGCTTGATTTACAGAAGTGTGCAGAAGAGGTGTGCAAGCTCTGAACATGGCATTGTGGTACCAGATGAATCATTTATGGAAAAAGAGACTTGATTTCCTTTCAAATGCAAAGAAAAAGTACAAGAGAAAGTTTCCACAAGTGGTTTTCATCCTTCTTTTTATGCATTCAAAACATGGCTTTAACCACTTACTGAAGGACTATGCTATCCAAAGCTAAAGAAGTCATTCACAAATACAGTGGAAGAAAATTATACAACTACACAAATCAGAATCAAATACATTAGCTCCTCTTTTCCCCTTCACAAATATACATCTAGAGTGCAAACCTGATGTTTTTGCAATCAAACACATATGGCAGTTACAGTG
Source organism: Prinia subflava (assembly GCF_021018805.1). Lineage (NCBI taxonomy): Eukaryota > Metazoa > Chordata > Aves > Passeriformes > Cisticolidae > Prinia > Prinia subflava. The sequence goes on from NC_086247.1 coordinate 128,166,653, forward strand.
GCAGGGTTCCTTTGGTGTCCCATTGCCACCAGTCTGGCCTTCCTCATCAGAAAGGCTCTGCTTATGGCTGCAGCTATTTCACTCTTTAACCACACCAAGTATTTGCTCAGTGGCCACAGCTTGACAGGGGATCTCAAAAAGACAAGCACAGCACAAATACAACAAGTGTTTACTCTTTGTCCTCTCCTTCCTCCCTTCTTCCCTTCCTCCCTTCCTTCCTGCTTCTTCCATGTCAGTCACAACTATGCATTTTTTGTCCCCATTGCTAGTGCCTTTCCTGTTGTTTACACCCTCAAGCCATTTCAGAGCTGTAAAGTGGAATCCTCATTTATTCATTCTCAACTGGTACCTCGAGTACAAAAGCTCATTCCCAGAGAGAGAAAATTATCCAAATGATCCTTAGACATCTAAACATTCCTAGTCACTACAGAGCTATGGATAAGCAAGCAGCTATGGGTTGATATATTCTAGGGAACAGGAATAAACATCTTCAGAAGATAACCTTTCCTCTGGTGTTTTTCTGCACTAGCACTTTCAAACATCTGCTGCATCCTTCCACCTTTTACTGCAATACTGTCACAACTTATCAGGGATGGCCAGGTGGTATTTGCATTGCAGAAATCCTCAGGAAGGGAAAATGTTAATTCAGTAGCTTGTATTTTATCCTCTGACATGAATTCTCAGATTGTTATTGCAGGACGATGTAAAGAGCACTGACCTGCAGAGGATTTTGTCTTCCAGATAAGACATAAAGTGAGAATCTGATACTTGCAGTCACTAAAGACAATGTGACAGTTTTGTTTAAGGTGTATTATTTCCTCTACTCTGGTGAAATCCCAGCTGTGAACTTTACATTCCTCCTATCTTCTTTCTCCTTAAAATTAAATTGGATAGGATGGTTTTCATTTCCTGTCCCCTCACTTCTTGTGTTGTATGGCTACAGGCAGTTAAAAACCACAGTGTTTCACCCTGGAGGTGCCTGTATCTCAGTAAAAGGTGAAATAATCTTTTATGAAAAGATTTACCTGCCTCACAGGAATGTTTTGAAGTTTAAGCCTTTTCTTTTCTTTCTTCTTCTTTTTTTTTTTTTTTTTTTTTTTTTTTTGAAAGCATACTGACATAAAAAACACCACGAGTATACAGATGACCTGCATATTTACAGGGAATTGACAAATTTTGAATGCAATTAGGATCATCATTTTCTGAGATGTCAGTTTCTTTTATCATTTTTTGAGATAAGAAATCAAAATGAAAGCAATTGAAAGGTAATCCAGATAGGAAAGAAAAACCAACCACAGTGCTTTTCTTTAAAGGAAATAGCTCTCTCTGCCAGGCATGATCTCTACAGGATGTACAAAAACTATTGTGAAGGACTGCTGTCATGTTAATGCATTTTCGGGTCTTTTCCTGCAGCCACTTTGAAGGCATGTGACTCAGCTGTATTTCTTTCTATTTGGCAAAACTAGTGCTTGCTTTGAATACCAAAGCATTGGGAAAAAAGCGACACAGAGAAATCTCTGTCAGCAGTCACACAGTCAGTGCAATTCCTGATGAAAGGGATGGCACATGCCTAGGTTACATTGGTACCTTGCACTTTCATCCCTATTTCACTGAATTTTGCAGATCTGGTGACTTGACATCCAAGAAACATTAACCCCTTGAAGTGAAACAAGGAGATGTGATTAAAATCAGGTGTTAAAATAGTTTTCAACAGATTTGGCAAAGACAGGGCATGGTTAGATGTTATTCCATGCAGTCCTGGCAGAGGGAGACACTAGAAACCTCTCTAGTTATTACACTGGAGGATCCTCCACCTTGGAAGGATAACAGGTATTATTAATCCTTGTTTTCAGCAGCATCCAGCATGACTGAGAGACTTTCAAGTACCAACAAAGATCAGTCCTAAACCTTATAGTCTGTAACTAAACTCAGTGTCAGAGGTAAAGGGGAAATAGTAAAATGTACAGAGTGCTCCTTTGGATGGCCTGAACTAGACACTGGAAATCAACCACGCAGTCTTATAAGCAGGGATGACCTTGAGAACCCTCCAGTCTATTTTAGTCATACAGGGCTTGTAGAAACTGACTGTCTCATTCCTGATGAGTTTTATCAAGCACCTTCTGTGAAAGCAGGCACACACACTGTAGGAAGAAAATTAAGTGCAGTCTATTCTCATTTATTTTCAGGAGAATTTTCCAACTTGCATCTTAGAGAGAGACTTGAGACTGTGAGACTTGACAGAACAACCCCAGATTCCTCCTGTTTAGACCCTTCTTTTAAAGTTTCAACTTATTTTCTTTTTTTGTTTTTTGTTTTTTTTTTCCAACAGCAAATACACAATGTGTTGGCTTCAAACTCTACAAGTGTTTTATCTTAACCAGGTGTTTATTTTGTTTGCATTATCTCATCCCCTTCTTCCACGGGTATTTGAGGATTAGCATATGTTGTGGACAAGATCAAAGCAATCAACTTACAGTTTATGAGATTTATAAGGGAATTATTTGATTTTTGCAAACACAACACAGCTGTTGTGCATGAAAAAATCTGCTTAATGTTATGTAAAGAAAAGATTTCTATAAACAGTTGTTTGACAGAATTCACTTTTCCATCTCATACAAAAATCAATTAAGACGAAAATGCAACTGGACTGTGTATGTGTAATTTCTTTTTTAATCAAGAGAGCTCCATGTCTCCAGATTCTATTGAAGTAGGTTTTCAAAGCTCTTTTGTTCTCACCTGTCTATGAAAAATCATTCACAGCATCCTGGATCTCAGCTCACAGTGACTGGCTGAATCCAAAAGGTAAAGGCGTCCATCCCCATGGAGGACGCCAGCTGTCTCATTGATTCCGCATGGCTCTTGGCTGATGCTGAAGCAGCACTGGCACGATTTCCAGAGAGAGGTGTATAATGAGGTAGCACCATGTTAAGTATGAGCAGGGAGAAGTCAAAGATCTGGTCTGGAGGAAAAGAGGAGTCCAGAGCTGAACTATCACCATCAAAGCATGCATTTGTTGGGAAGTGTATGCCAGGATTCGACACTTAAAGCAAAAGCTTTGGGGATTAATAGAGATGCAAAAACAATACTAAAAATAATAGGAAGAAAACTCCTTGTCCAATGTATTTCTTTTCTAGGAACTACATTCTTGATGATTTAAAGCCAGAACTATTAAAATTATTCTATTGTTATGAAAGAAAGGATACTAAGAATAATTTTCATTTTGTACAAACGCACAGTTATTTTATTTCCTCAACATTTTTTAATCTGTGTCTTTCACAGACCAAGCTGCCAGTTTTATGCAATTCCACTAAAATCCCAGCCCAGTTCAGCATTTTCTATCCTTTCTGGTTTGCAATTCTGCAGCAGGAGTTTACAAATGCCAAGAAGCCTCATCTGTGAAAATGGGAAATGAAATTTCTGGGAGAAATTGTCTCATGGACTTCTCCTACAGTCTGGAGGAATGAGGATGTAAAGAGTGAAAATTATTTAGCAGTACTTGGTGGAGATGAAGAGGAGTGTTTTAAAAAGAGAGGCAGAGGGTGAGAAAAGGACAGAAGTCATCCTAGGCAGCCCTTGCTGGCAGGTGCATTCACACCAGGTGCTGGCTCTGTTCTCCACTGATTGTAGTAGCAGGACACTGGCAGTTTTTGCAGTGGTATAGAAATGTCCGGGTTCGTTTCAGCTTTATTTTTGTTGGGTTGACACTTTTAAGAAATATTCTAGGTTTCTATCAACAAAATTAAAGGAGAAGAAGTGTCTTTCTGTAATGTGTAAGGGATAAAGCTGTCTCTGCATCAGTTTCCAGAGTGCAGCTTTCTCTTTGGCTGCAGTGTCACATACCCAAGTGAGTGTATGGTACATTCACAGTTCTCTCATCATCATTCTGGACATGCTTTTTGCTGAACGAGGTTGCCTCCTAGAGAACTGATCCTAAGGAATCTGGTCAAGTACTTGTGATGCCAAGTCCTGGTGGCAGGCATTTCACAATGGAATTCACTATTCTTTCTTACAGTCCTGGGGAAAGGCAACTCTGATCTGTGATTTGCTGTTTGCTTTGGCAGGGTTAGGATTCCCAGCATTGCTCAGTCTCATGATTGATTTAGAATAAACTGTCTGATTAACACATCTTGTTAGTTGTGTACCAACAAGAGATTTTTGTTCTTCTCATCTGTTCATCCCTGAGCTGTGATCTTTGCAAAGTGTTATGAAATTGATTGCTCTTCTCTTACAATGCTAAATATGGAATAGTTAAATCTGCCAAGGACCTTTTAAACAGTATCTTTACCAACTTTCCTGCACTCCCATCTGGTTGTTGGTGGTATGGATTTGCTATGACATGCTTGAGCTGACACAACAAAGAAAAGCATTTTTGGAACATAAGACTCCCACAGCCTCTCTCAATCCCAATTAGGACTCCCCAAAGTCCCTATTTCACATTGCAAGGAGTCAGATGCACAACAGTAAGCTATCAGCTCCTAAACCAGAGTACTAATCTGTCATCCTCACCCATTTCCTCCTCTTCAACAAACTGTTCCACCTAGTTTTCTACTCTGAACTGCCCATTGTTTTTTCTCTACTCCCCCATCTGCCTGCTCAGAGCAATACATCATCTCCTTTCCTAATCATCTTTCCTTACCCTAGTTTTTAATGTCAAAATATTCTGTGCCTTTGGGGATTTGCTAGTCCATCTTTTTTTTTTTTCCTGTTCACTGACTCTTTCTGGTCCTCCCTTCTCTGTAAATACCAGAAACACTGAAGGTTGTAGCATATATGGTACATATGTATTCCCTAATATAGTTCTATGAGTCTATTTTTGCATTATTGGGGATGTGAAGCCTGTGAAACATCTCCTCATTCCCTGGCTGTTCAAACTGGTGGACCTCTTGGTGTAAACTGTGTCCCTCCTTTCAGTCAGCACATGAGAATATATTTTTTGGCATAAAAAAAGGGAGGTCTTGCTCCTCAGTTTTACCTCAGCAAGAAGGTGAGACACTGCTGGTGTCTCCATATGGTGCCTCCATAGCCAGAAGCTGCAAAATCCCAAATCTTAAGGTACAGATGTAGCTGGGGAATAAAAGAAGCCCCACTGCATTTATAACAGGCCATATAAAAAGGTTCTTTACAGATCCATCTGTATAAATGTAAGTAGTTGAGCCATTTATTTTCAACAATTCTGGTGTAAGTCACGTGACAAGTTACTAGGGGGTCAGAAATAACATGCCATCAAAATAAGCTCCTTGAGTATTTCCATTTTGGTGCACAGAACATTTGATAAAAAGAGGCACTTGTCATCACTTCCTTAAACATAGTCTTCTGCCTCTTTTGTTCAAACCACTAAAAGCCAGATAGCATATGCACAGGGACTAAATTCTTCACAGGCAGGCATCTGGATCAGTATATTGAAACTGAGTCTATTTTTAGGCCACTGATGCTAGCTTCCCCATGAAACTGCATATTCGTAGTTTTCAGGCTTTCTGAAGTGGATTCTTGCCATAAATTGATTGTAAATCATTCTGAGTGCATGGGAGGAAGGGACTGCTCCAAAGTCTATTGAAAATACATTAGAGTCTTGCTATTGATTTGAAAAGCTGAAGATCCAGCCAGCAACAGTTCATTCTGTCCATGTAAAATACGTGCAATTTACATTAGAAACACAACATAAATGTATTTCTTATGCAAAACTCAGCCAAACAACACACTTCACTGCATATCTAGCAAATTCCACAGCTGGAAATATTGTTCTCTCTTTTATATCCTTATTCTTCTTATCCAACTAGCTAAACAGATATTTGGGGGTTTCTCACTTGTTTCATTAGGGGGATAAATAATGAGGGGGCCTGTGATTGCTCTGGTACAACCCATTTTCTTTACAAGGATCAAGCATAAATCCTTGATATAGCAGGAAGAGCAATAGAAAGTCTTTTCTTTTTTTGTCTGTAAGCATTTTAAATCTGTCTTTTCAACAATCATTCTGCCCCAAAAGCTGTTTTTATCCCCTTTGGCTTTTCTTCCATCATGTCACACATATTTCTCTGTTACCTGTTTTTCTGGTCCTTTCTGTGGTTTGTTGGTTTGGGGTTTTTTTCATGGCTGCTGATTCTCTGCTCTATTTATTAGATCCTTAGGCTCTGAGACTGCTTTGCAGAAATTTGGGGCTGCTGGGATCTGCTGTCAGTGTTCATAGTAGCAATTCCACTGTGTCAGCTGCTGCTTAACACCTACTATCACTTCAGTGTTCTCATTTATCTCAAAAGAGAGTGATTGTCATGCCCAGGAATTTCAGTGAGATCTCTGATTGTTTCCAAATCAAAAAGCTCAAGTCTAAGATCAAGTTACACCATATAAGCAGTTACCTCAATCTAGATGATCCACAATAAGTGTCTAAATATCCATCCTTTCAGGCCATATGAAATACATAGGAAATTCATTCAACTAAGTCCCCAAAGAGCATCATCCAAATCAAAATACATTTCATATTAGTTCCCTTGACGTTCTCACACCACTGAGGCTCAGAGAAGGGTTTATGTAAATCAATAGGTTCATATAAGGTCAAACAAGAGGAGCATGTGGTTTTCAATCTCTTCAGGAAAAATTTGAGCTACCAATCTAGCTATTCCTCATTCTGTGTACTTGTATTACCTTGACTGATCACAAATTGTGAAGCAGTGGATATTTATTAAGTAATTACCTTTTGGGGACAGTGTAGCTTGTGTAAGCCACACTCTGCTAGGATAAGAGAAATTCAATGATAAATGTAATTCTGTTATTTTTTTCTCTCAAGCTCAAATATTTTTATTTGAAGTTTAATTTTAAAGTTTTGAAAAATAAAATTTTAAAGTTTTGAAACACATGGAAAGTCAAGATGTATTCATAGAAAATATTTTCTATGAATACAAGTACGTGTGGTATTTAGCCATGAAGGCAATAGAGTTTCCTAGTGTTCTAGGGTCAATCACCAAATTATGTAGAGTTTTGAAACATCTTCATATTTTAATATTTGATCTTGTGTGATGGCCTGGAGAATCTTTTTAAGTAGACTTAGGAATTCTCATTAATTTATGAACTCCATTTTTGACTTATTTTCAACATGGAATAAATTTATGGAAAAACAGACCTTGCTTGTGAGACAGAAATGAGTCCTAGTGCCATGTACGGCTTTTCCCCAGGAAAACAATGGAAGTCACTGCCTGAGACATTAACTCTTAAAAATTTTAAGCCTCAAAATAAGGAAGAGATGGAAAATAGAAAGGCAGAAGGAGGAGATATTTAAAAATGGACTTTTAAGCAATATTCTAATAAAAGTGGCTAAAAAACACCAAATCCCAAAATAGGAAAGCAGGTATGGCAGAAAAAAACCCAAAAGTCCTAAGAAACCTTAACAATGATATTAATGATCCTTTAGAAAATCCTAAAGGGTATTTTTTTTATGGTTTTTACATCTACAATTCTTTGTTTTCCATTTCTTCCATTATTGGTATGCTTAAAGTCTTTTACAAAGGCTGAATGTGTTTAGCTTCAGCTGTCACAGAGCTCTGCAGAGTTAAATAGCCTGTCAGAGCTACCTCAGGAGGGTCTTGATGAAACCAAAACTATTTCAGCTGAGTGTACGTGAGCACAGAATCATTCTAATGTTTCTGGAGTCATATTAGTATAAAAGGTATTGCTTTTGTGTCTAGGTTTTGTATGCCACCCTCCTCTGACTGCTGAATAAAAAAGCCTATTTACACCAAAAGTAATAAATTGTGACATTGCATTCATTGAAAAAACTACTGAAATTAATGACAAAAACCCACAGCACATTCAGTCTTCTGTATGAGTTTTACTTTCTGACTTGTGTCTTTGCTCTGCTTTATCAAGACACAAATGTATAAACACCTATATAATCTGTTTACCCAGGTCTTCTGCTCTCTGATGGAACACATTTGTCTCCCAGCCACTATGGAAAAGATAGGCACTATTGCTCTCCTTACCCTTTCTCTGGACCTTCAAAGAAGAAAATGATGTAATCATCTGTTCTAATGAGTTGACATGGAGGCATAAAGAAAAAGAAATCCCTTTCTCAAGGTCTTACATTTCTCCATACATTAGGCATCAAAGCCAGATTTGTCAACTCCATTCCCAGAGGCAGTTCAGTTTCAGAACTGAACCCAACCATATGTGCAAAGCTAGGTATAGCTGACCAAGGTCATGGTCTGGGATGGTGTGAGGGATTGAAATTCTTTCCTTCAAATGGCTTGTTCCCTTCTCATGCACCTGGAACAGCACGGAAGCCAAAAGCACTAGCTATTCATATAATGAATAACCCTTCCATTAAAAATTGCTCCAGGCACACTCGGCAGCAGGCACAAGGATAAGTGGGAGGACCAAGGTAGGTGATAACACTTGGTAAACTATTAACCAGCCCACACATGGGCTTGAAAGGTTTGTACGTGTACATATTAATCTTTTGTGTAAACACACAGAGGACAATTATGGACACGGTGGCTTAAACTGCCAGTGTTAAGAGATTGCTGACCCAGCACAATTACTGCTGCACAACTCCCTCAGATATCTGTCCTTTATGCTGAGAAGGACATCCTAGTTGGGAGTGCTTCTGTATATACATATGTATAAAATGGTGCTTGGTTCACACTGGGAGATGTAAAAAATACCACAGAAAAGCTCTTCATGACACCTAATAGAGAAGACCATCTTGGCAAGTGTGTGACTTCTCTCTTAAATCCACTAACTCCAGCAAGCAGAATGCAGAGAGGCTGCAGTTTGTTGGCAATGGCTGCAACAGGAGCTTCACAGCCCTGCTTAGTTGCCCTAGGTTATAGGGCAGGTTTGTCTTCTGCAGAATATTAATATTCCATCCTCCTAAACCCCAAATAAAGAGATTATGAAAGCAGAGCAGCTCTCAGTGAGGGTGTGTAAGTATGAAAAACCCCTGAATATTGACAAGTATTGATTTCTCTGTATTTGAGTACATGTCCTGTCTGTTCTGAAAGCCCCAAGATCCCATGAAAACTATTACACTCTGATCCAGTTTCTGTGGGCATTCTGTTTTAATAGTTGTGTGATATTGCTGGTTGCTTTGAAAAAGGTCTCTGTTTCACCCCAGAGGTACATACATGCAAACTCTGAAAAAATGTATTCCTCTACATCACAGCATCTGGCTTCCTTTTGCAATAAAAGGTGCCGCATAAGGCAAGATATGACAATCTGAGCAATAAAATTAGAAAGTCTAATCTCTCCATGCTGGGCACAGAAAAAAGTTCATTGAGGCGTTGGTTTACTGTAGTATGTTCTCGAATTGTGATAATGCAGATAAAAGGGAATGGAAATGGCAAAGTTATTAAACTAACTGTATCTGCAAGGGTATTAATTTGATTTATCTCGCTTATTATTATTGCCATCAAGCTCAAATGCAAATCCTAAAGTTTGAGTTAAATCGATGACTGAATTTAGTTAGAGGGAAGGAAAATAAAGGATTAACAGTTAAAAATTATATTCCCTTACATGAATTTGGAAAAGAAAATCTTTCTTCTAAGTTATTTTTTATATCCTTGTTGTTTTCTAATCTTCTTGTTAGTAATTTTTAAAGCTCCCCTTGTAAAGGAACTGATAAAGACATCTAGTGTGTACAATTTTTCTTTACTGGATATTAATATGTTTGCCTGCTACTAACTTAATTCTCTGATGTTTCAGTAGATGCTCAGAGGATGCTCAGAAGCATATGGAAATCAGAAGACCTAGTGCCCTCAAAGAGAAAAATGAGTTGTTATTCTCTGCCTATAAATAAACAGTATGCTTCAACAAGTTTTAAAGTTTGTATTATGTTATTGCGGTGCCAGCACATCCACAAAATTATTAAAATGTGAATATATGGTTTCTACCTTATGCTTCCATTTCAGTGTATGGTATTCTTTATTTACATATCACCTTTCGTTAAGGAAGGAGATAGGGTTCTGTCAGGTTTCTTATATTGCATATATTGAAAAGTCCACATCCAGGGCCTAGCACAATAAACCAGTGTATTCTGATACATTAAAAGTGAAATTTGTCTTCTTTTAAAGAAATGGTGAAAATCCAGAGTGACAGCTAAGGTATACATTAAGGTATATGGCTAAGGTATAAATACTGGAGTCAGACTGATAATCCTCAATTTACTGAGGATATCTGTAATATTTAAAATTTCAACTCACTTGCTGAAAGTAATTTAATCTTGGAAAGACCATTTTATTAGGATGGTTATGATGCTTTTGGTACCCAAGTAGGCTTCCTCAGAGCAGTGTTCTCCAAAGACATGAGCGGTTTTTAACAATACACAGTGCTTTGGTATACTCTATATAACTAATCATTGTGTCAGGATTAAATCATTCATTCTTAAGGTAATGTATTTGAGATGGAATACATGCTTAAAAGACTTGTTAAATTGTAGTCATACTCTGTGGTGGAAGTGAGGATTCATATCTTATGAATTTAAAAGAAAAGCTAAGCCAAGGGTAGCCAAGGTTTATTATTATACCTGTGTGCAGCATGGTAATCAAACCCGTGGAAATCTCTGCAGCTGTACCCTCAACATCCTTTCTGAAATGGTTCTGTCACTGTGCTGAGATCTTCAGCTAAGTGGATTGTTGCCTACCATGCAAGGTACACACAAAAAAACCCCAAAACCAAGGAAAGAAAGCAAAATATAATTTTGGCCACCATATCCCTAAGTTAATAATCTTCGTAGAAGCACATGTTGAGTTTTCATATTAAAACAAAGAGTTTCATATTACAGATTATGGGGAGACTCATGTGAACAAAGTGACAGATATAGACAATCAAAGTGTCTATTGAGGCATGGAGCTTCAGTAGAAAAGCAATCAGTGCAGAAAGCAAGGCAGAGACAATACAATTTTAAATCCATTTGACTGGCAAACTATATCTGTTGAAGCTTCTTAGGCTGAATGAATATAAAACTCATTATCAGTATTGCAGCATGCCCCATGACACTACTTTATTTATTTGGATGATTATTGGAGATGTGAGTAAATATAGCAACGCTTCTCTCTACAATTTCTTTGCAGGTAAATCCTTTGCCTATATTTGTTCTTTGTGCATTTCCCACGAGTCTGTCATGCGATTTCCCTGCCCACTCTAGGAAGACAACCTTTAGAGAAAGTACAGGGCATGTGAAGGTAGTGTATTTACCATTTAGAATGGTCAGTGCACACATACAAGTCCTAATGATACTGAAAGTACTGACTCCTTAATCTTGACTGTTATCATTTAATGATCTTGGTTGCCTATCTCAGATGCCTGTGAAGCTTTACTCAGTCATGTCTTTAAATGGTGAGAGTTGTTTGGCTGGCAGAATCCATTCAGTCAAACTGTGTGGTAACATGCTTTGCTTCTGGACACAAATATTTAGGTTTTTACAAGCACTTTCCACATACCAATTTTCCCACATGGACTGTGGAGCCTGAGCAGTGCATAACCCATTTCAATCCGTATCACCAGCCAGCACCTAATGTGGGGGATCTATTCTCCTCCTCGCCTTTGAATACAAAGAAGTCTTATAAATAAACATTCCCAAAATATTTCAAATGCACATGACCAACCACATTTATACTTTTTTTGAGATGACAAAACTTTTAAAGAGCACATTGTCAGTGATTACCAATGGTTTAGACAGTGGGGTTTTTTACCCCAAATCCAGAACTAACCCTGATTTGGTAGTGTCTGAAACCTGAATAATCTTGTATGTAGGGATCCTTGTTTTACAGTGAATTTTAAATCAGACTCACATACAATAATTATCATTTTTCCTGCTTCGTGGTGGAAAACTAATGCAGTTTCAGACTTCTTTTTCTTTTTTTCCTCATCCTTTTTATAATATCTGTAATTGTGACAATAGGTATCTAAACTATCTTGCCCTTTTGTTTGGTGAGTAATGTGATTTGAAAGCAACTCTTATTCTCAACTGCAACAACCTTAGGGAAGAGGTGAAAGAGAGGTCATTCAAAACACAGAGATTATCAAAAAGGTTTAAATGACAGAATCATTAAGATTCTGTAACTGCCTTTGCATGAAAAAGATGGTAATGAAAAGAGGAAATAGCATACTATGCAATGTATTCATTGAGAAAATAACTTTAATGAAACTTAAGCCCAGGAAATAATACAAATGTAGCCTGTTCTCATTATATTCTAAAGACAGACAACAGGTATCCCTTTCTTCCAATCATTGTTACTCTTTTAAAAATCAAACCATGCTTTCATCTTAAAAGTCCCATTTTACTCAACATACAATACAAATGTGTCACAGAAAATTGTAAGATCAGACATGCAGTCAAATGGTCAGAGTATTTCTTTGCAGTTCATACAGATTGGGAAACAAAGCTTATGCTTGAATCTACATGCATTATTTTTCAATCATTACAAATATATTAAGATTTATGGGGTATAGAACAGCCCTTGGAAACATTAAAAGGAAGTCTCTATGTGCAAGCATGAACCAGTCATCATCTGGTGAGACACGAAGTGAAATCACAGGTTTTCCTTAGAAGACTACTGCACAGATGATTGCTCCAGTAATCCACAATATTCATGGACTTACTTGACAACTGCAATGCAAAATGAGTGAGATGTTGTGGGTGCTTCCACTCTCCTTGGTGGCCTTGATCTCAACTCTTTCAATCTCCTATGGTCACAAGTTCAGAAGTGAGACTGGCGTAGTGGGGTCTAGTACTCCTTACCTCATAAAAGCTGGTATCAACTCAGTACGGTGAGGCACACTGTATGCAACTTTTTCATAATCTTCATTTAAAAATCTATTAAATCACCAATGTGTTTTCAAAGGATTTCTTGTGCAGAGGCACTAACATACTGGAATAAGATGCTACTTTTATTCTTTAGACTCACCTGCACTGATGTGACACCTGACAGGTGTGGATTTTTTCTCCTCTTCTCATCTGTCTTGCTTCCTTTGAGCAGAATTCCAGCACTCAGTGCCTGGTGTCCCCTGCATCAATAAACACCCCTAGGTTTCTAGTGTTACATCTTCACCTGACATAAAAACAAATGAAAGTGCTTTTCTGTATATCCAGTTCTGTTTCACATAGCTTTGGCAACTGCCAGCTGGAATAGGAAGAGACACTCTGATTTCAATAGTTGACAGAAATGATACGCCGAGAAAGCCAGCCAGTGACAACTGAAAAGGAACAGGACGTTACAGAAAACCTGTATGTTAACACCAGAGTCCAAGGCCAAAGAGAGCAGATTCAAACCTCATCCCTTTCTTGCCCCAGCTGTCACCAGGCATCAGACCTAAACAATTCTCAAATTCATGGTTTTTAGAGTGACTCATACTAAGTGCCCCTACACATAGGTAGTGCAGCTGCTGTCAAGCACAGATCACATTGAATACATTGTAGAAAGAGAGGGGCAAAATGACTACAACTCAGCACCTGTGTACTTTCTGGAAACCAAAATATATGCAAACTTGGGATCAACTCCACAGGCAATCTGGGGTCTCTAATGCACCACACAATGGGGACTTGGGATCCTGCATATAGCCAAAGCTCACAGCCAACCTACACACACCAGCTTTCTCAAGCACTGCCCTCCTCCAAACAAGGACCTGTTAGAAGAAGACAGAAGTGTGAATCAAGTGAAAAGACCCAGATTTTCTTCATGGCTTCAGCTGTTTTTCTTTTCTTCTATCCCAGTGATACCTGCTCCCAGTGAAGACGGGGAAGAAAAGAGAAAGGCATAAGAGAACAAAGTTTTGAGAGCTGCTAATAGAGTATACAGTGGGCACACTATATAATATTTTGTAATGTCAATCCTCTTCTTATATTGGAATAGTGTTTTTTCCTCATGACCACCACTGCATGCGTGCATCTGTCTTAAACATGTACAAGTGTCCCCTTGTGGGCACATCTACAGACCTGGAGAGCCAAGGAAAGGGCAGAGAATTTGTCATGAACATTTTTCCTATCAAAGTCAAACATTTTGATCTGAGTAACATGAAAGGCTCTGTGACTATGGTAAAACAAGACGATTTTGCTGTAGATCTCACTTATATTAATTCCTCATTCCCTAAAATTTCAATACATAATTTCAAAATTCCAAGGCAAGCTTGTCTAGAGACTTCTAATATGTTCAGAAGCTTCTTTCCAACACTTCATATGATATTTCTAGGCACATGACAAACTCTGGATGGAGCATTTATGACACCTGACATCTAGAGCATTCACATGCCTTTTCAATGACAGCTGCTGAGAAGAAATAGCATCCTCCAGCTGCATAACTTTTTTTCCTTCCCTTACTTGTGAATTGAGATGTTTGCCTTTAAAGTGGCTCTCTGTACTGTACTCTTAAGGCTGCAATTGTCACTTGATGAAAGGAAGCCAAATGCACCATCAATGACATCTGACAGAAAATAAAAATCTCTTTCCTAAGGGCATAATGGGCAGGATGCAGCGATATCATTCTTTCCTCTTATTAAATCACACTATCCTTGGGATTAGCTATCAGGCACTAGACACATGGACTCCACAAAAATATACAAAGCAGAACAGGGTACAAAAGGCAAGTACATTCTCCTCCTCAAAACTATGCACTACATGAGCACTATGACATTCCATGAATAAATTAATGTGGTTACTCCTCCAAATAAATACCAAGGAAAACATCTGGCACTAATGCAAGGCCAGGTACTCCATCACCTTAAGCCTGGCTTTCACAGTGGGATAAAACCATGGTGGAGGAAAGAAACATCAGTTTCTCACTACCTGCAGTTTCTCGTTTGCAGGACAAATTTTAAAGAACACAAGCATAAGCACAATAATTGCCAGACAGTTAAACAAGGGTGAAAAACATGATCAGATGAAACAAAATTCTGAGTTTGTTCATTCTTTCCTCTCACAGCTGCTGTCCAGCTGCAGTCTCCTTCTCAAGTCCAATTAGCAGCCCAAATTCAGCCTTCACATTATTCTGTTCAATAGAGTTTGCTAGTGGCATACATTTGCTGTGCTGTGGTAGAGATTTTCTTAAGTGACTCTCTGCTACTATTTAGATGTTGAGGAATCTGATTTCAGAAAGGGCTAAGTGTCTTGTCACACAGGCAGATTATCTGTATAAGGACTAAAATGTCAAAGACAATGCAGTGTGAATCAACTAGTTGTAGTTCTGGAGGTGGTAGATCTACTGTGGTCCCCATATCAGCATGCTTACCTTGCTCATGCACCCTGGAGCATCTTCAGGGATACAAGATATCCATGGTTAAGAACCTTAAATGTGCCCCACAAGCCAAACAAGGAGATCTTGGGCTGTTATATGTGCTGTATCCAGACACAATGACCCTAAATTATTTATCACATTTCTTCACCCTAATATACAGAAAATAACACTGCTAATAAAAATCAGATTAAATACAGGTTATAGATTTTTGTTACTTTTTAGTATTTCCTTTATTTACTCCTATGATTTTATTTGCAAATTATAGTTCTGTTTCAAAGGGCCCACATAGGACTAGCAAAAAGATGCCCTCTTGACCACAAACAACTGCAAGGCCAAGGACAGACATCCCTTCTACTACCACGGGGTCAAAGAGGAACAGCTTAATAGGGAGATCCCCACTGTACAAAGAATCACATACTCTCCATGTCCCTGTTACATCCTCCCCAGAGAAAAGCTTACCATGTCTCCTCTTCACCACAAGCAAGAAAACACAAAGGTCAGCAGAATCCTTTTGCTTTTATCTATCCTCATTTAGAAGTATAGGAGGAAGGAGTTCTCACTGTGAACTCTCCTTCCTTTTATTTCATGATACAGCTTGAATCCCTAAGATACAACATTTCTGTTTCCCTCTTGCACAAGGGAAAGCCAAATTCTGTCTTGCATGGGATACATGAAGAGTTGATTTGGGCTTTCCCAAGCAGATATCTACTCAACTGAGTAGTGTCTGGCATAAGAAGGTCTCACATGCAGAGCAAGAAAGGAGAGGATGCACATCAGTGCACTTATATCTGACTGCACAGCAAGCCCAGACCCTAGTGCTCCAGTCAAAACCACCATGCAAATTACCTTAACTGACCTCAGTTTATTTACAGAGCATTTTATTCTAGAACATGCATCCTGTGAATCCCCTTGGCAACAAGCTAACAGCCAGCAAAATATTCCCTGCCAAATTAAACCCATTAAACTTCACATAACGTTCCTGCACCCAAGAGGCTTTATCTCTAGTTTGTGGTCTCATTTTTTTAAACATCCTGCAGTACCAGATAAGCTTTTAAAAAAGGTATTCATTATTTGATGTTTCTTTTGTTCAGATAAAAATGACAACAAATAAATTCAGAAAAAAAACAAACCCAGACACCACTTTCATATTTTTGGTGGTGCTATTCATATGATGAAGAAATATTTTTAACTTTCCTGCCCAGAATTAATGTCCTGCATTTTGCTAGAGAGAGATTTTGAGTATAGAGAACTTAATTATCAAAGCTTTTAGCACTCCTTCTTGTCTGTATCTTCCTCAACTGCATCTTGGATGTCACAATCATTTTCTGGGAAAGCAATTTTGATCTTCCACAGAAAGCTATTAAAAGTAACCTGGATCTTACAGACACAGCACTTTAACCTGAGAATTTTAAATAAGCAATAGCCCTTCTAAATTATTTAACAGAGATTTAGCATCAGGTATTAGTTCCTGGATAGAGCTGTATGTCAAGTATATGTCATATAATTTGTTACTGAAGGATGAACATTAATTTGTATTTCCACCTTAGAAGACAGGCTCGACCTGGGCAATGCTTTACTCATAGTTTTCAGGGTGGGAGGATTTTGAATTTCCCTCATTTTTAATGATTAATTTGTGTTTTAATGGGGAGCCAGGTTCACTTCACATCCTTGGGCCATTAAAGACATTTCACCCCCCTGAGTTAATTCTGTGTTCATTTCCAAAAATGAATATTCATACCATTCAAATGCAATTTTTAATTAACAGCACCAGCAGCATTATCATTATTACACCTGAAAGATTCAAAGCCAGATCACAGAAATGTTGCCACAATAGAATTCACTAAATTCTGCTCACATTCCCTTCTAAGGCTGATCACCTTTAAAGTAATGAGAATAAACTGTGGGATAATATAAGACAGATCTAATTAAGATAATGAACTGGAGATTGTGAACATTGCTACTTCACGTCTGAAGAATTTTAATATATTAGTCTAATAGAAGGTTAAGGATTTACAAAAGTAAAGACAGTGAAGTATACAATGTGGGGTTTTTGGACAAAGCTTGAGATTCAGCACCTAAAATGTATAAATAAGTGGGATAAAAGGAAATCAAGGAGGCTATTTCAGGAAACACACATCACAATTTCTTTTAATAATTTACCTAATAGTTCCATAGAACACACAATGAGAGAATTCTCTCTACAAAGGAGAAGCAGGCAGGGAAACATTGTGGGAAGCTGAGAGGCACTTATAAGGCTATACTGCAGAGAATTTTATCCTAGCTTCCATCTGATATGGCTGTTACGGCCTTGGATGAATTTTTCTTGAGGGAGCAGCCTAATTAGCTTGCCAGCAGCAGCATGGAAAGGAAAGGGAGGGAGGCAGGCAGAGAGGAAAGAGGTAAATGAGCTGTTAGGTAAAATAGAGTTGATATCAATAAGACCTACTGTTCAGTTTCTGAGAAGCTTCATCTTCCAAAACAAGGCAAATGTTTGAGACAAATGTTTGAGGGTGAAACTAGAACTAAACAATTTTCTGTAATCAATAGCAGATTGTCAGAAGTCATCCTTCTCACAGTTGCAGAGGTTCATTCTTCAAAGCAAGCGCCTGGGAACTGCTGCCTTGCAATCGTACCCCCAGATAATTCACTGTAATTATTCTGCTAAAGGTAAAGTTTCACTCCAGAAAGAATCATTATTACCCTTTTAGAATAGAAACATCAGGTTACTACAATATTCACTGAGGACTAAGCAAAATTAGGCCAGGCTGTGTTGGCTCAGTGCTGCACAACAGGCCTCCTGTGGAAAGAGGGGACATTGGAAAAGCAGAAGCCTTGAGGGGTAAGTCAACACAGAGGCACGGCTGCAGCTCAGGGTGCCATAACCCGCCCATCAGTGGCAACGACAGCAGCACATCTGCAGCAGCACAGCTTCCATCAGACCACACTGCCCTCCCTAGAACCAGGTAAGTGCTGGGCTGTGGAGCCTCAGCTGTCGCAGGGGGATTGCTGCTCATACTCAAACTGGCCAGTGTAACACGCGGCCCTGGGAGCCAGCGGCCTTCATGTGGGAGGGGTGACACCACTCCTGGAGATTTGCTCTGTGTTGCATGCTGCTACTGTAGACTAACAGGTCCTTGATGTGCCCCAGTGCCTGTGGAAGCATAAACATGACAAAATGTCCACAGTGTTACTCTCACTCATCACACACTCCTCCACTGAACTAAGCTAGCATTGCTCGAGGGAACAGGAGGCACCAGACTCTGCACTCAGGGGAGTGCACAGCCCTTAACTGAGGCTGTCACTGGACACAAGGGGGGAAGCAGTTTTATGATAGCCAGCTCAGAATGCCATTCCATGCTGCGTTGCCATAGCAATACAATATAAGGAAAACAGAATAAAATTTTCCCTGATTAAAGACAAGGTTTAGCTTAGAAAATATCCTTTGACAGAAAGAAGTACCTGAGAATAAAATGAAAGTAATGTCATTCTGGTTCATTTCTATTGCTCCAAACAGGATGCCATAGACAATTCATAATGGCTCCAACATTCATTTCCAAAAGGATAATTCTCACCGGTGCAAAATTTTCATCTTGTTCCAGACACAGAGGTTGTACTACAGATAAGCCTAATTGTCATTGGCTTCACTGAAATAGCATTGCTATTTCTCTTATTTAGGAGCATCCACTTTCCTTGGAAAAACAGACATCTATGGATCTGTAGACAGAGAAATTAAATTTTTTTTATCTTTCCTTCATATTATTCTAGTAAAACAAACCCCAAACAAACAACAGCTTTTTCTCCCAAAAGCAGCAGAAAGAGAATATCCATAAGACAATCTCTACAAAGAGTAAAGCCTATCTGTGAAGCTGACAGGTTCTGGAAGCTTGCTCGGTTCTTGGGCTAAGGAAGGAAATAGGGACATCACAAGACTCACTATTTATACACTGAGCAATAAGCACGTTTCTTTTACCCTCAATTCTCTTTTAATAGCACAGTATTTAAAGTAATTCCAAAGGAAAATATTCAGCTGGGCACACTCATCTCCCTGAGGAGAGGGTGAGAGCATAAACATACACCAGCTGCTCCTCAGGCTGCTCTGTGCTCTCCTACATGTCACTGGTGCTTTGGTCATGATCTCAATACAAAACCCCAAAAGAATAAACTGGCAATGAAGACTGTCCTAGTATCTCTGAGAAAAGCCTTGAAAAAATCAGAACAAGAGCACTGAAGCAATTCTTACAGGTCTGCCAGCTGTCTACTATACACCAGCTCACTGGGAGAGGACAAATTAAATGAGGAGTCATATTCACTCCTTGAATTTTAAAACAGATTCTTAGGGTATGACTTGAAAAAAAGTCAGTAGACTGTAGAGGTGGCAAAACCTGGTCTTTTAGAAAAATCTGGTTTATCTGAGTGATTTGTATTGATCAAATTGACAATGCACTGCAAGAAGCTGTTAAAACTGCCCCGATTTCTACACATTTAATTGGCATTTGACACAAGACACTTCCACCGTGATGGGGAGGAGTATTGCAACAATATGCAACAATGAGCAAGGCAGACAGTCAGTGAGAGGACAAGGCATCTCTTTGTAAACACTTGGGTGACAGGAGGAGGTTCTCTAGCCATAGGCAGACTCTCTCAGCCTGCCAGTCAGCCCACACATTTCCATCCTTTAATGTAGGAGATAAAGCAAAGAAAGGAAAAGGCAGCTAGAAATATGTAGGTATGTTTAAGCAGATATTGTCAGGTGGGGTTGAAGAAGGTTGGCCTGCCTGCTTTTAGGAAAACAAAGCATTATTTCAGGGACACTAAGTGACTTGTTTTAAAAACCTTTTCCTCTAACTGCTATATTGCCTTGGATCAAAAGTGATCTAGCCACTACACTCACACTAGTCACTGTCCAGCCGAGACAAGGACTTTGTCAAAGTGCAGAAGGGTCACTTGATTTCACACCAAGAGTTAAAGGTGCAAAAGCTAGAACATGAGATTTGATAAAGGAGAAATAATATGAATAAAGCTCGCCTTCCAAATCATTCTGTAGACTAGTCTAGTGAAATTTTTTAGTGAGGAAAGATGCAAAATTATTTTATTTTTCCTGTTTGATAATTCTGATAATTTTTTTCAGACAGGTAACATAATTGAAATTTGATAATTTTTAGTGTAGCTGATAATCATCACAGAAAAATGAGACACCACTTGTCATCTGTGATTTGCAGAGCTGAAATACTTCTCCTTGTATTTACAGATTCTCCCGTTCTAACCAGGATTTTTTAGGCTTAAAAAGAAAAATGAAATCCAAAATTGTCATCGTTTACATAGATACTAAATAACTCTCATTTTTTTTCTTTTCTTATGGAAAAACAGAGAATTCATTCAGAGATGGAGAACCAACACCTGCCTGCAATGTCATTAAAGAAAGTTATTTCTTCTGATTTAATTGGAAATTAATGATTTTTTTTGTTGTTGCAAGATCACAACCTGAACTCCCAAACTGATGTACTACTAATTATTTCTCTTTTTCTATCAATGTTTACTGGGTTTTGACAACATTGGATTTCCCTAGTACTTTTGTTTATAAATATTTTCCTTCCACAATACTCAGATCAATAGTTTCAAAATTTCTTTTAGTCTCCATTATCTTTCCAATTTTTCTTGGCCTCAAGATCATACTTTTATCCCATGCATATGCATACAGATGAAAAGATCAAGAAACACAAGCTCACTTAAATCTCATCATCTGTCTTATATCCAATGTACCATACATTAATGGAGCATAAAAGTTTTGAATTCAATAAAGGTACAAAACTCAGTTATGATGATCAAAACTGCTATAATCCAGCAATCACAATTTTAACTGCTGCAGGAACACATGATTAGGACAATTCCAATAGTAATTTGAACAGTAAGAATATTGACAAATATTGAGTAGCTATGTGAAAGTGTAACATTTAGTGTGATAGATGAATCTCTGTCAAAAAGTGAAGACATGTCACCAGGTCAAGGACAAAGCTCAATTTTCACACCATCTGTATACTTATCTTTAATTAATTCTCTTACAAGCAAACTCCAGGTACTTAAGTGTATCAATTTATAAAAGTTTTAAAGACCTATGATATTGGGCTATTCTGTTTAAAATAAGTCAGCTTAAGGAATAGTCAGTTGGTACAAAGACCAAAAAGTCCCTCAATGAGGGGAAGCTACCTCTTCCCACTCTTTAACTTGGCAGCTGCTAAGATGACCTGCATCAAAATTACCAGGTCAATGAGAGGCGTCTCCAGCTTGGTATGAGGAGTGTGAGGAGGGAATCATTACCACCCTGTCAAGAACTTCTAAAGAGAATTTTCCAGAAGTCTGGACTTATATTGTCATTGTGGTAACTGTTCTGGAAGGTGTCCTCACAACTAAAAGTCACCCTAGCAAATAGGAGTCATCTGCTGGCCCACTGACCTTTACACTCCTAAGGAGTAAAATGACCTCTTGTAGAGGTATGCATTGTGGTCTTGAATTACTTGTCCTAATTATTTACTCTCCAGCACTGCAGAAAACCATGGGGAAATAATGGCACCCCTTCTGCTAGGCCAAAAGCATGGAATAAAGTCCAAACTGAACTCAAAATCTAACCCTGACAAAAAGAGATTACAATTTAGGGACAAGTTTCAGGCATCTTATACCTAAGACGCAGAGAGATTAAACAGAAAATCCTCATCATCACTCTTTTCCATGCAAAAGCAATGTGGAGGCCTAAAGGGACCCTGAAAACCCTTCACACTGAGTAAGGTTTCTTTAGAAGAGGCACTATGAAAGAACCAAATAAGCTTTGTTCCTAACATCCTTTTTCAAGGTCTGGTGAAAGGAGCATGCTACAGCTTGGAGTGGGGACAAAAGAAACAGTATTACGGATATTCCAGCCATGACATTTCTATTTCATGCAATCCTATTTCACATTCCCATAGGACACTGAAGAGGAACCACAGTTTGAACTGAACAGATTACACGAGAGCTTTCACCAGACCCCAGGGCAATTCAAGGTTAAAGGAGCTCAGAAGTATCTTGAAGATACTTTTGCTTCTCTTCCTACTGGGTCGTGATGTCTGTGCTCCTACTCTAGGGACAGGACACAGAATTTCACTGTGATTTGCTCAAAGCTGTCAGTTCCAGAACTATTTCAGATGTCATGAGTTCTCAGTCTGCCTTCATTGTGCTGTTCTTTAGCACAGGGGCTGCCTAGCCTGGAGAAGAGACAGCTCATTCTTTGCGTGTCAGACACGCAAAGACACGCATTCTGATAGGAATGAGTAAAGAAGACTCTTCTCTGTGGCACTCAGTGGCAGAGTAAGAGTAAATAGGGCACAAACTGAAATACAAGAGATCGCACTTTTAACACAAGCAAAACATTTTTTTAGTGGTAAGAACTCTTGAACATTGGAATAAAGAGGTTGTCGAGTCTCCATCCTTGGAGATACTTAAAACTCAACTGACCACAGCCTTAGCAACCTGTTCCAGCTGACCCTGCTCTAAGCAATGACTTGGACAAGACAGAGGTTCCTCACAAACTTGGCCACTCTGAGATCAGGAACCCTCCTAGACAACAACTTGATGTCTATTTCACTGTAACTGAAAGTTATAAGCATCTGTGATATAAGATGCTTGCCCTAAGATATTTTCCTTCTCAGAAGGAAGGCAGAATGTGCTAACATGGATGTGCAAATGCAGAATACAGTGCTGGATGAATTTCTTCCAAGTTAGTATTTCTGCCTGTTCTAGCATGATTCTTAAGGGTCCCTGAGTGGAAGAAATGCTGCAGAAACTTGGAACTAGAGAAATTCCATATGCTCCTCTGCCTTTAGTGATGCCCCAGTTTTATGCTTAGTTACATACAGACTTTCTCAGGAAATTGGCCTCAAGAGACACTTTTCACTGAGGTGTGGGTGGGGTGGGTATGACTTGGGGGTGAGGATTTCAAGGGCATCTGAGGGATGTAGGAAACTTACACTAGAAAGTGGGAACTGAGGCATCTTTTTCTTTGGCTGGTGATGTACATGCTTCCCCCCATATTTATTCCTTGCTGTGTATGATTCCTTGCAATTAGAACTATAGCTTCTGTGATGTGACACCATATTAGCCTTACAGGCTACACAATTCTGTGAAAACAATAATCTGTTGTGGCTCTTGCCCCTTCAGAGGCTTCAGAGTAGCTCTCCATTTCAGGAGACACAGACATAGAGACTCACAGCATGTATCAGTATCAAACAGAAATTCTTTGCCAGGAAATAATAATCAACATGGTCAGCTTTTTGGTTTCCTAAAATGATGCAGTTCTGTAATGTCAGATGATTAACCTGTTGGGATTTTGCACAGCACCAAAAGAGCTGACTTTCTCCTTACCTTTTTTCACAGTATCTATAGCATCAATCAGTACCACTTCCATCCCCTTGACTTTGCAAGCTATCACAGAAAAGTACACAGATTAAGAACTATATGAAAGGCTACATATTTTGCATCTAGAAATATGTTCAAAAATTCACACTGGCTTGCCTGAATCCTAACAAAAAAAAAAAAAAAAAAAAAAAAAAAAAAAAAAAAAAAAAACCTCACCTTTCACTTTCACCTCAGAGTCCCTGCCAGGAAATATGAATTACCTGTAGCAGCTGCATCGTGGACTTCTGAGCCCTAGAAGAGCAGGACTTGTGAGACCACTAGTAAGTACCACACTATCCTGACACTGGGATCTAAGAACACCAAATAGAAGATGAGGCAGGAATAAAAACAGAAGAAACAATGTCTGTCAGGTCTGCCTGTCACAGATAGGAGCTTCTTTGACTCTGCTGTAGAGCTAAAAAACAGAAGGGACATTCATGGCATGCACACCCTGAGCCTCCCCCCTCCCTCCTTTCCTCTCTTTGAAAAGCCAGAGCTCTTTGCATCTCTACTGCATCTCTAGTTTCAATGATGCTCAGTTTCTTTGCTTCCACATTGATATTTCAGATTCTTAATGGCTCCTTATTAAACCAAAAAGTACGTTTTCATACATGCTAATGAGAAGAGCATAATGTCAGCTCAAGGAGTGGGAAGTACAGCTCCACAATGAAGCACTCTGCCAAAATACCTCAGTATTCACACGGGCAGGTGAAAAATATACTTGAGGACAGAGTAATAACAAAGTCATATTCACACGCAAGGACCTCAGAGCATACATGGCATATAATGAATTTGTGTTTAAACATCTGAATGTAGTGCGTCTGCATAAAATGCTGTGAAGGGATTAAGCCAAAAGAGTCATGTGGCAGTGACTCAATAAGAAAGATAAAGCACAGTCATTTAGGACCCAGTTTCCCCCAAACCTTAGCGTCAGCTGCTCAGGCTTCATTAACATTACCACATCTTGTGCTTCAGCTATTAACAGCATACTACATTGTGACTAGCCTTTTGTGGGGACACAAAAAGAATGAGTGGTCACAAGGAAACCTTTGTGCCTCTTCCACAGTTGCATAGGAGAGCCAGTCCTTGCAGTCCACAGCTGTATAGGGAGTTTCAGAGTTAATAATGCCAGCAGCAGAACACTTTTCAAAGGAAAGTGGAGCAGAAGGGAGGGCAGTTAAAGCTCTGCTCTCTTTCTCTCACATTAGCTACCAAACTAAACAGAGGGAGTTTATGCTATACCCCCACAAAGGAGACGTACAAACTACTTGTCATTGAAGAAATCCTTCCCATGACACTGAGACTTTCTGCCTGCCCTTGAGAGCTGACAGGCGCAACGCTTTCAGGAATTACCAGTGCTGCACTGCACCTGCAGTTCCCCCATGATTTTGCTGTGCCCTTGGTAATGTCAGGAGAATAGACATCATACAGTATTTATGCATGTCCTATTTCTAGATTTATTCATGGATTTTTAAGCACTGGCCATATGCATGGTGCTTTGTAAGACACTAGCTCTGCCTGGAAGAGATTATTTGTTACACATTTCTTCATTCTCTGCCTCAAAAAAATCACAAGGCGTATTTTAGAAGTTATATTAAAAGGCTTATTCACTCTCAAAACACCAATTCCATCAGCATGCCTAACTAGCCAATTAGCACCACTTAATTTGTCTTAAATGTCAAACTTTATGAATAAGCAATCGGAGTAGTAAAAATTGGAAGCTTATTTTTACTAAGGACACGCTTACAGTCTGTAATATGAGCTGCAACCTCTATATAAAATTTTTTCACAACCTTCATAAAGAAAAGGATAAAATAAGAAACAGATTATGATACTAGAAAACCAAAACTCTCCTAATGCAGAAGGAATTAGGCTATTTTAAGGCTATTTTAAATAAAGCTGGACGTGTCTCGAATGCAGAAAATCCATTTGTGTCTGAGCAAAAGAAGCCAGCAGGTGTCAGCCTTGCTTTATCCAACCAGCCTCTCCCTGGCTTAGTAGCAAATCCTTGCAAATTTGTTTGCTCTGATTTTTGACCATAATTTTCTTCTCAGGAGTAATAGTTACACAAGTCAACTGTGTTATCACAGAATTCTATATTGAGCAATATTTATATAGGTTAAAATGTTGAAACAGCTGTTACCATAGCAACTGCTGCATCAGATAGACTATAACCAGGTGAACAAGGAGACAGGAACAAATTCCTGATGAGAAATTCAATTAATATGTCAGTGTTTGTACGCAGAAGCCAAACAGCAATTTGTCTGAGTTGGCAGTCACGTTTCACATGTGGGGTTTTTTTCCACAAAGGAAATGATGACAATAATAACTTTATCCTTCCCTCATATTTATATGCATGCCTGTTTTCAAGGCCTGAAACACACTTATTCCTTTATACAAAATTCTAGCTCCTGAAATGATGAGTGGGCTTTCACGCAATACACACATCACACAGGAAGTGTTTTGTAATGCCGGTGATCACACTGCTGTCTAACAACATGCAAACAAAACAGTGTTACCTTTATTAAAAATGCATATAATATTGCTTTTAATCTAAAATTGTATAAATGAAAAGTGCTGTAGGCTAAGGGCAAAAAAAGCCCCATCCTTGTGCAATTCAGATTTTGAAAAGCTTCTTATCTCCTACACTGCAATTTCCACAGCACTCTGAATTCCCAGGGATGCTGTCAGTCACTCTGATGGGTGCAGCACCCAACACTGTTTATTTCTGATGATCTTACAAACTCACTCATCCACCCCAGTTCAGGGAGCACCTCTAATGAACAGTGCAAAAATGTGTCTGTGGAAGACTCCTGACTCTTCAATTTCCTATCTGCTCAAAGTTGTGCCATAATTTGATGTAGGGACTTGTAGTAATTTCTTCTGAGATCTCCAAATCATTTCTTTGGTGTATACTCATGTGAAAGTGCCCTTTGGGTCTCATACTTTAAAACACTTTAATCTGCTTCAACCACAAAAACCTTCAAACGTTAGTTGATACCAAAGTCATCTTGTTTCCATTTGAAAAAGAAATGTAACATATTACTTCAATTATTTCCAAAGTCACATATTTTTTATTAAAAACTCATAAAAAGAACATGCACAAATTTCTCAGAAGCCAACAGGAAGGTTTTCCCACTCACAAATTTCACGTCTGGATTTCTACCTGATCATATGCTCAAAATAGGCTTTCCTCTCTCTCACAGGACTTCGACCCAGGACTACATTCACAGTTACCTTTGTTCTCTAGTTACTTTTACTTTCTAATTCCTAATTATCTTTAGGCAGACACCAAATTGATGCATCAGTCTCTGAATTTGTGGTCAATTTTGAGGCAAGTCCTTTCAGCTGCCCAGATAAAAATCTATTTGGGCCTTGTCCAGCCTAACACTAGCTTCTACTACTATATTTATTATTAGAATGAGGGGAAATTCCATGTCTCCCTCATTTAGAATAAAGCAGAGGTAATGTAGTAATACATACCAAACCATACTTCTGAGGTCAGCCAAAACAGCACTACCATCTAGCAGAGCAAAACCCTGTGTCACACAGGATATGGTCAAAGTGGAAGTTCACAGTAAGCTTATACTCAACATGAAGCTTGATACTCTCATGAGCAAATCAGTGTCAGCATATGACTTCTGAAAAACGTGGTTTTCTTGAGCCCTTGTATCAGTGGCTCCTTATTACCCCACTTCTGTGAATACAGAAGGCTTTCTGTGCAACCACAAGTATAACAAATAGCCTTTAAAACTGATCTGTGAAATTTCAGTTGGTGGCTATAGGAGATGGGTGAGATCCAGCGGTATGTGAGAGACAGATTAGACTAACAAGCAACCCACTGGATGGAGACTCAGATGTCTAAGGCTCAGAAGACTTGCCTTCTGTTTTCATCCTTTTCAATTACGTATGATGGGACCACAGATAAGGCTATTCCTCTCACTATAACTTTTTTTCCTGCTGTCCTTTTTATGTATTCCCTGTTAGGATCACTTACAGACAAAGATTGCTTTCCATTTTATTTACACAGCAGAGATTACAGTGATTGCAGTGATTACATAGCAGAGACCCCATATTGTCAGGATGTCTGAGTGCGCAAAGAAAGCAGTTATCCTGCATTAAACAACATTATTAATAAATCATAGATATCATGGCAAATGTCAACTCATTGAAAATAGCTTTACAATTCTGGTCACATAAGCAAGGCCACCCATCATATGGTTTATTGATTTTTTTGGTTTTTTACAATGTTACATTAAACATTTCCTGAAATCAGACTTTTCTCCAAGTTTCTTTTTCAGTTCCTTATGTGTACTAAAAGAAACTGGTATAGAATGTGTTTAACTTGTGAAGAAATAATTTCAAAATCTATTCCTAATGGGATTTCATGCAGGTAATCCATATTTGTACATTAGAAAGTAATAAAGGAAATAATTAATTGTCTCATTTTAACATCAATGCAGTTTTACCACATCTAAATTTCTGGACACTAGAAGTGAAAGATGTTGAGTTCAATGACAATAAAAGATTTGTGCATTTTTTATTATGTGGGTTATTACAAACATATGTAACTTGATTTGGATTTGTATATGATATAAGATCAGAACTAAAGGAAGTTGAATCAAATCAAATAAGCAATTTTGGTGAAGATAGAATATTTTTCTGTCATGTTGGCATCCATACTAATGAATTAGAGGACAAATGCACAAATTCTAATTGCTCTTTGGGCATATTTTCACCTGCTGTCTGAAGACACTAAACACAAAAGCAGCAGCATAGCTAAGTAAAAGGGAATCAGAACAGTATCAAGATGCTGCCTCTGTCTTGTCTTCTTTTATTAGCTTGGCAGCAAGGCCATGCCTACACCATGACAGCATGGTCAGACATCACCAAATATCTCTCAGCTTGGTGCATTATACAAACATTGCACAGAAGCACAGGCCAGCACAAAACTGGGC
The DNA here is from genome assembly GCF_021018805.1 of Prinia subflava. Classification (NCBI taxonomy): domain Eukaryota; kingdom Metazoa; phylum Chordata; class Aves; order Passeriformes; family Cisticolidae; genus Prinia; species Prinia subflava. Next base: position 128,195,247 of record NC_086247.1, read on the forward strand.
ATTTCTAGTAAGCTCCATTCTGTTTGCTAGACATATTCAAAGGAAATGGGTTTGCTGAGTTGATGCCATGAGTATCAGCTTAACCAATACATACTGACAACTACTAGCACTTCTTACTGTTTATCAAATGCAAAATCAAAGTTGCCGTCTCATACTTGTTGGTTCTTATCAGCTGAAAATGTTCAACATAAGTGAACATAGCAGGCTTGGTGAAATTCAGGCACTTGCTGACAGGCCTCTTTAAGCAGCTCCTCACAGATTTCTGCTACATCATTTCAAGGCAAAGACCTTTTATAGTCCGCTGCCATTTCCTATCTGTAATCATGAATCACATATCTCAACACAATCTACTGTTCCAGATCTTTTCTAACTCTTCTTTTTTCTTTTTAATTAATTTTTTTTGACATTTAGTTTGCAAAAATATGTCAGTTATCTATGGACCACGTTTTTCAGCTTGTGTAAGGTTACATAGGTATAGGGCTTTTTTAGTGGCTTAGTTGGAGAAAGCTTTAGATCTGTCCTGTGAGCTGGTTACCTAACTGTCCTTTGTGCCTTTGAAAATAGCCTGTGGGGCCCCATATTTACTTTTCTAATTATTTAAAACAGTTTGGAACTGAGCCAATAAGGTCCATTAAGAGGCACTCAACCAGGTTCTTCATGTAAATTTCTAACATCTTTATAAAACACATGGTCAGCAAGACAAAGAGTGTTAAGAAAGCAGGTTTCTTTTGTATGTCACAATCTCCTCTGAATTAAAAAAAAAATCCAACCAGAAATGGAACAAGGATAATTCATTTTATAACCTTAATGTGCACCTCTTCTCCCAAAACCCAGACAAATTGGCAGGTGGTCTGAGGATAGGGCTAGGGGAAATCACCACACATCAGGAGGCTGTAATACAAGCCACAGAAATAGCCCTGTCAGCATTGGGTGTGCATCTGCTCTCACACAGCCTCTCAAGGAGTCCATTGCAGAATTACAGGGCATTCAGAGAAGAATGGAAGCAAAAAAGGGAGGGGTTTTACAAAGGGAGACTTAAAATATTGACACTGCTTTTCTTAGAAAAGAAATGAGATACAGCAAAGGCACTTCAATCCTACCTCTTAGTAATCTTTACCGTGTCTATGCACTAGAAATATCAGGGTTGTAATGGTCAACATGAGTGACAAACAGGCAGAAGTATGAAAACTTCATGGTTAAGATCTTAAATTCAGGGATTAGGGATTAGGCTGAGGTCTTCTATATGTGACCTGCAACTAGGTCACGTATAGATGATCTATATGTGTCACAGGTCATGACACATATGACCTATGTCCTGTAGCTCTTTGCATCTTCCCCTAGTGCTGGCTGCACTTCGACACAGCAGTGCAACTTCTTTGCTCTTTTAGCCAATGGATACGGCCCACGAAAACATGAAAATGGGCACACTGCCAAGGCTATCAATTATTAAAATAAGGAAATTGCAGTTGCAACACTACTCAACAAACTTTATAACTTTCATTCCTGAAAAACAGAACTTAAAAATCATTCATAATGCATCCTGCTTCCCTGTTTAGTGCAGTCATTCCTTCCAGCTCTTTATCTCCAAAATGCCTTGGATAAAACCTGCAGAAACTAAAAATAACAGCGTTAGCTCATCATCACACTCTGGTCAATGAGTTGAATAATGCAGACCTTATGAAAATGTACATTTAGAGCCCTTTCAGATGAGCTGTACAACACAAGCCATTAAACACAACTCTATTGATCTAATGTCATTATTTTCAGCAGAACGGAGTTTAGAAATTATGAGCTGCAGTAATGAATACCAACCCCAGGAGAAAAAATGGCTCTAATTTATTAAATCATAGTTGAAAACACCTAAGACGAGATGTTTGTCCTAACAGATAAAGGTTTACTACAATGTAAGTCTATGTTCATGCAAAATACTCAAAGCTTGGTTTTGTTCAAAAAGACAACATGCAGAAAATTGAACAATTCTTTCACACTGATATATTACTGCTTTCTAGGGATAGGGCTAGAGAATGGTATCTTTCTGGAAAAGTATACAAGATAATAAGTTAAAAATGGTGATAACAGTAAGCTCATATTTCTATGCTGAAATACAAAAGAGCACTTTTATATGTTGCAATTAAATAAGCCATTTCTTTTTCTCAGAGAGGTGGAGAGAACTAGACATACAAAATTATTTCCTCACCACAAAGCAGTACTATTTCTTCTTGGCAACAACGTCCTTCCTCAGTCACAGAAGCTAATTTTAAAAAACTTAAAATTCATGTTATAATATTCTGGTTGCACTGCCACAACAGAGTGCCTAATCTTGCCTCCCATCCATGTCAAATATCAGGATTTCTTTCAATCAATTCCTACTGAATCTGAGTATAAGCTTTATAAAAGACCTACTGCTCTTATTGTGATTCTCCACAAAACAGTCACAATTGCTTGACAGTTTAAAGATCAATGAATGTTTTTCAAGTATTTTGGTGTTTGATTATTCTAGCTTCATGGGCCAAATTCTGACTTCTGTTAGAAACATATACCTGAAAGGATTAAGTACATTCACTTCACATTTGTAGTAACGTAATAGAAGAATTTTGCATTGATATGATGAAAGAGGGAGCAAGTAGCAGTGTTTACAAATTGTACAACACTGAAATACATGGAATTGTATGCTAAAGCTTGTTCTGTGCTTTTTGATTTCAGGATGCAATATGTGGTAGGTGTTCTGCTTCGTATCTTGAGTGCCAGACAGAGCATACTGTAGTTCAGAAATTTGAACCATGTCACTGATTAATAGTTCTATTAAACAGGAATAATGTTCCAATACTTAAAGTACTTCATCATAATTAAGTCATACTGCAGAAGAGATAATAGACCTTTGCTGTATAATATCTGTCCTGAGGTAAGCCTACGTATATGCATCTGCTACTTAAGACACACATATTAAGCAGCACATCAACCTCTTTCTCCAGTTTTTCAAGATACCCCCATGCAGCTGCTTTGCCCTCAAATGAACAGCTGTTTTCTCCAGTTTAGTGGCAGCCATGAACTTGCTGAGGGTGTTTCATCCCATCTCATCATCCAGGTTATTAAGGAAGACATTAAACAAGTTAGTCCATGATCAACTGCAAAAGAGCTACATTAGTGGCTACCTGAACTTCAAACCAGTGACTGTTTGAGCCTAGTGATTAAACCAGTTTTCCAGCCACCTTGTAATCCATCCATATCTAATTTGGTTTATAAGGATGCTATGACAGACTTTAACATAAGCCAATAAAGTAAAAACATACAACATGCCTTGTTCTGACTCAGTTACTAACAGGGACAGCTATTTAATCACAAAGAACTATCAAACTGCTCAGGGATGACTTATCCCTGGCAAATCCATACTGGTTGTTCCTAATTACATTATTTGCCTCTAAGAGCATGGAAATGGGCTCCAGAAGGATTTGCTCCACAATCATCCTAGAGACTGAGGCCAAGCAGGGCAGGCTGCATCTCCCTCATCACCTTTATGGATAGCCCTCATAAACATAGGCATAATGTTTGCCTTTTCCCAGCCATCAGAAATATCCCCTAGTCATCACAGTCTCTCCAGCACAACAGATAGCATCCTGTCCATGATTCTAGCCAGCATCCCAGCCTGTCCAATGAACTGGTGTGTATGTTCAGCCTGTCCAATGAACGGGTGTATGTTCAGCATGCCTAAATGGTCCTTAAGCCAGCTCCTCTCTAGCATGGATAGCACTTCCTTCACTGTGATTCTGCCACAAAGAACAGGGACTTGGGAGGCCTGCAAAGAGATCTTGCCAACAATTACCCACACACACGGTTTTACACATTCTTCTGTAGCTCGCAAAAAAGCTGTAGAAAGGCAGATATAAAAGTCAGTAGGAAAGAAAAATATTTTTAATTGCGTCTATTTTTTTTCAACTGGCCATGTTTTGTAGTGTGTGTTTGCTATGGCTGAATAGTTCAATGTCTTCAGCTTTACTCAAATTAAGTATTTGGTTATGCATTTTTGCTGGTTTGAAAGAGACATGTAAATCTGGGAGATGATGCTACAGACATCATAAATGCATCTTGATTAGGTCAAAGTTAGAATATTACTGTTTGTTTTAGACTGTTTATATTGAATTTATTTCAGTTTTAAGGAGCTCATGAAAAAAAATACAGCTCAAAACCAGAAATAAGCTCAATGGACCTGAAATTCTAAAACCTCATAAACAGAAGGAATACAAGAGCTTGAACCAGCAGTCATTCAAGTCATCAAGACTTTAGATTGAACTCGTAGTTTAAGGGACTCAAATGCTAATTTTTTTCTTAGCCACAATGAATACATTCAGTGAAATTTTGTACTGTTATTACTTGTTCATCCCTATAACACATCATCAAACATAAAAAGATAGATAGCTAGCCAAAAACTTTTAAATTGCATTTTCAAAAAGGAAAGATAACATTGTGTGCCTCTATTAGAGCAGCTAGGTGTGTAAAAGGTTTGCCTTTGTTCTAATGAACAAGTTATTTAAATCTTGTATTCTAGTATGCAGAAGTAGCAAATACAATACTTTTCACTGCACAGGTTCATTGGGAAGGGGAATACTTTGAGTTTTCTCCTCTTTACACTGCATAGGAACCACCTTTTATAAAGGAAGTTAAAATAAGCTGCTGTAGACCAGTGGGAAGCAAGACTGTAGTACACCAGAGGAGAGTCTCAAAGGCACAATGTCTTCAAGCTGCACAGATTGCACACCATTCATGGATCAAGGCTGTGCTGAAAGGAACAGTCTAGCCCTGAATATTTTATTTTCCAGAATTCAGTCTAATGAATTCTTTGGCTGTAGAGGCAACAGATTAGAAGTAGAGCTGTGAGAAAACAACACATTTTGCTTTTCCAAATGCTAACGCATTGAAAACTACCAATAATATGTATTATAAGCCAAATTTTATCCTGGTGAGAATTGAGATGAATGAATTAGGATTCTCTCCAAAAAAAAGGATGTGATAATGGAAAAGTTGTCAGATCTTTCACTAAAGCAGCTCAGGACAGAAATCTACTGTGGTACAAATTACTGGCTGATCATGACATAACAGCAAATTTTAGCAAGGTTTATCTCTGAAAGTATTAAGATGATCCATGTTGCCAATAACTCAAAATGACTAATCTATCTACTGTGCTTTCACAAAAAAAAAAAATGATTTCTCAAAAATTACAGAATATTTTAAGCATTCATACTTAACAGTATCTGTGGAGTTTGAGAGCCTTTTTCAAACCTTGCCTTAGAGAAAAGCCAAACCTCAAGACTTATTTTAGTGTATATTCCAAGTAAATGTTTATGTCTCTTCAGCAGGAATAAGCTGAGCACATCAGTGAGCAAACTAGTGAGCAAACTAGTTTAATTTCCCACAACAGTTTCACCTTTGTTAAATGTTCTGTAGTTATCAGAACACTTCTTGTAGAACCAGACTGAAAACAATCTCATGGCAACATGCAGGAAGTATACACATATTTTTAGTTCTGTGGAATATACTTATATAGGATGGGAGAAAAAGAACAGCAGAAACAGAAAACATTGAATCTCAGTGAGAGTATAGCTTGTCTCCTGGGACAATGATCCACGCTCTTCACAAAAGAGAAAGGAAAAAGTCATTGCTGAATGAGAGATGCAGCAATATTTTGATAATTGACTAATTTTTTTATTTAAAACAATACTTCCATAATTTTTTCTCTGTTCAACTCAATAATATGATGAGGTGACATGTTTTTTCAAAAGCAAGGCAGGAAAAGGGTTGGAAAATCAAATCTTCAGTAACAATTGATATTTTCCATCACTTAAAAAAGTGCACTTTAGAAAATCAAGTGGCTTGTTTTTCAAATGCAAAGATCTACTGAAGTTGGATTAAGCCATATTTTCAGAAGAGTAGCCTCCATGATTTCTGTTGGCACAACTGAAAAAAATAGATTGGTATTTTTGTTAGATAAGAGATCTCTGCATATTAGAAGATGAAATTCCACCAACAATCTGTTTCTCAAGCAATGCCATACTTTTTTCTATTAAACAGCAAAAATAACATAAAGTCCATGTGTGATAGGGAACTGAAAAGTATCTTCTATCTAAAAACAGTTATCTTGGGACACTCAGTCCATACTGCCTTGAAGGGCAAAGAGATTATACAGCACGGGAGGATCTGATTCAAACTGTTGAAATCTCAGATTATTTAAATCATGACACCAAATTTTAGGTCCATCTTATCACTAAGTACTCTGGCATATGTTACAAAGATTTATTGAGCACAATGGCTTCATTATAGTTTCTTTTCAAACAAATGTAAAAAAATTTTACAAACCCAAATTGTTTGGGTGTTTTTGGGGAAAAAAAACCCAAGTATTTTAAGTTATCTGCAGATGGATTTTGTTCAGAATGTTCAACAGGAACTGGAGATACCAAGCCATAGTATTGCTTGCTAAGTATTAAAAGTAATACCTTCAGAAAATTCAGTAAGTATACATTTTATGATTAAAGTGTTTATGTGATACGTGAGGGGTTGAAAGTAAATCAAACTCAGTAGCTGCTTGCAATAGTTATTGTGCTGTAAATTTATTTTCTGATGTAGTAGAATTCTTCTCATACATTTGAGAATTATCTACAGTATACAGGACAACGGCTGTCAGATTCGTTTTTAGTAAATTTACACTCCTAAGACATGAAACATCTCCAGGAGAATTTTAAAAATTAGGTGACTCACATCCTTAATAGGCCAGAATATTTTAATGACTGTTTCAAAATGTTTGTCTTTACATGGAACAACTCTCATGAATGCATCAAAGAGAACATGGTAACATCTGGGAGCCTCAGCCTGTGTTTACTATATTATTGTCTTCTAAAGAAATGAATTTAATAGAAAATGTATTCATATTGCCACTATGAAAATCTATTCAACAGAGAGCTATTTTACTGATATACCATCTTTCAAAGAAGTTGTATTTATTAAACACAGTTTCTGTCAGTGTCCTGCTCCTTTCTCATTCCCAAACCTGTGGAAAAAGCAAGCCCATCTTATGAATCTCCAGCCTTTGAAAACACTGGAAGATGGGATGGCTAAAGGCAGTGGTAAATCAGTTGAAGAACCCTTGGCCAGTTCTGTCATAGGTTTTTGCTGACAAATCACTTTATTTGTTTGTATCTTTATTGCTCATTTACAAAGCAGAAACAATTATTCTTGCTGTCTCTCTCCCATTTTGCATTTTCTTTCAGACTGTAAGCCTCTTTGGGAAAAAAGTTTGGGGATTATTCAGTCATACTGTTGCAGACTATAATAAAATAAATTCATAGTTTACTGCAGGGATTGGATTGCTTATCCAAGTCCACAGTAGATGAAGATAACCTCAATTCAGTTAGAGACGCATTTCAGAATACAACCAATGACTGCAGGTGGTGTGTGGTCAAATTAACGTTTTCAAGTAAATACTTATGAAGAAGATTTTTTAAAATATTATTATTCTCAGATGAAAATCAGTGCAAAATGCCACCATGCCCATTCTCCTCTCCCTACTGTCTACTTGCCTTTATTAAGAATAAACCTGGTTCTTGAATGCCTTGCTAATTCTCTGGTGAATTCTGCAAATACCAGCTCCATCTAAACAACAGATTAACTAACACAGATCTTTTGATTCAAAATGTCAGGTATGAAAAATAGATAGCCACTCCACATGCTCCATCCCTGTCATTCAAATGAAAAGTATTTGGCAGGAAAGAGACCCCTGTGTGCTGTTTGCAAGAGTATCCAGGGAGCTGGATAATGACAATAAAGGAGATATACAGTGGAGGATAGTGAAAGAATGTAAAACAATGTTTAGTGCAAACCAGACAAGAGGAAAGAAGAGTATTGCACAGCTCACTGACCAGGAAATGCCAAAAAGAGTATATGAACCAGCACATGGACAGCAATATTAAGTTTAGACTTCAGACAGTATCTAAAAGTGAACACAAACCTGCATGAAGAAAAATCCAGGCAAACCCTTCTGCTCACGACCGTTTTCATTTTAAGCCTTAAGAACCACGGCAAAGTAATGGTGATTGAACATCTTGAAAGCCACAATTAAGGCTGAGTCCTATTTGGAAGTTTTGGTCCTACCTTGATGGTCAGAGATGCTGGCACCACTACAGCCTGGAGCCCTCTAATTCTACACATGGCTGTCATTTCAGGGCCAACAGGCACAAACTGAAACACAGGAAGTTCCATATGAATATGAGGTAAAACTTAACTTTGAGGGTGACCAAGTGCTGGAACAGGCTGCATGGAGAGGTTCTGGAGCCTCCTTCTCTGGAGATACTCAAAATCCACCTGGACACAATCCTGTGCAACTCTAGCTTTAGCAGGAAGGGGTGGACAAGATGATCTGAGAGATCTTTTCCAATTCCAACCCAAATCACCCCATGATCCTGTATTTTCCAGCTAATGAAAGGAGAAATAAATGTCTAATTAAGTAAATGTTTGAAGCTGACAAAAGGCTAAAGGTTTTCAGCAGATCACTAAGCTGAAATAGTCACATAAACAGTACAAACTACATGCCTTATAGAACTAAATTATATAAACTATAAAAATAAATGCAAAACAGCAGAATACAAACACCTTTAAACTAGACAGTTTTTTGCTAAGAAATTTGAAAACAAACAGCAATGTGGCAGAAAATTAAAAGAACAGCAGTTAGATAAGAGAGGACAAAAAAGACTGAAAATATTCATATGAGAGACTTGAGGAAGTTTAAGGAAAGCATCATTTCCCTCACCTTGATTTCTGAATTTTGAGCAGAAATTCGAGCAGAAAATGACTGTGTCCATAAAATAAAACACTCAATGTTTGTACTTCCTTATGTAGACAAGAAACAGAAGGCAAGTGAGATGAGAGGATTAAAAACCATCTTAATATGTGAAAGTTAGCTAATAATAATAATATCAACAATAATAGTGTTACTGTCCAGGGAAGATGAGAAACCTTTAATGTTGTTTCTAGAATACCCAATGCTATGCAAGTTCTGAGGCTACTAATTCCCAGACACATATAAATGGGGGACAGAATAACAGCACATTAAGAAACCTTAAGAAAATAATATATACAAATAGAAAAAATATGATTTCTATTGCTTCAGCTGAAAAACAGGGCACTACTATTGGGCTTCAAAAATTCTTGAATTTCTAGTTTACTCTCTCTTGCCCCTAATGGTTTCTATTTTCTTATTTGAATTCAATCGTATTACTTAAAGAATATAATAAGCTAAACACCATCACAACATTTTTAAGGATTATTTTATATAGACAGCACAGAACACATGAGAATGAATCAATTCAAGGGTCAAGGGTAGCATATCCCATACTGTGCTATAGTAGCCATGTGGTAAAGTAAACACAACTGGACGGTGAGTCTCACTGAGTCAACATGGGATTCCAATCTTTATTTGTCTTTTTAAAAATTAAATGCAGCAGGAGCAAAGTGCAACACAAAGCTCAGATGCAGAAAAGAGCTTACAAGATGAGGGCTAAGACTAATCACTGGCTCAGTCTTTCAAAAGCTCTAGGTTTGTGTGATTGAGGGCTTGGAAAGTCATTTCTCTGCCATAAAAAGTGATGTTTTCAACTGTGACATGAAAAACAGTTCCACCTCAGAGGGCTGCATTTTATCTCTTATTGCACCTTATGGCAATTTTAATGATGTCATGCAAACAATCTCAGTTTGCGAGAGGATGGGTGTTCTATGAAACAGCAGAAATGAACTTTTTTAAGGTCAGGAAACCAACTGTTTAGTTAACTTAAGTAACTTAGAGCACTTTGATGCTCAAATGGAGAAAAAATTTTAGTAGCAGAAAGTATGAAGCACCATGCTTCAAGGTGCTTCATGCATCTAGCCAGCTTTATCGAAGAACTAAGCTTGTGAAAAATACAAAGTATACCTTCTTTCAAATATCACTTAAAATAACTGTCTTAGTTACATTTCTGTATTTCTACTGCCCTAAAAATATCTCCATGGGAGATAAGAGAGGTGCTAGAACAACCAGATGGCACTTGCTTGTATTTATAACATTTACATCTGGTGATAAACTACATGAAACACGATAAAAGATTAAGAAATGCCTGCACTTCAGTGAGGAATAAAGCTTTAAAACTAATTTTTTGAGGTTATATAGTAATCTCAGCTAATGGTTTGAGACATTAAGACAGACAATGCAAAAAGTTGTCTGTAATTTGCAGGATGTAGTCCTAAAGTACATGAAAAATGAGCTAGTCTAAGTCCTGATTTTTGGTATATTCATACACATACATAAATATTGGCATAAAAATAGTTTCATGATTACAAAAGTACAGTGTTTTGCAGAATCAAGGTTTATTCAGGACTCTTTCCCTTCCTACCTTACCGTGGAGCAACTAAGAAAAATAACACTTAGCTTACAAAAAAAAAAATCTTTTTTTCTTGGTTCTGCTCCTGCAGTAGTTCCTTACATCCTGTGAGATTTTCTTTTTACACCTTTAGGAGATTTTCACATATAAATACCATTAAAAGGCACAATGGATTATTCATGTTTACTGAGAAACTAAAAGCTACCAAAACCCAATGCCAACATGACTGAAGAGTCCCCAGATCCTCATCCACTGCAGAGAAACCTTTCATCACTTATTAGCACCACTTCCCTTTGACAAGGTAAGAACTCCAAAAACATTTTTCTCTCAAAACCATTAATACCTGAAATTTATTTCACTAATGGGGCAATATGTCTAATGCAAGTATTTACACTTCAGCCTGTTACTCTTTCAGTCATGGGAACCCCTGTCCAGAGAATGATTAATCTCACTGGAAATTAAAATAAACCAGATAACCCTAAAATACATCTTTTTTATATTTGCTCTAAAGAGAGCTCTAGAATACCAAGGCAGCCGGAGGGTATTTACAGTATAACATCCAAAAGTAAATGAGATATTTTACACCAGGTTTCCTCTATTCCAAGCTTTCAGCTGCTGTGTTACACTTTTTCCTGCAAGACTAAGGACCCCATTAAGAGATTTGTCTCCCATGAAAATATTTTCTTGCTGTTACTTTAGCACAAAATCTATCCTATTAGAGTTCCTGTAGTTCTGGGAAACAATCCTGTATTTCTTGTCATAAAACCATTATTTGTCAACTCACCTTCTGTACACCATGCTTGGGGGTATGACCATTGTGTGCTGTGGTCAGACCAATGCCAAACAGGGATTGTAAGCAACCTCTCAAATGATACCTGAAATTCCTCACATTACACAGTGTTAAATTATCCCTGTTGATTTCTTCAGGGCTCAGGGAGTACATGCCTAGATCTCTACCCATTGGGATCCCAAGTCTTTTTCACAGTCACATTCTCACAGCACAGTCCCTGTTGCTGTAAACATCTTGCATTTTTACTCTTAGATCTGTGACTTCCAGCGAAGTAGCTCAGCTCTGCCTCACAAAAACATGGAGACACTGACATGAGTGCTTGGGACCTCTGCAAGGTTCAGAAAACGATGCCTGACTGCCACTCTTCTCCTCTCTTCATTTTCTACAGCTTCCTCCTGTCCACTCATCTTGAACCCTTTTCTGGGGCCCTCGACCCGACCTCCTCCTCTCCATTCCCGCTTTCATGCCCTGCTCTGTGCCCACACCTCTGCTCTCTTCACACCGGTAAGTTAACACCGCCCCATTTAAGTGAGATCATTTTTCACCGGATCTTGCTGCTCTCCGTTTCTCCTTTCGCTTCATTTTCAAATGCCACCTGTGAACTCTTCTCATTTCAAGCTCTGAACTCAGCTTCAAACCCACCACCTTTACTCAAAACGCTCTCACACAACCCCAACGACCCAATTCAATTGACATGAGCTCAAAACCAGCGCTCTCCTGATTCCCCCGACACTGCCGCCTGTCAGCTCCGTTCAAGGGCCTTTTCCTCCCGGTTTCCACTACCTCGATGGCAACTATTCATGACAACGAAAACATTTAGTATTTCCTTGCTGCTCCTCGCGGGACACCTGCAGTCCCCAGCAGGCTGGGGCTGAGGCACGGGGCTTGGGGCTTTGGTCGAGGCGGTGATCAGAGCCCCAGAAGGGCCCCAACCCGGGTGACTCTCCCTCCGCGTCCCTCCCAGCGCTGCAGGGACAGCAGGAAGAAACGCGTGCCCGCCCTGCCCAGGAGCGGGCAGTGGCCGGCCCGAGCGCCGCGGACCTGGCGGCCGCGCCCTCCCGGCTCGGGGGCCGGGCTGGGCCGGGCCGGGCGGCGGCTCCGCCCCGCTGCGGGGGCGCCCGCGCCGGCACAGGCGGCTCCGCTGGCCGCGCTGACGCCGGCGGCGCTGGAACACCTGGAGGGGCGGCGGCGCCTGCGGCTCGGCCCTTCCCTCTGCAAGGTGAGTGCGGGAAGGGGGGACTCGCTGCTCTCCGTGCTGGGGCCGGGCGGGGAGAGCTGGTGCTGCGGGTACCAGCCCCGGGTGGGCGCCGCCTCCCCCGCGGGCAGCCCGCTCGGGGCGAGGGAGGCGGCGCGGCCGCCGGGCCTGCGGACCTGGTGCCTGTCAGCGCTGTATCCACGGCCGGACCTGTTCAGAGCGAAATTTCCGAGGCACAAGATGGCATCTGTCCCTCCTTTTGCCTTGTGTTCCCCCTCCCGCCGTGCGGTTGTCTCGCCATGATTATTGCATTTATCCGTTTGTGCCTCCCGTACATCCTCCCTGGCGCTGTGCCCGCTGGAAGCGGGGAGGGAAACGGCCGCTGCTGCTCGGCGGTTTCCGCCTGGGCTGCCGGGCTGAGGCGCAGCTTGCCCGGCTGCGCTCCGAACCCTCCTGCGGCCGGCAGCCTGGAGAGGGGCGGCAGGGCATCCGCTGCTCAGGTAATGTCAGCTGTGGAACCAGCACCGAGGCAGTAACAGCTGGTGAAATGGCAGTTCAGGAACCCCACATTTACGGTTTAAAGCTTATAATTTGTGAAAGGTTCATCTTGGTAATCAGATTTATTTTACATCCATCCACCTGACCCATGAAAGCTGCTCTAGTCCTTTAGAAGAAAAAAGGAAAATCGGATATTATTTGAAACATCAGGTCAGTTTTTAGTAGCAGTAATGGGTGAAGGGCACTGTGCTCTTTTATTTGTTGATATCATTATGTACATGTTCAGTGCCATATGTAAATAAGTGCTCTGTTCCACACTGTTTTGGGTAAAGCTGATAGCCTCAAGGATCTGCGTGACCCCTCTTAAAGCGATAATTTAGGCTCGCCTTAGTCCGGAGGCATAAATGTGAAACTGACTTTGGTAATCTCAGGGTTACATCCTTTAACCCCTACCACCAAGTCACATTGTGGTAGTATTTTGGAAGCTTGGCATTGGAGTTGTTCTCTTCAGTTGTTTGTCATATTTTCTCCCTGCCTACAAGCCTTGCTTTAAATGGAGATGACCTTTTATTCCCATGAAGCACCTGTTTGTTGGCTTTTGTTCTCCCCATGTTTAATTGTGTTATCCTCTTTCTTTTGGTTTCTGGATAGATTTTATTTAATTTGGGTCTCAGAAAGTAGCTGTGGCTCTTGTTTCAGCGTAGACTTCTTGGAAATAAACCGTTCTTGTGTTTTGCTCTAGCAAGGCTCTTGTAAGGACAAAACTGTTTGATCACTTTTCCAAAGAGTTGAACAGAGAAGATGGTGGGCTGGATTTTGGTGTCTGCAGTGCAGGTGGCATTTGGTTATGGTCTTTTATCTGATTTTTCTGATAATCCACAATTTCCACTTTGTCTATCCAGCGTTCTCAGAGAGGGAGTGGAGGAACCCCTTGACAGTGCTATCTGGCACAGATCTTGAAGAAGTTGCAGTTCTTACTGGTACTTAGCATGGTGAGCAGCAACACCTCAGTTAGACTTAAGCAATTTTTTTAACTGCTGTTTGAGCAGCCTATTGGTTTAAACCTAGTAATGTAATGGTTTAAGATTAATGTTAATACTACTGAAGGAGGAATTTAGTGTCAAGCCACAGAGATCTTTTGAGTAGTGAACTGCCATAACTGGTATAACCAGTCACGTTTTGCACATGACAAACTCTACTGGAAGATAATGTGGCACTTAAATGCTGCCAGCCTCAGTCTAAATGAGTGTCTAAAGTTTCTTCACTGTCAGAACTTCACGCATGAAACATGGTTGGTTTCCAGAAAGGTTACAGCACTTTAGTCAAGAGTCTAGATGCTGGTCAATTGCTTCCTTTTCAGTTGAGAAAAAAAATGAAATGCATTTTAGTTAACAGTGCTTTCTTCTATTCTGTTTGTTGGAGTTGAGGTTCAAATATAACACTTATATTAATCTGCAGATTTGCAGATTCAAGAAGAGCAATTATGACTTTATGGAAGGGGGAGGTTTCATTAGCATTTTTCTTTTAGAAGTTTATATTGGTGGAGGGTGAAGGGGATCACATAGTGGAAATTAAAATGCCTGTTGAACCTGATGCAGGGTTGGGGGGTTTTGTCCTGGCTTAGACTTTCAAGCCCAACCATCTTGCCAGTTCTTCTCTGTTATCTGTACTTTATATGGTTGTTAAATTGTTCTGATGATTTCTCATGTAACCTTTTCGTGAATAATAACAGCTCTTTTCAATCTTCGACTAGTGTTGAAAGCTATTAGTACAAGCTGGCAGAAAAAAAAGTGCTAATATCTCATCTAAGCAAGAAGACAAAAAATGCTCTTAAAGACTTTTTAATACTTTTTTTTCAAAATCACCTCCAAGAGTATTGCTCTGTAGTTTATTTTTCAAGATATTTTTCTGCTTCTCAACCATAAAATCACTCTGGAGAAAAAATTACGCCACGTGATGCAGAAGCATTAAAAATACAAAAGCCTCGAAAGTGAAGTTTGTTAGAGAAAGAACCAAACAGTCAAGAGCAGTAGAAACATTTGACCTTTTAAGTGTTGCTAGTAATAACAGTCTCACAGTACTTTTTCCTGTGGCTATTGTTAGCCACAGCAAACTGAGGGGCATTTTGACCGGTTATGCAATTGCTTACGTCAACCTTGAGAACTGTCTGTACCAAGTCACTGAAACAGTACTTCAGTACTTGGGTCCATCTTGCAGGTAGCTTCTCAGGGATCACCACTGGTCTAGGAACAGTCAGCTGGTGTGCCAGGATATTACTGAGAGCAGTAATATAAAAATTGAGTGGACTATGCATCCGCTGGGAATACATAGCCTGTACTGATGGTGTTTACTCAAAGGGCGGTGCAAGGAGATTGCTCTCTATTGTTGTTGCTGTGCATGCTAAGGCTGTTTTGTTAATCAAATCTCTTATGTGAAATAATCTCCAAGGGAATCTGGACAAAATTATTTTCTTGTGTTCCCTCCTTCAGCATTGTTTCCCCTTGAGTATAAATGGCATTGCCTCCTGGCTTCTGAATGGATGAAAAGGCAGGAGGGAGGCAGAAATGTGAGAGGGTTGACTGTGCCAGCAAATAGGGTATCTAAATAAGAGAGCTATTAGTTTGAAGTTCTAAAGCCTTATATGTTTGTAATATACTATACATGCAAAAATAGTTTCATTTGTTTTCTGTTCATTCACTACTTTTCCCATAGTTTCACAAAAGGAAAGTTTCCCAGTATTAAGACTCTAGACTGAGTTCAGGTAGAGTGCATCAGAAAAACAGTCTTGTCTCTTATAATCTACGTACAGTGCATGTTCCATATGATATTTTGTTTAATAATATTCAGCTATTACGTTTACAAATAGTGGTTCTTAAACTAAGGGAACAAATGTGTGTTACAAAACAATTGGATACTAATTTTGAAGAAACAAAGCAAGTCTGCATTTAGAAAAAGATTAAATATGGCATAGTAATTATTCCCAGTTCTGCTCATTTGCAGTGCATTTAGACCTGCCATTCAATGACTTATATTATTCTTCTATAAAATGCATGTAGTAATTGCAATGCTTACTTGGTTGTTCACTGTTCTCGACAAATATAAATGGAATACTTTACTACTGAAGCAAAAGATGTTACCTGAGGAGAAACTGATACTATGTCCTGTCCCTACATTATTGCACAATAAGCAGATGAAAAATCAGTATAATCTGAAAAAGGAATTTAAATTATTTTTTGTGTGATTAAATCTCTGTGCAAATGATAAAGTTCTGTGTGCTAAATGAACTTATCTAGAAAGTGCTATTGTTTGCTCGTCAGTCTTGCAGTCTACCAACATTTATTTGAAATATTTGTTCTGAGACTACATGTAGTGTGTTGTGACTTCATGTGCCATTCTTACCAGTATTTTTGAGATAATCCACTGGGTTTAGGAATTTTTCATTCAACTGTTAAAAAAAACAACCAAAAAAACCCCCAACCCAGCTCCAAATATTATTTCAATGCATTTTATGCTCTGGAAAGGAGATCACTTATATCTGTAAGTTTGACCTGAACGTTTTTAGAATATGACAGATATATAGTACCAAATAGACCTGAAATTATTTTTTAGAGAGGAATGCTAACTGTTGAGTTGGTCCTTGCACTTTGTTGGGGCATAAACAAGTTCTAAAAAACGTGTTGACAGCGACAAATTTCTGCTTTTTCCTGTTGGCTAAAAATTACTCAAGTACTGAAAACCGGATTGGTTCAGATGGCTTAATGCTCTGTAGTTCTTGGTATAAGTGAGCAATAAACTCTCAAAGTGTAAATTTGCAGTTTGTCTGCCACTTCTATTAACTTGTATACATTGGGAATAGAAAAATAAAGACTAGATGATAGTATAAAAAACATGGCCCTGGAGATCATAATTTTTTAGACTACACCAGGAACTTAAGTAGAATAATTTCACACATTAATTGTGAATTCTGAAATTAGAAGTATGACAGTTGTGTTTTGGAAGAAATTAACTCTTGACAGTACGCTCTGCAATAGATGTGACCCATATATGCCCTGCACAGAGTATTAAATAGAGTTAGTATAAAATTGAGTGAAAGACAGGTGTTAATAGTGCTGCTACTCATTTTGTGGGATGTACTATGTGCAGACAGATGCCTCGGTAATGGTACAAAATGACAGAAGGCCTAAAACATTCAGATTTCTTCATGCCTTGTACTTGGTTTCTTACAGTGCAAGTCTCTACTCTCACAGTCTTAGTTATTTAAGATACCTGCTGGTATTACTATGGTTTGTTCTCCACAGTTTACTAGCTTGGAAAAGAAAGGTGTGTTGTATTGGGTCAAACTATCTCCTTGGAAAACAGACTCCAATTTCTCTGATACTTCTCTTGTTTTAAGTAGGCACTTGGGATTTTTCTGCATGTCAAATTTGGCAGGGGTAAGGGCTGTGGTAGAGTAGGTTAATTTTGATTCTTTGAATGATCAAGACAAATGTATAAATTAAATGGAATAAATGAATAGTTTTCTGGGATGTCTCATAGGCCTTGGTAGAGAGGAGAAGGAAATGGCAACAACTGTGTGTAGAAATGTTAGTTCCAGAAGTGTTTGTAATGAAAGTGAGAATTGGTTCCAGGGAACTTAGGGGATGTGGCCATGTCGCAAGGATGGTGTTACACAGTATGCTGTGCTTTTTTTTTTTTTCCTCACAGTAATTCAACAGGCCACCATGAAATCCTAGTTCTAAAAGGGGAATAGTGCACTGCTCTCACAGCATGATTTATCTTTGTAGTTCAGGTGCCTAATGCAAAAAGCATAATTCCTGTGTGCACAGAGCACAGTGGTGAGGCTCTGGTTGAGGTGCTCTGTGTTGCTTTTTGGAGGTTCTATTCATTATCTGTACAGGGACTTAGTCTTGAGAGGCTTGTATGGTAATTTAGGCACTAAAGTTAGATATTTGCAGTCAAACAGGATGATTTTTTTCCCCTCTCAGCACCTCCCAGGTGTATGAATATAGCAGGAGCCTTCACTGTATAACAGATGCCATTTATCCTGTGCTTCTTTTAAGGATGTATGAAATTCCTTTCTAGGTGTCAACTCTTGAAATAGATGGAAAGAGTAATTATGTTGATACTGCAATCTTGTATTTCTTTTCCTGAGAACTTGTGGGTAATCTCCAAGATAGACACTTTTCCAGGATAAGTAGCAAAGCTGTGGATCAGTCTGAGACAAAGGATTAGACAAAAAATTGTAATGGATGGAAGGAACTGCTAATGCAACACTTACAGACCAATTTGCAAA